>NW_024582516.1:0-13848 GCF_018398535.1 Haplochromis burtoni | reverse complement strand
ACAGCCAGCAACAATTACACAACAGTGAGCCCATTTTTAACAACTCCGAACAGTACAACAGTGTACAATTCAATTACATCTGGCAACAATGACAGAGAAACTGACAACAATTACAACACAACTACAACCAACATTTCTTCTACAACAGTGTATAATACAGCTGTGTCCAACAACAATTATACAACAGCGTACAATGCAACTATGTCAGACAACAATTACAACACAACTACAGCCATCAATAATTCTACAACATTGTACAATACAGATATGTCAAGCAATAATCTTACAACAGCGTACAATGCAGCTACAGTCAGAAACAATTATACAACAGTCAACAGTGCAACAACAACTGATGACAATTACACAACATACAATACAACTATAGCTGCCGACAGTTATCCAACAGTATACACTCAAACTACAACAAGCAAAAATGACACTACAGTGTATAATACAACTATAGATGGTAGCAATTACACAACAATGTACAGTGAAACCACGGCTGGTAACAGTTACATAGAAACTGGCAATATTTACAATACAACAACTGCAAACAACAATTACACAACAGTGAGCCCATTTCTAACAACTTTGAACAACACATCACTGTACAATTCATTTACTTCTGGCAATAATGACAGACAAACTAGCAACAGTTATAATACAACTACAGCCAACAATAATTCTACAGCCAGCAACATTTACGCAACAACCTACAATTCAGCTATGTCAGACAACAATTACAACACAACTACAGCCAGCAATAATTCTACAACATTGTACAATACAGCTATGTCCAGCAATAATTTTACAACAGCGTACAATGCAACTACAGTCAGAAACAATGACAGACAACCTGGCAACAGCTACAACGCAACCACAGCCAACAATAATTCTACAACAGTTCACAGTGCTACTATAGAGAGAAACAATTATACAACAGTCGATGGCACAACCACAGCTGGTAACAATTACATAATCCCACAAAATACAACTTCAGGTAGCAATAATTATACAACTACAGGTGGGCACAGTTACACAAAGGTTTACGATGCAACCACAGTGAACAACAATGACACAGTAGTTCATAATGCCACTACATCTGGGACCAATTTGAATGAAAATACAACTAACCAAAATTACACAACACTTAATTATGCAACTACACCTGGCAGTAATTCCACATTAGTGTCCACCAACTTTAGTACAGCTACAACTATCAATAGTTCCACAGCAACTACACCTGGTAATAATTATACAGCAATGTATAATGCATCCACAGCTGTCATCAATTACACAGTAGTGTATAATGCAATTACATCTGGCAACAATTTTAATGTAACTGCAACTAACAACAACTACACAATAGTTTATAATGCAACTGGATCTGGTAGTAATTACACCCTTGTGTATGCTGCAACCACAGCTGACAACAATTACACAGCAATGTACAATGTAACAACAGCTGGCACAACTTTACACAATGGTGTGGCGACAACCGGTAACACAACAGTTAGTACAACAACAATATCTCCCAACTACACAATGATAAAGAGCACAACTACAGCCTCTAACAATTACACAACACCAGTGATCATTACTCCGACTATTCTATCTCAAAATAAAACAACTGCAATTATTGGAACCACAGAGAAAAGCACAACTGCTGCAGTGTCTCACAGTACTAAACCTACTTCAGCTCCACTGAAGAACCAGACTGCAAATTTCACCACAGTGAGTTTGACTCATGTCACAACAATAAGCAAAAATGAAACCATGTCCACCACAGCTGCCAGCACCGTCCAAACAGATGACAGACCAGAGGCCGGTTTAACGACAACAACGACAACAACGACAACAATAACAGAAAATGCATCTGTTGTTATTATCTCACCCGCAACCACTGCAACTACTATAACAGGTCATGGTCCACAAGATTTAAATGGCACAACTGCTGAGGTTTCTTTGACTTATACAACACCGCTCACCAAAACTACTACAACCACCACAGTGGCTGGTATGTAGATACTGCAGTTTAACCTTTTTAAAAAGTTATTACTATCGAGTTTTAAGCTGCAGAACAAAAAAATAGATCTACTGATTTGATGATTTGCTCCTGTAGAGAACACAGGAACTTCCACAACTGATGTACAAACAACTGATGAAGCAGTCTACCTGTTGAATCAAACACAGGCTGTATCTCTGCTCAACGCCTCTCAAGTAAATGTCACTCTGCAGCTCTGTTGTGCAACTAACATTTAAATGGATAACGACTGTGTTTGTTTATTTTAATGTCTCATTTGGGAATTTTAAGGTGTCAGTGTTGGTTGAGACGCTGGAGAAGCATCTGGACAGTCCCTCTGTTTCACCATCAGTGGTAATCAAAGTTGTCAGTAACTTGATGGACAGTAACCCCGAGGCACTCTCTAAATCTGCAAACAGGTTCAACACACACGTCTGTCTTAAAACAAACAAAGAAAATAACATATGCACATGCAAATGTGATTTTTTTCCTCCTGATGTTTGTGTTGTATTTCTTGGCGACAGGCTGATTCACTTGGTGGATGATCTGGGTGTTAAACTGGCTGTCACTGGTGGCGATGGAATTCTGTCAACCAGTTCCTTAGTTGTTGCTGTGAAAACAGTGAATGGGAGCAACTTCACAACAATCCTTTTTGATGTTTTTAACACTGATCATGTCCAGGTAGTCATCTGCTCATCAAGAGACATTGGTCCTCACATGAGAGCCTTTTTTTAGATAAACATATCAATCTTAGTCTCTAAGACACGTAAGGGCTCAACCACACTTAAACCCAAACCTACCACTTAATTATTTATTTATTGCGTGTTTTCAGTTCAGTGGCCCAAAAAGGACCATGAAAAGCTCAGAGCCTGCTTTGGCGTCTGTATACTTGCCTGCCTCCCTCACATCTGGTATCAGCCCTGAAGAGCAGAAGCAGGCCAACAGCGTCCAGTTTACTTTCTATGCAAAAAATTCCTTCTTTAAGGTGCTTTCTCACTGTCATATCAGAATGTATTTATTTATTTTCTGTTTTGATTTATCTAATTGATTATGACCTATATGAAAGGGGTTAAATTTAAAGCGAATCTCATTCTCCTGTAACTGACCTCTGTATATTTCTTCATTTTTGCAGGATCCATCATTAGATAACAAAACTCTTGTCAGCGCAGTTCTAGGCTCAAGTGTGGCTAATCTGTCAATTAGCAACCTGAGTGAAAACATTAAGTTCACCATCCGAAACAGAAACCCGGTTCATGTGAGTGTCATGTGCAGCACGTTAGTAGTTTTGTATTGTTCACTTATGATCATAACATTATATCACTGCAATTATAAACAATATAGGCTCACAAAAAGATAAACTGTAATAACAAATTGTTTTTGGTTTGTAGGAAAACTACACAGCCAAATGTGCATTTTGGGATTTCACGCTGAATAGTGAGTTTGCACATTTCAAACAGTGTCTGTAAAGAGCCAGAAAGCCCCAGGTGTAAATATTCCTGCCCTTGATGTTATTTTTCAGGTGGTGGAGGAGGCTGGAGCTCTGTTGGCTGCTTTGTGGTCAACAGCACCCCTGAATATACAATCTGCAGCTGCAGCCATCTTACATCCTTTGCAGTACTGCTGGTTAGTGTGAATTTGTGCACCTGTTTCTGTTTCATGTATAATTTATAACAACCAGCAACGGAAACAAATTGCCTCAGTTTGTGTTCACTGTCTGTTTGTTGTGTATGCCACTTCTCCATGCAGGATTTGTCCAGACAGGAACTTCCTGACCAGAAGAACACACAAATTCTTACTTTCATCACCTACATTGGTTGTGGAATCTCTGCTATTTTTCTTGCTATCACATTGCTGACGTATCTTTCTTTTCCGTAAGGATCTATTTTGGTGCACATCAATCATTACTGTTTAGTCTTATAAATTTCTTAACGTTCTTTATTAAACTCTGTCTTTGTAGAAAATTGCTAAGGGATATACCAGCCAAGATCTTGGTCCAACTCTGTTTATCTCTGCTCTTCCTGAACTTGGTGTTCCTGCTGGACAGCTGGCTGGCGAGCCACAACAATACAGGCCTCTGTATTTGTACTGCCTTCTTCCTGCATTACTTCCTGCTGACATCATTTACATGGGCGGGGCTTGAGGCCCTGCATATGTATCTCAGCATTGTGCGAGTTTTTACACCCTACCTGAGCCAGTACATGCTGAAGTTCACTTTGACGGGTTGGGGTAGGAATCTTCAAACTTTTACTAGATGATCAATTATTAATTTTTCATTATATCAATATTTTAAATATGTTCATGAATTTCCTTTGATTAACCTTGAGTTTTTTGCAGGTATTCCTCTTGTCATTGTAATTATTGTGATATCCGTGGACAAAAACAACTATGGTTTGATTAATTATGGAAAACACACAAATGACACTTCAGATAACTTGTGAGTTATTTTTTAATATTTTGTTTTGTATGTCAAAGCTTTAGATCCAAGAAGCTATGGCTAAGTACTGTAGATAGAACACTTACTTGGGCAAGATACTGAATTCTGATCGTGTATGTGAATAGTAAATGAGATGAATAAGGCTTGTAGTGTAAAATATTTTGAATGGTTAATAACATTTTGGAAAGTGCAGTCTGTGCTTTTCCTAAACGGCATTTGAGAGTAAGCAGCATTCCCATAATGCTGGTTAATCATATTTCTTGAAAAAAATATAATAAAGGTTATCTATTTAAATACCACACGATTTTACACAGTGGCATTATTTAACCAGAAATAAGCCAAAATGTACAAGCACCATGTGAAAAACTTAGTATACCATTACTGCTTCCATTAGTATTAAGAGGGTAAACAGCAGCCTGGTTCTCTTAATAAAATACACTGAATTAACTAATCATCAGCAAGTGTTGGCAGTTTGCTGCTCTGGAGCATTCAGGTGTGTGTTAACACAATGCCAAGCAGAAAAGACATCAGCAGCAATCATAGAGAAGTCAGCGGTAACATATTAAATGTTTAGGTTCATTAAAGTATAATTAGAAAAAGACAGAGAAAATATAGCTTATTTGGAAGGGCTGCCAGGAGAAAACCTGTTCTCTTCAAAGGGACATGGCAGCATGGCTTATATTTGCAAAATTACAACTGAAAAAACACAATAATTTTAGAACAATTCCCTTTGGATAGAGGAGACCAAGGCAGAGATCTTTGGACAAAATGCACAGCTCTATTTTTGGTAAAAAACAGTTTATCAGCATAAACACTGCATACAAACTGTCAAGCACAGTGATTAAAGGCTGATGATTTAGGCTTGTTTTTAAACCATAGGACCTATACATACTAGTATTCTAAAGGCAAATATGTGTCCATCAGTCCCACAGCTAAACCTTGATGAAAATCCCAAAGATCCCAAAAACAGTAGCAAAGGAAAGAATTAAGGTGCTGAACTGGCCCAGTGAAAGTCCAGTCCTCATCCCCACTGAGATGCTCTGGTGGGACCGTAAGAGTGTAGTGCAATGTCAGGAAATCAGCCATTTCCATTTTTCAGCTCCTGAGTATGAAACTGTGCAATAACCAGTTGAACTAATGTCACCATTCCTAAACCAAAGTATTTCCCAGGAGTGGCAACTGTGGAAAAATGTCCTAACTTGATTCTCCCAACGCTGATCAGAGATGATGATTTAAAAACACTATGCAACTGCCAGGATTCTCACATTCCATGAGGCTGCTTTATGGCATGGATTATTGATGCTGATGCACATATTGAAACAGAGCCATTATGAATTTTAGAGTGATTTTTCCAAGTGAGGAGTCAAAATATCCCTGTGGGAAAGGTCTGTTCAACTACTGTAAATGGATTTTGCCATACACATCAACAAATTAGATGGTCCAGCCACCTTAGCAAAGAACTTAACCTTTGATTAATCACACTGCTTTAGTTGTGTCGCCACAGCATCTAATAATTTTGAAGCAACCTAAGTGAAGAGAAAGAAAACAAGTTATCACTGTTTTGAAGCTAAAATGTTCCCTTGGTCATTTCTCCTTTGTTTTCTTTCTGTAGCTGCTGGCTGAGTAATAACATAGCCTTCTATGTGAGTGTGGTGGCCTATTTCCTCCTGATCTTTATCCTGTGCCTGCTGGCCTTCATCGTTGTTATGGGACAGCTTTCACGTATCAAGAAGCAGAACCCCCACAACCAGTCTCCCAAAAGAAGTGTTATGACTGATCTGCGCAGTGTCACCGGCCTCGTCATCATCCTCGGCCTTACCTGGGGGTTTGCTCTGTTTGCATGGGGACCCCTCTACTTACCCTTTGTTTACCTTTTTTCTATATTCAACTCTCTGCAAGGTGACATATGTATAAACACCTTGAATTTCAAAATAGGATTGATTATTTTTTATCATAATAACACAAATATATAATAACACAATAATAACACTATAAAATGCATGGATGTATACTATAAGCTACTTCCTTACTGTTCCTGTGTAGGTTTCTTTGTCTTTGTTTTCCACTGCGCCATAAAAGAGAATGTCCGCAGGCAGTGGAGAACTTACCTTTGCTGTGGAAAACTGCGACTGGCTGAGAACTCAGGTGAAATTACTAAATGTTCCCGAAGATTTCTTTAGAAGCACTTTATAGTAGTTCAGTTGGTTACAACAGAGTAAACAGTGGTTGCTTTAGAACCTTTGTCTTCAAATTTTGTTCTTAATTTCCACCAAAATAAGAACTCATTTAAATAAAAACTTAAAGTAATCTAAATAAAGATATGATATATGGATGTAGTATGTCATTCACATCCATGTGTGAGGAGAGCTCAGGTTTAAATCCAAAGCTAAACTTGTTAAATCTACATAGTTTACTGCTTATCATAAACCAGCTAATTACAGTTGAATTCTCTATCTTTCTGAAACTAATGCCCCGACTAATGGGTTGAACTTGCCTCTCACCAACTGCTGAACTCTAGAATTGACATAAAACTAGTAGACCACTCCTACAGTACTTCGCAGTACTTGGTTTGTTTTCTTGTTTTCTGGGAAGGCTTTCAGATTTTTTGAGAATTGACTGCTTTAAAGCCAAAAAACATTTGTTAAATATTAGCTACATACCTGATAGATAACTGCTAATTAGTGCTAATGTTCTAGATTTAAGCCTTTAGATAAGCATAAATATGAATGGCTTAAAAGTGTTGCTGGGTTGCTTTGACCTAACAAGAGATTTGGCAGAGATTTTAAAGAATGTGACAGGAAAATCAAAGTGAAATCTTGTCGTATTACCCTGCCTTTTAAAAAAGCAGATGAAAGCAAACAAACGTGTCAATTTTCAGCCTATTTTTGGTTAAACAGTCATGTATTCTACAGATTGGAGTCGAACATTCACACAAAACAAGAAGAATATCTCTCGCTCCAGTGCAATCACCTTGGATCCAAAGTTCACTTCTCGAAGCTCCTCTGTTGTCAGTTATGGCACCAATAGCAGTGGTATGTGATGTGGTGGCAGATAGTCCTTTTCAAACATCGCACATTTGAATATATTCTTCATAACACATTGTTCTCATTGCCCGCAGGCTCTGTGTTCGCGGACAGCGGGATATCTGACAGCTCCAACAATGATGTCGTCCTCAATGAGATTCACAGAGGAGATCTAAAACAAGGCAAAACTACCAAATGACTCTACCTGAGCTTTCTTTTGTGATTACAGCCAATTCCAAGAAATGATCTCTGGGAGTTTACAAGATGCAAATTGGAGGAGTAGTTTTCCTTAAGAAAGCCTTAATGTTCCAAAAAAATGAAGGTTCGATGAAGGACTAAAGAGGATCAGGGACAAAGGAAACCTTTGTCTAAATACCTTTAGAGAAGAAGAAATCAAAAAGTGGAGAATGTTTTCAATTCTACACTAATAGTATAGATAATGAAAGAGTCTTGTTAGCAGAGATAAGGTGTACTACTGAAACTGAAACATTATATTGAACTGCATTTACTTGGTAGCCGAGAACAGATGCTGTCAGTATTGTATAGATTATTATCTGGCTATTTCTTTGAGGCTATATTCATTTCTTGAACAGACAAATGACAGAATTTCCAGTCTTAACTCTACATTTCAGTGCCTTTGCCAAATTCTAAGTTTATTTTGGCAGTGTCAAATGGCACTTTGGGATGTATTTAGCTACCTACAGAGACAAGGTTGATTGATGCAAAATGTGCACATGCCAAACTCAACTGCTTGATCATATCTGATAAAAGTTGATATCTGCAAGATTATCTAAGGGTGCAGTTCTGTGTTAAATATTGTATTATTCACTGCATTATAGAGGTTTTTTTTAAAAATTTGGTTCAGACATGCTTCTTATGAAAAAGAAAAAAGATTTGAAATATTTTCATGTGGCGAACTGAAGCACAATCAAAATATGGGATTTATGTCCTGTCCTTTTTAACAAGGACACATTTTGCTAAATGTCCTTGGAAGGCCATTTGCATGCCATGAAAGATGAAATAAAAAAGAAAAAACTAACTTCAACTTGTCACCTGCCCAGCTGCTCTCTCTCTTTTTGCATCAGACTTTCACATCTACTCCACATCTTTACATCTTTAATCAAACCCTTTCAACAGGAGGGGGAAAAAAACTACAATTATGATCCCAGCAGACAACCCTCTCATCACCGTGTTGAGTAACCTTCAGCAGAGCATCTCACGCCCACCCAGCGCCAGTTCAATTGCAGCCTGTCAAGGTTAGCCTCAGAGGTCGGCACCAGTTAGCTATTAAAAGTTTTACATGATTTCCAACCTCAGAACAGGGCGACCTCTAATGTTAAGCCCATGAGTGAGAGATGCTGGGAGAAAAATGAAGAGCTGGAGGCACAGATGTTACACTGATGAGCATGAATACCATAAATTAAATTTAATCCTGAATGCCCAATGCCAATCAATCCTAATTCTGCTTGAAATCATAATCACTGTTTTTTTGTAAACCAAATGTTTTGTTTACCAGCGTCTTCAAAATGCCTTCTAGTTAGAGTCATTTTAAGTTCACTCAAAATTTTAAGGGCATATACTGATGCAGTTTAAACGGTCTTTATTTGTGCTATTGACAGTCAGGTTATGCAATGCCATTATACCTTATCACCTTTGTTTTACCTTTTTATGTTTTCATTTTTGACTTTGTGACTCCACTGCGGTCTTAAAGATCCTTGATGTCATGTCTTTTGTCTCTGTTCAACCCTCACATGCAGAAAACTCCAAATTGGAGCTCAGGAGTTAATGCTTCCCGGTCCACATGGATTGAGGCTAAAAAGGCTGTCACGCCAGGTGCCATACTTTATTGCCAAACAAAATGTGTATGAATTTGTGCACATATAAATCATTAAATAAATAAAACGGTTTATATTTATATATTTTCTGTATTAATGGCATTTGTAATTGCTAATGGTAATGTAGTCATGGTACCATTTGGGTACTTGGTAAGATTTGTCTTATGGTACAAAGCTATCTTAGTATCGTAGTTTCAATAATTATTCGCATATTGTGGTGTAAAGCACTTTTATTAAGGCTTATGAACCCTGGCTATAATGAATAAAAGTCAAAACTAATAGGGTGTGTGTTCTCACAATGTTCTACAGAGAATAAAGTTTTTATTTTAAAGCACTTCTATAGATGGGCAAATTTCAGCTTCAGTACATTTCATTAAATCATATCTGTTTATGTATCGTTTTCTATACACCCACTTGTGCTCTTCAGCCTCAGGCAGAAAAGTTTGCATTGACAGTATTAAATGTAAATAAAGACAAATCAAAATCAGTTGGTGTTAAGAGTCATTCAAGTATCTTCTGGGAGCTCGTTTTCCATAAAAACTCTTCAAGTGCCACCATCTTCCACCAGATGTCAGTATAATCCCATCACTTTGCACTACCTTTAACTCTGATATGATGATGGCCTGTTGGCAAGTGTGCAGTTTTATTACAGCTATTTGGCAGGTTATTATTACCGAGGCAAATCTTAATTATAGCTTCTAAGTGAAATAAAAATCCCCCAGCTTTAACCAGGATAATATTACAGTTATAATCCTGTTACAACCACTATAAAACAATACAATTTCTGAATGACAAAAATTCAGAAAGGACTTCCAAGAACCTTAAATTCTCATTTCCCATCATATAATTCATATATGCATGAGAATCCTTTCTGTCTGGCTGATGTCATTCTGTCAAATTCTATATTCCACTTTGCTAAAAAAAAAAAAAAAAAAAAAAAAAAAAAGTGCCATGGATGCAAAATAAACGTGACAGGTTCACTCGGCTAATTTGTTTGCAGATTTAACAAACTAATCACACATCAGCCAAGGGGGCCGTTTTTTTCTCCTCATCTGAAGTTTTAATTAGATTTGAAGGTTAATTTTTACTGCTGCTGTGCAAGTGTGGCCTACGTGCTTTCACAAACAGACTAACAGTAGCAATGTGGGAAAAGGTAAAGGGAGAAATAAAACCACTAAAACTGATAAAACATTTCATTTCTAATTGGATGTTTTATTGTTAATTTCAGGGAAAATATAAACAAACACTATTAATTTACAAAGGCCATCCATATTTCCCCCAGCTGAAGAAAGGCCCATGCCTCTCTTAGGGTTGCAGCTTAACACTTTAACAGCATTTTCATTCATTCCATACCCGCAGTGCTTTATTTGCAGGTATAAAACCCTACAAGGATGTGAAAAATCAATTTTTTTTTTACACAGGTCTCTCTGTGTATTTTTTCAAATTATTTTTATGTATTTTAAAGTGTAATAACTGAGACCGCCTGCTTGTGTTTAATAGTGAATAGTTAATCTTTTTGCAGTTAAGGAGATGTAATTCACTCTGATTTTTGGGCTAATGTGAGGGTTTACTCCTTACAAAACTGTACTCTATGCAGCAACTTTCCTTCCCGTCTTTTGCTGTGGTCTTTTGCCCTCAGTGAACAGGTGTAAATGCAACAGCGTTAACAGGAGGGCAAACTTGCATAAAAGAAGCAGCTCATGAGCCCAAAATCGAATTCACTCATGGTACTCGGACATCCTCGTTACTAGCAGAAAGGTATGTTACTACGATATAAACCTGCAAAAACAAAACCACTCATAGTTCACCATAATTCACAGGTTATTGCTGTAAAATGACAGATTTTGCCTTGAGCACAGTTTGGGTGAAGCCCTATTAGGTGATCACTGTTTGCAAGTTTCACTAAAGCAGAGGAGTGATTCCAGTGAATTGTGGAAGGATGGATGGAAGATGGATGGCTCACCATGGCCCTTTGGCAGAAAGAACTACAAATGGAACTGTATGTATTATTTCTGTTCTCTTAAGCCCTCTATCCCTTTCTTTAATTGTACTTTTAAACATGGGAGAGGTGTGCATTACTTTTCAAATTTGTAGCTTTTAACTTGACTAACATTGGTAAATCTGAGATGTTGCAGCTTGCGGACTTTAGATTGCAATATCTCAACTTGCATCACACTTTTTACCTCATACATTGAGATATACCGT
The DNA here is from genome assembly GCF_018398535.1 of Haplochromis burtoni. NCBI lineage: Eukaryota > Metazoa > Chordata > Actinopteri > Cichliformes > Cichlidae > Haplochromis > Haplochromis burtoni. Next base: position 2,328 of record NW_024582516.1, on the reverse strand, counting down.
GAGATACCCTGAGTTAAGTATTGATTAACTTAGCTGCAAATGTCATAGGGTATATCAATTTTTCCAACTTTGTACCAAATTCAGGTATCCTTGAACCTCAAGTCCTGTATCTGTAAGGCAGTGGGTATTTGGGATGACTGGAAGAAGGCAGATCAAAGTGAAAACCTGGCTGTACCAAAATGGCTGTATTCAACCATTCCTATAATCTGAAAGTGCTCTTAATGTTCAATGATACGATAATTTTCTTCGGGATTTTCAGAAAGTAGCAAAGAGTAATACATTTTTTAAGTAGTAATGAACATACCTATTACGGTACGAACTTAAGTTTTCGTAAAATGTAAACATACTGCAACTGACTTGACTTATATAATTTTTTTTCCAGTGATGGCTTGAGCAAATGAATATAACTATTAAATGTTTTCTGTAGGTGTTGTGAAGATGCAGTTTAAGATAAGAAAACATTCCTCCACAAGCCTCAGAATTGATTTTTTTTTTCATTTAGCGCACAGTTACAGCTTTGAACCTATAGCCAAACTTAACAAGCCATTGATATTATCAACCTGCATGACTTGTTATACAACTAAAAGTCTTTCTCATAACAAATGTGCTATTTAAAAAACACTCTCAGATATTTATGAAAATTTGAAGAGCTTTAAAGAACCCTATTAATATAACTCTCAGACATGGTGGTGGAGGGTTGATTTGTTTTGCGGTCACAGGACTTAGGCAACTTGCTGTCACCGATTTGAACATGAACTCTTCTGTATATCACTCCGCTGTATATTCTAGAGCAGAGGTGGGGAACTCCAGGCCTCAAGGGCTGGTGTCCTGCAGGTTTTAGATATCACTGTGGGTCAACACACCTGAATCAAATGAGTAGTTCATTACCAGGCCTTTGCAAAACTTCAAGACATGTTGAGTAGGTAATTTAGCCATCTAAATTAGCTGTGTTGGATCAAGGACACATCTAAAACCTGCAGGACACCGGCCCTTGATGCCTGGAGTTCCGCACCCCTGTTCTACAGTCAAATGTGAGGCCATCTGTCTGACAGCTAAAGCTTGGCTGAAACTGGGTCATCCAGCAGGACAATGATCCCAAACAGCAAATTTACATCAGAATGGGTAAAAAAAAAGAAAGGAATCAAGGTCTTGCAATGGATCAGTCAAAGCCTATACTCAGACCTAATTAAAATGCTTTAGTTCATTTTACCACTCTCCTATTAATACAATGAGTTGAGGTTTGTATAACGACACACTTCAATGAAATGAAGCAACATTGTAAAGAAGAGTGGGCCAAAATTCCTCCACAAGGACATTGGAGACTGATAAAGTCAAACAGAAAATGAATTCTTCAAAATATTGCTGCTAGAGGCAGTTCTACAAGCTACTGAATCATGGAAGGCGCTTAAGGATTGCATAGAGTCCTGTGAATATTGAATTAAAAGGTCAACAGTGCAAAGCAACTGCACTAATAGTTTTATTATTTTTTTTGTGAAATAAATGGTGGCTGCAGGAAGCAACATATTTAGTGAACTTTTCCAATTTCTTTTAGTACACTTAGCTATAGTAAGACGTTTTAAAAGGATTTTTAGAACAAAAAACATCAAAATGTTAGAAGCAGTTTTACAAACAGAACCAACATGCTGCAGATACTACAGAATCAGCAGCATTCTGACTCTGATACCGATTTAAAAAAAAACAAACCAACCAACGAAAACATTTCTTATTGTGATTTAAGTAGTAGGGTTCCTCGTCTCCCTCCTCTTTCTTGGGTTTCTGCTGCCTGAGGTATTCACTAAACACTTGGTCAGTTGGGGCCATCTTCCCAATGTATTCTTGGATGTTCGTTGTCTCATCCTGGACTGTGGTGCTGACACTCATCAGTCCCCGGCCCCCTTCCTTCTGCTTAGCGTACAGCCTCAGGGTGCTGGACTTGGGGTGAAACCCTCCATGGATGGCAAGGAGCTTTCTTGTCTTGATGTCAGTGGCTTCTGTCTCCTCCTTTGGCCAGCCTATTACCCCAGCAAGGTACCTGATCACAGGCAGGGCGTAGGTGTTGATAGCCCGGATCTTATTCTTACCGCTCCTCCTCAGGACTTGCCTGACCCTCTGCAGGTACTTGGTGGTTGCAGCTTTCCTAGCGGCCTCTTCATGGTTCCCATTCGCCTGCGGGATCCCCAGGTACTTGTAACTGTCCTCTATGTCTGCAATGTTGCCTTCTGGTAGTTTGATCCCCTCCATTCTGACTACCTTCCCTCTCTTTGTTACCATCCGACTACACTTCTCCAGGCCGAATGACATTCCGATGTCATTGCTGTGGTGGTGTGG
>NW_024582515.1:1459703-1472212 GCF_018398535.1 Haplochromis burtoni | reverse complement strand
ACCTGACGCGGACCTTGTTGATCCGGGCGACGTCCGAGCCGGCATGCCTTCATATTTATCTGTCTCGCTCATGTCTGCGGTAGGCTTGCTTAGCATAGGGGGTCTAGCCTTAGGACCCTTACTGGATACAGACGCAAAAAAAATTATGACAAATATTACACAGCTATGCAATGTTTACTATTTATTTTACTTTTAACAAGTGGTTAGCACCCCACATATAAACAACAAAAGAATATTTCACCTAAACACGCTTCCATATTTCTCTACATATTCTCAATTTCACCCTCATGTTTGTTTATAATCCAGGTTTGGTGCCCTATATATCATGATGTTGTTCAGATTGTCATTGTTGGAGGCTGTGTTATGGTTTGAGGCTACATTTCAGTCAGTGGTATTGATGGAAATAATTCACCATGCAACACCACCATGTAACATCCCAGCAATCATTTTGGGGTAGGGGGCTGAAAGCATCTGATTGGCTTCGTCCCACAGTCCAAAGGCATGCTGTTAGTGGGGTTAGGTTACTTGGCGATTCAAAATTGTCCATTGGTCTGAATGGACTGCTTCTTATAAAGCACTTTTCTGCTCTACCTGAGCACTCATAGTGCATAAGTGCAACATGCCTCGTTCACCCATTCATACAAGCACTTTTTTCTATGCTCAAGTGCTTTCTATCTAACATTCACACACATTCGCACTCAGATGGATGCAACGAAGAGCAGCTGGGGGTTAGTATCTCGCCCAGGGATATTTGGCATGGAGGCTGGAGCAGTCAGGGATTGAACCACCAATCTTCCATTTAGTTTGAATGCTTATGTGTCTCTGTGTGTTGGCCCTGTGACAGGCTGGCAACCGGTTGAGGGTGCACCCCGCCTCTTACCCTATGGTATCTGGGGCAGGCTCCAGCTCACTCCCACAATCCTGAATTGGATAAGCAGAATAGGACGGATGTATGGAATGATCCCAAACACACTGCCAGTCATGGACTAGCTTCTGCATATGATTGTATTGAAGAAGTGTGTGAACATCTCGATTCTGCTTGGGTAATATCCCAGCAACCATTTTGGGGTTAGGGGCTGAAGTTCAGTTTGACAGACTTAGCGATCACACAAATCTTCAACCTGCTGTGTGATTTGTACTTTCAATAAGCAGATCTTTGTTTAGCACATAAACACTATATTGGCCCAGCTGATGAAGCACTTTGCTTACAGCTTCAATAAAAAGCACTTTTGTTATAGAAGCTGAAACATACTCTGGAGGACAATTCAAAAGATAATGGAAGCTCCCTCACTCTGTGTGACACTGATCCTCATCTGTTTGATAGAAATAGAAGGATACTGTACATGAAATTGTGTAATAATGTGATCAAAGACTATTTATCAACGATAACTGATCAGCTGGTCTTTGATCAATGTGCATATTAATTGTAATGAAACTGACCTGACAGCCCATTCTTCATCAGTGGCGCTAGTTTCAGTCATTGTGAGAATGTACTGTTTATTAGGTTGGAGAAACCTGCAGTCAGCTGGAACCGAAGAAGTCACCTGGATGAGAGACAAAACGTTTCTCTGACTGAAAACTCTACATCCAGATGAACAGAATAAACTTTTTGGAATTTCCTTACCTGGATGATTGAGCATGCATCGTGATATGCTCAATTTTCTTATAGTTTTTGTTTTTTCAGAATCCTAAAGCATTCCAGTTTCAGTGTTTCAGCATGCATTTCCTTCTTTTCCAGATTTTTCCACATCCTGTGGCCCAGGTGCCACATAGCCTGTTAAACTCACTTTGATCACAGTCAGACGTGTTACCATTCTGGCAGAATTTTTTAAAAAATTAATGAAAGGAGAGTGGGAGCTCAGAAAGGAAGAGTTGATTGGCTACAGTGCAGTGGCATTAGCTGTGATGTGTCACCAGCCTGTACTGTCATGATTCAAAACTCTACGGTCCTTTCACACAATAGTTCTTGACTGGCTCTAGGCTGAATCTTACTAACTGTTCAATGCACCAACAAAGATGACAAATCTCTACTAGCGGCTCACCCTTCCCTGAAAAAAACTAAGGCCTTATCTGAACTGTAAAAGGCTGGTTTATTAAAATTTCTCTTAAAAATCTGACTGCAGGGAAATTTTGGGGAAAGCTAAGCACATAGGAGATAATTGCTTTATGATTCATTTCCACATTTTTGGTGTCTGTTGTTTTGTGTGTACTGAGTTTCCATGTGATGTAGTGTGCTTTGGATTAATAATTGATACACTCTCTCTTTAACCCAGGTCAAGCCTATCTTTTTAAACCCAATAATTTAAACCCAATTATAGATGCAATGGGTTATTTAAATCCATTGCAGCTATAACAGCTTCCACTCTTCTGGGCAGTTTTTCTACAAGATTTTGGAGTATGTCTGGAGCACAGTCATGCCGGAGCAAAAAAGGCCTTCCTCAAAATGTTCCCATAAAGTTGTAAGCATGGAACTGTGGACCCTGGACAAATCCCAGAAAAACAAGCCCAAAAATCTCATCCATTAAAGCTTAAACATGACACTGTGCAGTCAAGCAGTCTTAAAGGAGTACATGGACACAGCTTATCTACCACATATGAAGGTGGAAGACCATTTAAGGATTTAAATACTAACCGTGCCTCTTTGTATTGGATTCTGTAATGCACAGGGAGCCAGTGCAAGGCTGCTAACACTGAAGTAACAAGATCCCGCTCTCACTAATGTGAAAGCCAAAGTCACCTCCTCAAAGGCATCTCCCTTTAATCATGCCCAATCATCCGGTGAAGTATTAGCTGTTTTTAACCAGGACAGTTACAGCCGAGAGCTTCAGACATTACATTACTGACGGAGTTCTGCTGGTACACACAGTCACAGCACAGTGACTCACAGCATCCTCATCAGGAACAGCACTTTCCCAGAATCAGTCGTGTTGTCTGGTAAGAATCGACTGTGAGCAATTTCTGTCGATCAATAACAGACGGCACAATAAAAGTTTGAGTATTTTTATTGGTGCGAGAGCTTATTGGCAACTCAATGACTGTATCCACTACTCACTATTACAGTTCATCGTAGGAGCATAGAAAAGCACTCATTACATCAGTAGTAGTAGTTTTTTCTTTTTGTTGTATGAGCAGAGTCAGAATTAGCATAACAGAAAACTCGTGCTATTTGTGAACGGGTTTTTATTATAAATATGTTATAATTGCAAAAGAAAATTAAATAATTTCATAATGTATTCATTTCCTTTCAGGGTTTGCTATTTCCAGGGGCTCTGGCTTTCTCTCAACGAAATATTTTTGGAGGGATATTTTTTTATGCTCAAGATGCATTTATGGAAATAGTAACATGTTCGTGAAAGCTCAATGGAAATACTTTCTAGACGTTGAAACATGAATAATATATAACAAGGACAATGGCCCTCAATTTGTCTGATGTGCATGAATGTGTCTCTTCCTCAGAATAATAACAATTAATTTTGTTTTTTACAGTAACATTCAAGATCAGAGGTCTCAAAGAGCTATCATATTTAAAGAAGGTGTGGTAGGATGATGCAGGAATCAAAGAAAAAGGGCTAAAATGTCCATAACTCGTGACAAAAGTGGGGAAAAAGTAAAAATAGGGAAACTGATGAATGTAAGTAAACTGTGTTGCAGACGATTTTGATTAGTGAGATAATATGTATATTTAAAAAATGTTCTTTCTATACATCTGTCTGAGAAAATATAAGGGGAAACCTGGACTTCTTTGAATGTAGGAAACTTCAAGTCTGATCAAATGATGTTAATGATAAAGCCTGCAATATTTTATTTGGTAATAGATTTACTTATTGATCACCTTTCAATTGGAATAATAAGTCTTTATGATTCTCTGTAAACATGTACAATATCAGAACAGCCAAACATGCACAAGACTAAACTTTGCCTATGTCTGAATCAGCTGGCGTCCTCAGAGGTCAGACTGCCATCTTGTGGTAAAATATGCTCCACTGCTTCATACTCAAAGACACATGTACACAGACAGCTTCTGGTTGTATGCCATCGTTACAGGCAACAGTGTAGTTGTCATGATCCCTGGGATGAGCTGTGTTTTTGAGTTTGTAACCTTAGTTAATACATCTAAATCTGGAGCTCTGTTTAGGTTTGAGTCTTATTTTTTAAGGGATGGATTTATTTTGGGTCTTGTCTGTGTTTCATTGATCTTATAATGCTTTTATATTGGGGCTTTTTTGCAAGTTTTATTATAATTATTATGGTTTGGTTGTTTTTGGTTTATTCCTGCTTCCCCAGTGTCTGTATTTAGTCGGTTCACTTTTCCTGTTTTACTTTGACAGTTGTCTTTTGTAAGCTGCTTTAAGTTCTGCTTCCTTCCCTGTTACTGTCTTGATGACTTTTAGCCACGTCTCATTTTCTTCCTATTCCCAGTTTCCAACTAGCCTCGGTGCCTGTACATACACTCATTACCCACCCAGCACTACTTGGTGATGGAAGATTTTGGTCCATATTGACATGATGCTGTCACACAGTAGCTGGATATTTGTCGGCTGCACATTCATGATGTGATTTTCCCATGATGGGGATTCGAGCTGGTGACTGTGGAGGCTATTTGAGGACAGTGAACTCGCTGTCATGATCAAGAAACCATTTTGAGATGATTTGCTTTTTGTGAGCTGGTGTGTTAATTTGCTGGAAGCAATCATCAGGAGATGAGACCAGTGTGGTCACAGATGGATGGACATGGTCAGCAACAATACTCATGTGGGCTGTGATATTTAAACAATGCTCAGTTTGTACCAAGGAGGGTGAAGTGTGCAAAGGAAACATCCCCCACGCTATTAGCCGATTTCTACCCTACCATCCAAACACTGTAATAGCAATCGAGACTCATCAAACCAGGCAATGTTTTTCCAGTTCTCTATTGTCTATTGCATGTTGGACTTTGTTTCTCTGTCTGCATTATTAAGCCTTAATAAAGATTTGTTTGGGTTATTTCAGCCAGCTTTGAGTCTTGTGTTTGGATTCAAACCTGACAGTAATTATGTATAATACCCAGTTAACACACAAAAGTGATTTACATTTGAATTGTTTCTAATTTATTCCATTTTTCCTCATCTTTCTAAATGGTGTCAGTCACCTTGTGCTGTTTCTGTGTGTTCAGGGAAAGTGTGATTTAAATATTTTAATGGGTGAGTATTATCCTGTTTGCAGGGTTTTAAGTTGAGTTTTTCCAATCCAAATATATGATCTAATGTTGTAATAACTCTAATTTGCTGCATTCAGAGAGCATAATTGAATCCCTTTACAGGAAAAGAAATCCATCTAAATCTGCATGTGCAACGTAACGCCCTCCTTAAGTGCACTCATCAGGAAATGCATTCATATCAGTTACTGGTAGTTCATGTTCTATACAGTATATCTCTTTTAAATTTATTATAATGTCAAATATAAAACGTATTTGAATTAAAAACTAATGTATTATACTGTAAATACTTATTTGTACAGAAGTTTTTACTATCTTTATATTACATGTTAAATTCATTTATGTTAACAAGGTGATGAAAGGCGTGCAAGGCAAAGCAAATCTGGAAACTAGTAGAGTTTATACAGTGCCATGCGTTGAAACGTAAGGTCCCATGACACTAACTATCACAGTGTTTTTGGTACTGAACTGTTCATCATATCAATAACTCAGAAAAAAACCTCAGTTTGATATGTATTGCTTTTTAAAGTACTGTATTTCCCTGCTCATTTCAAGGACCAACAAAACACCGCATAGTTACTGCCAGAGTAAGGTGCGGTTTGCTAGACTGAAGCCAGAAACTATAGTGTTGCTGTTACAGTGCCTGTAATCACCTTTCCAACTAAACAGACGGAAATGAAAACATCATTAGTGCAGACTTCCCTTTTCTGTGTCGCTGTACAAATCATTCAAGGGTGTTGTTCAGCCGAAAACTGAATGAGGAAATATCATTTTTCTTCCTTGTCCTCGCCTTTTGTGGAAGGCACGTATGCGTAAATACGCGTGTCTCTGTGGTGGTGTGGTGGGGCTCACAATAGGGGAGACCGGGGATAGTTGTAACGTGGGTCAGTTGTAACACTTCCAATTTCTCCAATCAGGGCTAAGTTTCAAATGATGTGACTCATCCTGTGCATGCCCAATTCAGTTCTGCTATCACATGTGAAAAATCAGCACATTTTGTCAAACACAGACAATTTAACACGAAAAAAAGTAATTTGTATGCCAAAAAGTAAGTTTTTCTACTTTATTTCAATTTCTAATAGCATTATCTGCTTTGCAGTTAAACTCATCAAACTTAAATTATGTTATTTGTATGTCTATGGGGATATATTCTGTGTAGGTCTTTAGTGCTAATGTTTTAGCCGTTGGCTGTAATGTTAGCTAGTTCATGGCTATAGGAGTCTGGGTCAGTTGTAACAGCAACAGTCTGGGTTAGTTGTAACAATAATGCAGATGTTACAACTTACCACACTATTACTTTAACTTATATTAAACAAGTTGGGGCAACGACATCAGCAGAGAGAGGTTCACTGGTCGCTTTTGTATATGCGGTTAATGCCATTGGCAACACAATTCCTCCACTGTTTGTGTTCCCACACATACATTATGCAGACCACTGTGTCAGAGATGGACCAGTAGGAAGTACTGGTAGTGGAAATAAATCAGGATGGGTGCAAGAAACAGATTTCCTCATCTTTCTGAGTCATCTATATCAAACACACCTAAGGTAATGCTTCATGATAAAAAGTATGGAGATTATTTTGCGAGTTGCTGTGAACAATCTTAGGATTTTTTTCAGCTTCAATTGTATGTTTAATAATTGGTGCTAGAGTTTAGTTTATTAATGCCACTGAGCAATGAATATTTCATAGTGAAGTACTCATATTCCATAATTAATGATAATTTTTCATTGCATCGAAAATTTTCCATAATTGTCTTTTTTGTGGTGGGTTGGTATATATTGTTGTCATAAGCTAGATTCTGCATCTGTCTACACACACACAAGCTACATAAATTGATGTAGTTGCATTCATGTTTGAATATAAATATTCATTAATGTTATTCGTTTCTCATTCATTGTTAATATTTTGTTAGTACCCTTATTTCATTGTGTTACATTTCTACCCCAGGATATGTTACAACTAACCCAGACTATGGGGTTAATTGTAACATTTCACTCTTTGTGTTTGAGACCATACCATGCAATGGGTAATTGTGCTGCAGAGAAAATAGCTGCACTATTTAATAGCAGAGACATGTAAATATTTTGTATTACATTTTGAATCCACTACCTTAAAAGAGCTCCAATTTACAGACAGAAATGTGAAAAATGTTACAACTGTCCCCGGTCTCCCCTACTTCTATAAAAATAATAACGTAAATAACTATTCATTGTTGAACCCCAGTTATTGTATTGGAGTTGGGCTAAAAGTGGTTAAGCCATCCAATAACACAAACGCACACATACACACAGCCTGCTGCATGTGTGAAGGCCAGCGGAAGGAACCTCACGTGTTGCCGCTCACCGCTCTCATAGCTCACCCCTACTGACTCCACACATAAACTGTAGCACACCGGAGCAGGAAGACAGGTGGTGCTGTGAGTGCGTGTGGGTTCCAGGCAGCCAGTAGCCGAGCGCGCGTGTGTGTGTGTGTGTGTGGGGGGGGGGTCTGAATAGTATCAGGGCCACGTGCCAGTGATGACGAACTCGGTGCACTTGGCAGGGACGACAGGAAGAGGTAACTTCCAGTTATACAAGGCTTGCATGAACTGGACGTGGTCTGACAGCTGTGCTAAACACGGGAACACACTGTGTCGATTAGACTCAGTTTACATCAGAATAAAAATGGTAGATTAGGACAGATGACTCATTGCTTTGAGGACATCGTGATACCGAACTCTCTTTCTTCTACTACACTTACAATTTCTTCAGTGTTATTTTGGATCCGTTATCCCAACGTTCATGAGGCAAGATAGGCCCTGCAAAGGTTACCAGTCAACAGGAACAGCACATAAATTCATTCACAGCAATCACAACCTATTTTAGATCTCTTTCTTCCTATGTCTTCCGTAAAATGAGATCTTTCAGTAAGATCATTCCGCTTTCAATGTTCGGTGAATTAGAGTTATGATCTTATATAAAATCACCCTATATCCATTAATAAAGCTGCCACTGTCTCCTGTCACGTTTGCTCAAGTGTTTATTCTCTCTGTCTGTCCCCTGCCTGTGTTGTGTGTCACTGAAAGCAGCACACGGGACAAAGAAGGGATACTGTACCACTGAGAATGGAGACTAACTGCAGGCCATCTGACCAGCCCCCAGGACAGCGGAGCAAGCTGTCACATGTTGCTGCCTCGATAATCCAACTGCTTCATCCCTCAGTCTCCTTTTCACTACAAACCTACCGACACAATCAATGAAGCAGCAGCTTATAAAAACCACATGTTCCTTTCGTGTCCTGCAGCTATATCCTGAACAGAGAAAGCGACACTCACCACTTGATTCTTAGAAGACGTTCCTATCTTGTTTCTTATTATTAACGCTAATTTAAGACTTCCTCATTCCCGAAAACGTGACCGTGAACCGTGGGTTCTTTTTTTGTATTTAATAGGCAAAATATGTAGCTGGAAACCTAGAAGAGAATTCATGCAGATAATATCTCAATATGCTTATCTGGTGACATCAGTTTGAACCTTTTTGACATTATTTTTCTTCTGTTTATATTTAAAGCGTTACTTTACTGGTGTAAGTGTGAGGAACTGAAAACAGCTCGAAGGTTCTTCGTACTGTGTGCTTCTGACATGAGGTGTACCTGACAAGGCGGGGACTGCCTGGAAATTATATTCTGGCTCCTTGAGTCACTGACTGACTGTTTAGGAATCTCAGATTATGTGTCAGGTGAGCTCTGGGATTACCGAAGGGTTTAGGACATAAGGTGTTGGCCATACTGTAGGGCCTAGGCTTTCTGTATTTACGGTGAGGTCATTTTAACCTGCGGAGCCTTTTCCTTTGTCTTTACGGTAGTCGATGTACGTGCACAGAAAAAGCAAGCCAATTACGTGTATTGTTATCCCACGTGATACTTCTCAGCCAATCATATCATTTTTGTCAGAGCGCGTGGGGAAAACAAACCTCTGCAAGGAGAAGACACGAAAAACCTCGCAGAAGGAAAATAAGAGAAAAGCAGGGTTAAAGGTTTGCAAGTGAAATGTAGTTAAGGAGAAGAAAACTAAAACCTGTCATTATTATTTCAAAACGCTCATTTTTTATACAAATCTTGCTTCACTTGAAACGAAATATGACAATTTTCTTAATAGAATATCTTCCCGGTCAGTGTGAAAATTAATATTAAACATCGTTGAAATTTTTTGGATTGTACTTTCTGTTATTTGACTGTATACAGGCACTGAAACTGATTACATTTTGTTACCCTACACTGTAAACCCGAAGAAGTTAGCAGAATTCAAAAAATTTAAGGCAACCGATTGCCTTAAATTTTTAAGTTGAAGAACTTAAAGCTGAAGCTTATCAGAACTCCAATATTTTGACTGCATTTGACATGTACATTTAGACTAAAATAAAAGTCAAATGTTTAAAAATTATATAAAAAATATTCCGTAAATACTACTTACAAGTAGTAAGCCATATTTTCAAGTTTTAATCTGTGTATCCTGTGGGAATAAGTTGACATAACATAACAGGAATGAGTATAACAGAGTCACTTTTTCAGTTTAGCAATGATCAATGTTTGCTGTTCACTTTTGTATTAAACAAATGTCAAGCATCAACTTTGAAAACTCAAAAAAAATGTCACACAAAATGTAAAAACACAAAAAAGGCCACGATTGCCTCAATCGAGGCTAAATTTAACAGGGTGAGTACATTTCTTCAGTTCAACAGTATTTTTTTGACCTCCACCAATAACAAACTGCACTGTTATTGTTTAAGAAATATTAAAATAATTCATTAAAAATATTAAATGCTAATAGGAACATGTACTTTTGAATATCTGAATAGCAGATCTGATTAATTACACTGTAAACTGCCGAAACGCTAAAATTCTAAATGGTATGTAGTGCATATGACTCCAAACATTATCAAGAGGTACAGGTCGGCAAGCTGCGGCTCTTTAGTCCTTATACTGCGGCTCCACGTGGTTCGGAGAAAAAAAAATTATATTTATCTGAAGTGTATTTTATTTGTGTTAGTTCTTTTTAACTTGTAGTTCTAAATTGGAAGATTATTGTGATCTTGAAATCTAAAAATAAAATTATATGTTATTATTTTTCATCGCTCAAAATAAGTGTCATACTAACGTAAATCATACCCGCCGAAATGCCGTGCAAGCATTTATCGAGACTTTCAACCCCAGGCATGCCAAGTATGGATCTTCGGATCCACATACTTATGTGAGCAGCTATTCTCCACCATGAACTATGTTAAAAACAAACACAGCTCACACCTCACAGATGACAGCTTTCTACAGCCCCGATTTGCAGACGCTGTGCGCAGAGGTTCAGGAGCAGAAGTCCCATTGTAAACATATCACGGCAGACCCGACAATGTTTGCATGAACATGCTTTTCAGCATCTCTTTACTGACCACTTTTCACACACGATTGCTGTAAGCATTCAGCCGGCTGTAGCTTTTCAGCTCACAGCCTGACAACACAACAGCAGAGAGAGCACAGACTTTAAGGCGGCGAGGCGTGATTGCGGGTGCCGCTCAGGTGCCTCCAGTGTTGGGGAGTAACGGAATACATGTACCGCCGTTACGTATTTAAAATACAAAATACGAGTAACTGTATTCCGTTACAGTTACCGTTTAAAAAGGTGGTATTTAGAATACAGTTACTTTGTTGAAATAAATGGATTACACTGCGGTACTTTCCTGTTTCATTTTGTCGCGGGTCAGGACTGTTTGGGTTTTGTTTGACAGCTATGTTCTGTTGTTCCAGGGGGCAGCGTTACGGTTGCCATGGTTACAGGGTGACGCTCTCTCTCTCTGCGTGTTTCCTGGGTGAGAGAGCGCCTTTTTGTTGTTGTTGTGCTAAGCTAATAGGCAGAATGCTACAGGTGCTCTAAAGAATGTAGCCTCATGGGCAGTGTAGTCCGTGCTGCAGGGAGAATGGACTGCCATACACATTATGTGTCTGTGAGCGAGGGAGGGAGAAAAAGGAAAAGTACGAGCTGTCATCGAGCAAAAACGGGAGCTGGAAGCATGTAAATATAATAATAACCACTGCAGCCAAGAAGAGTGCCTGACGAGCCCGTCCGACTCCCATACAGCGGCACTGCAGACCACATCCCGCCACACACATTAACCAGGTAAAATACATATTTAGGCAGAATTTTGCAAATATCTATTTTTCATTTTTTAGCAGCATCGAGCTTTTTTTCCAGTTGTTTTTTAAAACTCAGGTCTAGGCTTCAAAAGCCCAAAGGCGATATAAGGGTGGCGGCTCACAACAGTTTTTGTTTGCTACATCATTAGTTCAGCTGGGTGTCTTTCCTTTTGTTATATTTCTTTAAGAGTTCAAAATGTGTTAATTAAATAAATAAAATGTATTTTTCTCTGTAGCACTTCATGGATCTCATAAGCAACACACCTTAGTTGTTCACACAAAGCATAAAGGTAAAAAAAACAATATATACAGTGTTATCTTCATTTTAGATGTCAAAAAGTATTTGCGGCTCAGTGTTTTCTTTTGCGTGGAAACTGGGTCCAAATGGCTCTTTGGGTGTTAAAGGTTGCAGACCCCTGATCCTAGTGGATATAAGACTATAACTTTGCTTGTAATCATTAATTCCCCTTTTTGACAAAAGCATCTGCATGTATGTAAGTGCATGTAAGTCTGAAAACCCGATTTAATAAAATTAACTGAGATGAACTAAGGAGCTGGAAAGAAAAGCGTCTGGACTTTAAGTTGCTTGAAGACGTTTCACCTCTCATCCGAGAAGACACTTTTCTTTCCAAGCTCCTTAGACAACGATGACCAGGATGATTGAGAACCGACACAGACAAAAAAGATGATCCTATGATGTCCCTTCATATTTTCCAATTTACAGTACTGAATCCATGTTGGGCTAATGTGGTCAAAGACAAGGATTATAAATCGTATGGTTGGTTACAGATCAGGAAACTGTGATCTGGAAAGACACACGTGCAGATATGTGTCTTTTAAGTAAAGATTTAAGTGAATGTGGTAGGTGTTTACATTTGATGATTGGTGGGAGTCTTTGGTTTCAGAATGGACCTTTATTATGGGTCACTAGCACCTGAGCACAACCTGTCTTCATACCATAAAGGTCATTTTAGATGGTGTCTTCTGTTTTACAGAAACCTGTGCATTTTCCTGTGATATCTGCCTACATCACAAACAAATACAGTGGGGCAAAAAGGTATTTAGTCAGCCACCGATTGTGCAAGTTCCCCCACCTAAAATGATGACAGAGGTCAGTAATTTGCACCAGAGATACACTTCAACTGTGAGAG
>NW_024582515.1:1337241-1458483 GCF_018398535.1 Haplochromis burtoni | reverse complement strand
ACAGAATGTGAAAAAAAAATCCATGAATCCACATGGTAGGATTTGTAAAGAATTTATTCGTAAATCAGGGTGGAAAATAAGTATTTGGTCACCTCAAACAAGGAAAATCTCTGGCTCTCACAGACCTGTAACGTCTTCTGTAGAATTGCTTGACCTCTGTCATCATTTTAAGTGGGGGAACTTGCACAATCGGTGGCTGACTAAATACTTTTTTGCCCCACTGTACCTATTGTCCTTGTGTAAATGCAAAACTGATTAACAGAACTGCAAAAGGGCACAAAAAGAAAAGACAATTCTGGAGGTTTTATTAACATGAGATTGACCCTGTATATTTCACTTTGAGTTATTATACTTATGCTGGGAGCTGGCTGCTTCCCTTTCCTCTGTTCTAGGTAGTACAGAGGTGTTAAGTTTGAATGTACACTGAGGAAACATTCACCGCCACTTCCTTCTAGATTCACGGCTCCAAAGCCCAGCAGCAGCTCGTGATAAAATTTCAAGCGTGAAGAGAAACGAGGACACTTGTGCATGATCATACTATGATATTTGGGGCACAAAGGGAGCTTTTGTATTCAGTTTAAACTCTTCTTGTCTGTTTTAACCACCCAAGAAGCAAACTTCTCTAATATTGACAGACATAGCTGTTGTCTTTCTGATGGTTAGAAAACTGTAAACAAGTACTGAGTGTGTCTGATGTGTCATTTTGAACTTTGATAGCCCCTGTTCTAGATAATTACTGAAAAACACACTTGTTATTAAACAAAAAATGTGGAGGCATATAATTTTACCCTAATCTTGGCTGCACAATGAAAAGCAAATATTTCATAGCTGACATCTTATATGCTGACATGTTTTTAAAACAGGTTTTGGCATGAAGCTTTTCTGCTTTTTCTTTTTTTTAAAAAAGGACAAGAGTGGTGTAAAGCTAGAGTGACATTTATTTTCTTAAAAAGTCTCCTTTGTTTTACAATACCCCATCAGACACGTGCAATCACAGAAAGTTGCTACACATATGACATTTACAGCTTTAAGTTTGTTTCACTAAAATCCCAACAGGGACTATTTTCTTGTGTATTTCTACTGATGTTTAGTCCATGCGTTTATTTCAAAAGGTGGACTACTGTGATCAATTATAATCAGTTTATCTTAAAAACTCCCAGAAAAGCCTTCAGTTGATCCAATCCATCCATCCATCCATCCATCCATCCATCCATCCATCTTCATCCGCTTTATCCGAGGCCGGGTCGCGGGGGCAGCAGCCTAAGCAAAGAGGCCCAGACCTCCCTCTCCCCAGCCACCTCCTCCAGCTTATCCGGGGGAACACCAAGGCGTTCCCAGGCCAGCCGAGAGATATAATCTCTCCAGCGTGTCCTGGGTCTGCCCCGGGGCCTCCTCCCGGTGGGACATGCCTGGAACACCTCACCCAGGAGGCGCCCAGGGGGCATCCTTGTCAGATGCCCGAACCACCTCAGCTGGCTCCTTTCGATGTGGAGCAGCAGCTGCTCTACTCTGAGCCCCTCCCGGATGGCCGAACTTCTCACCCTATCTCTAAGGGAGAGGCCAGCCACCCTTTGGAGGAAGCTCATTTCTGCCGCTTGTATCCGCGATCTCGTTCTTTCGGTCACTACCCACAGCTCGTGGCCATAGGTGAGGGTAGGGACGTAGATCGACCGGTAAATTGAGAGCTTCGCTTTTACACTCAGCTCCCTCTTCACCACGACGGACCGGTGCAGCGTCCGCATTACTGCAGCTGCAGCCCCAATCCGTCTGTCGATCTCCGGCTCCCTTCTCCCATCACTCGCGAACAAGACCCCGAGATACTTGAACTCCTCCACTTGGGGCAGGAACTCATCCCCGACCCGGAGTGGGCACTCCACCCTTTTCCGGCTGAGAACCATGGCCTCAGATTTGGAGGTGCTGATCCTCATTCCCGCTGCTTCACACTCGGCTGCGAACCGTTCCAGTGCGAGCTGGAGGCCCTCACCCGATGAAGCCAACAGAACCACATCATCCGCAAAAATCAGAGATGAGATTCTGAGGCCACCAAAGCAATGTTGCGTGGAGATCAGGGGCAGTACCTGTGGACTGGCAGACCGGGGTGGTGGTCCCCATCTTTAAGAAAGGGGGACCGGAGGGTGTGTTCCAACTACAGGGGGATCACACTCCTCAGCCTCCCTGGGAAAGTCTATGCCAGGGTGCTGGAAAGGAGAGTTCGTCCGCTAGTCGAACCTCGGATACAGGAGGAACAATGCGGTTTTCATCCTGGTCGCGGAACACTGGACCAGCTCTTTATCCTCTCCAGGATACTTGAGGGTGCATGGGAGTTTGCCCAACCAGTCTACATGTGTTTTGTGGACTTGGAGAAGGCATTCGACCGTGTCCCTCGGGGTGTCCTGTGGGAGGTGTTGCGGGAGTATGGGGTGTCTGGCCCATTGCTACGGGCCATTCGATCCCTATACAACCGTTGCAAGAGCTTGGTTCGCATTGCCGGCAATAAGTCGGACTCGTTCCCGGTGGGTGATGGGCTCCGCCAGGGCTGCCCTTTGTCTCCGGTTCTGTTCATAATTTTTATGGACAGGATTTCTAGGCGCAGCCAAGTGGCGGAGGGCTTTCGCTTTGGTGATCCAATCCAAGAACAAAAAAATCCTAATCATCACATATAAGATCTTGAATATCTTTAAGATAAGCCCCATCTTATCTTAAAGACCACATAGTACCATATCACTCCATTAAAGCTCTTTGCTCTCAGACTGCGGGCTTACTTGTGGTTCTCAAAGTATTTAAAAGTAGAATGGGAGGCAGAGCCCTCAGCTTTTAGGGCCCTGGGCTAGATCAGGTGACCCTGAACCCTACCTTAGTTATGCTGCAACCTGCCTAGGCTGCTGGGAGCTTTCCCATGATGGACTGACTGAGTATTTCTTCTACAATCCCTTCTTTTGACTCTCTGTGTTTATACACCGCTCTGCATTTAAGCATTAGCTATTATTAATCTCTGGATCTCTTCCACAGTGTGTCTTTTAACCCAATCCCCCTTCCCTCTACCCCAACCAGTTGTTGAAGATGGCTGCCCCTCCCTGAGCCTGGTTCTTCCGGAGGTTTCTTCCTGTTAAAAGGGAGTTTTTACTTCCCACAGTTGCCAAGTACTTGCTCATAGGAGGTCATCTGATTGTTGGGGTTTGGAGAACATACAGCATATTTCCAGCAACAGTCTGGGGTTCTCTGGATAATGCACAGACATTAATAGTGATCATTAGAAATACATCTTATATCATCTTCTCTTTTCTCTTTCCAGGGTCTCGTTTTCTGGAAGAAAATGACACCAATATTTTAAGTAGATGTTTTTAGTGTTCTGAGCTGAACAAACACAATCCCATCTCATTTCATTTTTTTAGATAAACTCACTGTCTACATAACATAAGACGCTGAGGACAAATAAAGGAGCTGAAACTCTTAAATCTCATATGTTTATAATGTTGTCCCCAAACTGAAAATCAGCAGTATCATACAAGCTGTACTCATTCTATCCTGACGTAGAACTTGTTCCAAATATTTCCATCTATGTCCATCTTTTTAAAGAGTATATAACTTGTCCCCTTTCACCTGTTTCACTTTACATGTTATTTGTGACACATTTTCATATCTAACTCTAGAAAGTAAATAGACAATAATATGGGCAGAATTCTGGTGGTTAGTGTACACATGTTGAATACAGCTGATTTAGCACTAAATAACTTACAAATTGTACATTTTTTTTGGTGTTAGTTTTGTTCATTTTCCTGTATCTCAGTCCTGTCCATCAACAACACACCAAAAACGAAATAAATGTTGACATGCTACATTTGGTATGCAGGAGGTAACTGGGGCACACGTTTTTCAACTAGGTCGTTTAATTTTGGTAGGTGGAGCAGACAGGGTGGATTTGTGTTTGGAATGCAAACCAAGCTTAGGACCTAATTTTTCGTATATGTCTCATCCACTGATAATCGTTTACCTCGTTTCTCCCTGTGTGTATGAGGAAGGTAAAAACAAAACAAAGGTTACAAAATAACTTTGCTTATCTTTATATATTTGATATATTATATAAACCCAATGCACCTAGAGCTGTTGGGGACCCTCTTGGCCGTGTCTTTGTGCATACTTAGGTTGTACAGACCCTGCTGCTTTCTTTCGTTTAAAAGAATTCACCCTTGTGTGGATTCCCATTACCCTAAATTGGGTCACAGCTTTATGGAGTATTTAACAGCACAACAAAAGCTTTACTTGATCCAAAAGATAAGGTCGTACACCAGACTTTTTCCCCCTTTGGCTTAAGCAATAGATCTTAACTATAACATGTCGTCCGCATTTTAAATCCAAAACCAGACTTGACACACTGCTTATATAAAGCATTACATAAAACAATGAATCAACTCCCACAGATGAAACTATAAGTTAAAGTGAACAAAGTAACTCAACCAGAACCGAAAGCTGCGTTCTCTTGTTTTACTCGAGGCTATTTTTGTAATATCGTGTGTGAGAACTCGTTTAAATTTAAAAAAAAAACGTGAAGTGTCTTTTTGGTAAAGCACACAGACACTCATTCAGCGATATCTGCAAAGGTTATACAATATTATTGAGTTATATAAGCGAGCCACATAAAGGGCCAATAGGAGCTTGTCTCGTGTGTCACGTGTGATCTTGCGTCTGCTTCGGCGAATTGTATGCGAAATCCCAAAGCAGAACCTTTAGCAGCTCAAAGCTAGCTGGCTAACAACCAAGATGGATACCTTCGGTGAGAGCTTTGTTTTTGTTTGGGTTTCCTCGCCGTAAAAGACGAAGAAATGACTTTCGAGGTCGTGTAAATGCACATTTTTGGGGGATATCGGTTCGGAAAGAGTTCCGGAGTTTAACAAACTGCGAAGTGGCAGTATGTGTTGTCCAGTTAACCAGTAGTAACGTTAGCTGGCTCCCCGGACTTAACTGCTCCCGGGCTCTCTTATATAAACGCGGCCGATCAGCTGTGACTTCTTGGAGAAATGATGAGCTTGTGGGTCTAGCATTTATCCACTCTATATGGGACTTCTGTGGCTCGAAACCTGACCTTTATTGCGGACATTTACCATCATAACTACGAGTTAGCACGATCCATGGAAATTAAGCTGCTTATTTACTAAGCCCCTTGGATTTTACCCACCGGTTCGTACCTAAACATGCCGTAGATTCATTTTGTGTGTGTGTGTGGTTTTTTTCTTCTTCTAAAGAAGTTTCTGTCTTTAGACGGGACATAAATAAAACTACCTCCGCGTTGTAAAGGGAGCGATGACGTCCTCGATACGCTGAAAGTTTTTGTAATAAATAACGACGACCTTCAACCTCCAGGTGTTTGCAGTGAAACTACATCAGATACTGGGACTTATCGGGGACCAGCCATGCTACACAGGCGCCCTGTTTTATCTGGGTTGAGGTCTTATGGATCGAACTCATGGCCATCACTGAGAGTTGGACACAACTGGAAGTCTGGGTTGACATTTAAAAACGCTAAACATAGTGTGCAATAACTGGGGAAATGATTTCTTATGGTGGGGAGTTTGTGTGCTTGTGCCATGTTCTCAGTGACTCTCATAGTCTTCTAAGCGTCTGATTTTCCCGTCGGGAGAAGAAGATGGAGACCGGACTAAGGTCTCACCAGGGCGAAGCGTTCGTCCACCCGCTCTCCAATCCAGGAGCTGCGGGGATTTGCCCTGAAATGTTGGAGGTAGCAGAAGAGGCCAGCCGGGCCGGGGACTTCAACTTGGCCGTAGAGATCTATAGCTCCCAACTCGCAGATCTCCAGCACCCTGACAGGGGCTTGTGTTTGAGGAAGGCCGACTCGCTATCCTGTGCCGGGCGGATATCCGAAGCGTTGGACTCGTACTGTACAGCGGCCAGCCTTGGCAAGCTGCGCCCGGAGGAGCTTCAACTCCTGGTGGAAACCATCGCCCGAACTCTGCGTGAGAAAGAGCTGGGCATCCACGCCACTGTAAACGGGAGCAATAAAAGCAGCAGCGGGGAAGACGGGTTTCAAAATAGTGGGGAGTGTGAGGATGATGAAGCCCTGGACTTGTTTTCCTGTCATCTCTGCAAGTGTTTGCTCCACGAGCCTACAACCGTGGAGTGTGGACACACTTTCTGCAAACGCTGCACAGATGACGACTCTGTCACAAACTGTGTACACTGCAAACAAAATCTGAGCAGGAAAGAAGGACTGCCGAACGGCCGGAGAATAAACGTTGTACTCAGTGGCCTCTTGGACAAACTGTTTGCAACTGAGAGTAAAGCTAGGAAATTATGGATCGAAGGAGAGGATTCGTGGAAAAAGCAGAATCTTTTAGAGGCTCTGGAGAAATACAACGGAGCAGTGGATCTAGGTAAGACTGCACACAGCCACTACATGCGCACCGAGAGATAACCCTGTGCTAATTCCAGTGTTTAACTTGACAGATTGCAATTAAAAGTGTAATGTTTTTGTGCAATGACCTACTTTTTAAGTCTTAACTTCTCAGTGTCACCGATGAGGGGCGCCACCCCCTCCTATCTGGATTGTACCGAGGTGTGGTGTTACGTGACGTGCCGTCCCTTTTTACCAAAGCAGTACACAGCCTACCCGTGCACGCAAGAAACAGCAAAGCGGTTGTTTAATGCTGCTTTTCTCTTTATAGTTGGCAGGGCTGTGCTGTTTTCACAGAGCTGCAGAGGGGACGTCTGTATGTAGTTCTCTGGACCTGATGCCTCACTTAGTTTTTCCACTGTTATGTGATCTCCGTTATGTAAACTGAAAATTTTATTTGCTCAGTCGCTAGTGTATGAATACATTCATCAGATTTGTCTGGCCGGGTTGGGTCAGTGTCCTTCTAGAAGAAGGCCATCGTATTGTCTCTGGTTTGACATAACCCTTAACTCCTCCCCTTATGTATGGTGTTGGATAAGCAGTGTTGGGTAACGTTTGGGTGAACGGTAGTTGGTCATTAATTGTACTTAAACAGAAAAACAACAGCCTATTTTAACACCCTCATTTGCTTCATGTTTATTTATTCATTTATTTTATTTATTTATTTTTCTGGTAACTTTAAGGACAAATTGTCCTAAACATTATAAAACGGAGTGTTCTGTTATGTTGGCACATTACATAAAGGCAGCCAGTGTGTTTCATTAATCATGGGCCATGGCAAGATCATGTTGCACAGTTTGAATCCTCAGAAAGTTAAAACTGACTCCTCCTTCCCCTCCCACATCTGGCCTACTTATTAAAGCAGCTTTTAATTGTAATTCTTTTTTCAGACTCCTCTTTGGTTTTCTCTGCTGTTCTCGCTTTAATGTCATTTTATAAAACTGATCAGCCTGATTTAGCTGAAAATTCTGAAATCACAGTTCAGACTACTCGGACTATGCACCATCCCTGTGGCATCCTTTCAGGCATTTCTCTCCCCAGATCAATACTGATTCATGCCTTCTGTCTTGTGAATGACTCTGGGTGATGGGAGGACAGAGTGCTTTCACAGTTTTGTCACTGCCAGCCAGTGTTTTCCCAACAAAGACAGCAGGAGGCTGTCTGGTATCTGTCATTTGGATTGCATGTAATTGAATTATAAATTTAGCAGATAATATGTCCTGATATGTGTGGTGTGCAAGGGTATGGCATGTAAAGCATAGTCTTACATTTTTGCAAATGGTCTCCATCTGTGTAAAGAGATGGAGAAAATGCAGTCAGATAAATGATGAGTCTCAAAAAATGTTATTAGTTGCGGTTTTTATGGTAACTGAGCCATGTAGTTCTTTCTATACTATACTTTCCCTCAACTATTATGTCCCACACATTAATGATAGGCTGGTCCTCTTGTTTGTTTACTGTCATACTTTGGTTGATTGTCCTGATCCTATGGGCAAAGTTTGCCCAAGAGGTTCAGACACCAGATTTCTGAACCCCTTATTAAGCTGCACGGATATTGTAGAAACTGCGTTGCTTTTTCTGCACTGAAACATTGGCTCTGTTGTGTACACATACACACACTTAGTAATGAAACTAACACTAGAAGACTGTGGCAACTGAGCATCTAAACTTCTGCAAACTTTTCTTCCTGTTTCTTTACAACCATGTGCCATTTTTAGCTGTTCCACAAATGTCTTTCTTTCGTTATGAATACCTGTTCAACTTGTATATTATGTTATGAACTAACTATCAGGTCGCTTTGAAATCTTAGATGACAGCGAGTGTTATTTTGCTTATTGACAACTAAAAGCCATTCAGACAAAGTGGGTTAAATATACTTTAGGCTGGAACTTTTTCATCCTTCTCAAAGAAACCAGTGATGACAGTTTGGTTAAGTAACGCACGACAAGTCCAGCTTAGGTACAGTGTGTACTTTATCTGATCATTAGTAAAGTGCATAATTTGCGTACGTGATGCATGAAGCAGTGTGTTTATGTAGGCATGCATTCCAAGCAGATGAGACTAAATGTTAATGTCCGCTGGTGTGGCTGATGTCAGTTATTAGAGTTGTAACATAAGTTAGATGGTGTTCTAACACGTGTAACTGGTCTCATGCCACATGTTACATTATTGCCCTACTTCTCCTAGACCTAGAAAAAACAGTCTATTGCCTGGAGACTTATCCAATGAACTGATGTCTGTTCATCCCTGTGTATACAGTGCCCTCTTCAGGCAGACTGTTGCATCAGCGGGCTGAGTTGCACCTGGAGATGCAGAATTTCAGCCAGGCAGTGCAGGATGCCAGCAGTCTCTGCAGGCTAAAAACCCTGTGGACAGAGGTAAGATGAACAATTTGAACTGGGAAAAAGTTTGAAGTGATTTATAGGACAAAATTAAATGTATCTGAGTGAGAATGAAGACCAAGACTAAAGATAATGGTCACATTTCATATTAAGTGCTGCAGCATTCAGTAGTTGTCACTGAGAGCCCAGCTGCTCAAATGTGACCAAAGTTGCAAAAACAAACTTATATTTGCCATTTCATGCTGTCAATTCCTTTTTATACATTCTATTAGTTATTGTGTAACCTTTTGGTCACAAGCATCACTCCAAACAGTCAGCCCTCATATGATGAAATACAAATGGGCAAATTCTGGATAAGAAGCCAGCAAGATTGCAGTATTTCAATGTTTGTTGCAATTTGCTAATCTACAATTATTATACAAATGCTCACATATTCGGCTGTGACTTTGTGGTTCCTGTTCGAGGTTTGGCTTCAGTAACGTGCAGCACATCTGTTAGAAACTGCAGGGCACAGAAATCATTTTGGAAAATGGCATTTTTCTATTTGTCTTATTAACATGTGGAACTACTAGCTTACAGAACTCAAACTAAAGCCTGATTGAGATCATTATAAACTTAAACTAAAACGGTTTTTAAAGATGAATTGGACGTGCAGTCTTATTTTACCTTACTTTATTATACTGCAGTGTGTGTGTGTGTGTGTGTGTGTGTGTGGGTGTGTGTGGGTGTGTGTGTGTGTGTGGGTGGGTGGGTGGCCCATCTAGGCCCATTACCAACAGGTAATGCAAACTAGCTTAGGTTATAAATGCTGTGGTGTGTGGCATGGTTTGCTTAACCTACTTCTCTGTATAAAAAATAAACCGTGAATAAATATTCTGCTTCCTGTATTACCAGTCATTATTTCTGGCAATAAAAAGATGCTGAAACTAATAATGGTACAATGATGTTCTTGACCTTCTGTGACATGCAGGTTCTCTGCCATAGTCAGATACCCTGGACCAGTGTCTATCCACTCAACACACATTATCGTGTGGTCACATTTTTAGAATTTGCATGTCACGAGGAGGAAAAAATGTTCCTTTTTATTACTTTATTCAAGGGGTCAGTGCGTGTACCAGTAATAGTTGTGTATCTGGGTAACAAATTCTCTAAACTGTAAATTTCAAAACGTCATAAAGGAGGAACATTTGGTTTAATCTTGTTATTATTAGAAATGTCATTATCACAGCCCATGCCTCAAAAATCAAACACAAGTTTTCTGTCATTTTTAGGCTCACTATCTGAAAGCTACAGCACTGAGTAAAGCAGGCCGGAACGATGAAGCCTTACAAGAGTATTTCCTGTGTGTGGCACTAAAGCCCGACTGGGCCAAAGTGAAACTGGAAGCTCAGAAGGTAAGACAGAACCATTTGTTGGTGTGAAATATGTAATTTGATACAGACTAAAACAAGTCAGAATTCTCAGAACCTCTTAACAAACTATAGTCGGGTAAGCTTTTAAATAAACTTGCATGTTCTGGGAGCATGAGAGGAAACTGGGGATCCTGGAGAAAACTGGCACAGGGAGATCATGCTGTGAGACAACGGCGCTAACCATGTGCTGCCCACATAACTACGTGATAGAATAATTAGTTTTGCTGATGCTCAGTTTTGCAGCTGAAAGAAGGTTTCTCATTTGTAAATTCTGCTATTGCCAGTGTCATTACAAAGCCTCTCTGTATATGGCTCTACCCTTTAAAGGAAATGGGAATAAAATCGATTTTGTTCAAAATATGATTTAAGAAAGTGTAAGTGCTTTAAGTTAAAGCCTTCTGCTTTCTTCAGTTTTCCTGAGAGTGATATAAATGGGGAGTGCAAATGAGTATACAGCTGTCTTTGATCCTGTTTATGGCTACTTTCTTGTGGTAAATTTTCCTGTGCTTACTTCTTTGTGATTGTTAATTAGCCACCTGTTTTCTTTCACCTTGAAGGTCCTGGGCGAGCTGTTCTCCTCTGTATTTGAGAACGAGGATCTTCCAACGCCGTTGCACCCTCTGCAAGGAGGCCTGGCTACGCGTCTCATCAAACCTCCTGCCTTGCTCAGTTCCCTGAGGCCACTTCCACAGAAACCAGGCTCATCCTCCTCACAGGTAACTGTATATGTATAAGAATCTGCCAAATCAAAGTACTCGCTGCGGTTGGCGCTTGTGAAGAAGGAAGAAGGAAAAAAAGTAGCTATTTATAAGGTGTTTGACTGAATCTTGATACATGGATATACAAGTGGTCTTAACAACTACATCTGTTGCAACCAACCCCAAAACTACTCGAGTGAGAGTTGTTGTAGTAGCATCTAATACTCTCTATAATTCTGAATATGTATAGATCTTCCACAAAGGCGCTTTTGAACTAATCATTCTTTTTCTTTTTCTTTATCTTTTCTTTTTTTTTCTTAATCCACCTGATATGCTAACGTATTTTTCTGTCTGTGTGTTTGTGTTTCCAGGACTCAGAGTTCACTGTGACTAAAAGCCCTCCAGTGGACGACTCATCCTCCAGACTCTGTGCTCTGTCTGCTGGTAAATCGGACCCTTCTCCAGGGGAGGGCAGCACAAAGAGCCTGGCTGATGTTTTGGCTGCACTGCCAGCACCCCCTGGTGGCCTTAAGAGGAAACACAAGAGTGATGAACTTTCAGCAACCTTCAGCCCTCCCTCTAAACTTCTCAGAGCTGGTATGAAACCAAAATAATTCAGTTAAATATAATTTTATTTCTTTACATTAACCCCTGTAGTGGAAAAAGGTAAAATGTAGATATTTTTGGTAGGGTTGTTTTATCATCATTGGCACTCCATATTCAATTAGGATGCTTAAAGTTGCGAAAGAAATGGAACACATAGTACCAGGAATTACTCCTTTCGGAGAATGAGTGTATTCTTCAGTTGGTGGAAATGCTGCTCTTTGGCTCAAACAGTGCTGCATCATCACATGCTCTCCCTTTCATGATTTGAACCACAGTTGATGTACAGAACAGTTTTTGCATACATAAAGACATGAATAGCAATGATGTTTTGAAGAATTTCTTTGGTTTCTTTGAAAGATATCAGATATTGAAGGATTCTAAAAGTTTCTTAAGGAGTCCTTATTTGGGTTTTTAGGATTCTGACTCAGCCTCCAGTAACTTGAGCTAATCTGACTACTCAGGACCAAAATCTAATTTCGTAATTTAGTGTATTCACTGACATTGTGAGATACTGAATGGTTCATTTAAACTGATGAGTTATATTATGTTTTTCTTGTTGTTATATTGATCATGGATTAGGACAGCAGGTTGCTGGCATTTTGTTTCTTCTCCCTCTTTTCTGAGCAGTGCAGAGGTGTTAAATTTGAACATACACTGAGAAATCCTTAGTCATCACATCTGTCCAGAAAATTTGCGAAAAGCTGTTTTCTATTTCAAGTGTAACAGCAAAATACGAGGGCGTAATTTTACCCAAATCTTGGCTGCATAATGAAAGGAAAATGAGTCACAGTCATGTAATTTTCCAAATAGCATTAGCATGTAGTGTTACTATTTAAAACGAGATCTGTGTCAAGAAAATGAAAAGCGGATGTTCAGAATGTAGGTCACGCAAATCAGGTTCGTTAGGTAATGGACTAGAAAGCTGTGGCGGTCTTAAACGTTAAGATACTCATTCATCATCAGCCACGCACAGCTCTTCCATGTATCTACAGATACCTGCGTTACTATGCAGTATAGCTTATCTAGATGAGTATTTTATTAAATCCTCATATTTGGTGCAATATCCCCAAAACACACCCACATCTTGCAGGGGTATATTGAATTGATGACAGCTTTATGATATGGGATTTATGGTGTGTACGATTAGGTTGGATGCTTATATAATCATTATACAACACCACAGCTGAGAAATTCCTCAGAGGGAGTTTTTTGGACATATAATCACTATTAAACAGTATTTTCTGTTGCACAGTTCTTTTCTACACAGCGTTTTACATGTTTGAGTTCATTAACATTTTCACAGTGTCTGATTGTCCTGCAGAATTAGTTTCAGCACAACACTTGCCTCTGAGCGTACCATTTAAGACACATTAGACATGCAGCATGTTAACACTAATGATTTGTCTACTGCTGGGAGGAGATTGGCTTCAAAATAAGTGTCTCTTTGTCTCAGTTCTTCATATAGCAGGAGTGCATTGTGTTTGCTCTTGGTAACAACAGAGTTTTTTTCCCCCTCTCTTCTTGAGATGTTTTAGTTTTGGTGTTGGCAGAAGCTGCTCTAGAGGGTATGACGATGGTGGACTGCAGCTGTTCTGTTTACCAGCCAAGGGCCGTTCTTATTCAGTAGATAAGGCATTAAATTTGATCGGCTCATTTAGAAACAGTTTCTCATCTCTACAGAAATAAGTTTTGGTCTTTTAGTTATGTTAGAAAACAATGAAAAGCAAAGTTTGCATTTTCCATATTAATTAAAATGATTTATTTCAATGAATCATTTTATTCCTCTACTGAAGAAAACTCCCGAGCCTACTTTTGCCAACAATACAGACGTTAATGTTTGTACTTAATGTGCTGCTGAGGTAAAGAGGAATCTTGCTTTGCTCAAACTTGTGCTGAGGATGATAATTTATTGTGCAGATGAGGGGGAGATCCGTCAGGCGACTGCTGCTTGTGGAGGGAGATCAGTTCCTGCTGAGCTGTTGGACAGTGGAGACCTGGAGTGTTCACTCTGCATGAGGTAAGCTCACCCAGTTCAGTTTCAGCATTTGCAGCTTAAGACCTGTTAAATTAGTGTGTGCAAGTTTGTCATGTTGGCATTCTGCTGGGTGCTTTTGTTCATTTGTCGTCCAGATTGTTTTACGAGCCTGTGGCCACTCCCTGTGGTCACACCTTCTGCCTCAAATGTCTGGAACGCTGTCTGGACCACAATCCCAACTGTCCTCTGTGCAAGGAGAATCTGTCTGAGGTACACTTGTTCATAGAGGGTAGTGATGTCAGTGTGACTCCTGTTTAGTGTTTTCTTTTCTGTGTTCATAATGTTTAATGTAGCATGTGATGGAAGGTGTTTTGAACTGTCGATTAGACAAAAAAAAATGCAGGTTTCACTTATTCAGGAAATGAATGAATAAAATCTTTAATAATAAATTGATGGTAATATTTTTCTTTGTAATGCTCATGTGCAGGCAAATGTGCTATTGTGTATTTTTACAGTATCTAGCTAGCAGGGGTTACAACAAGACCCTGCTGATGGAGGAAGTCCTGCAGCGTTACCTAGGAGATGAGCTGGCAGAGAGGAAGAAAATCTATGAAGAGGAGATGAAGGAGCTTTCCAAGTCAGTTTTACTAACACACCCGTGCACACATTCACGATTGTTTTAGAAAACCTATTGATTATTCAAACACACACACAAAAAGTAACAATTTCTTCACTGTGTCTCTTGCAGTCTAAACCAGGAAGTGCCCATCTTTGTGTGTACAATGGCCTTCCCCACCATCCCCTGCCCTCTGCACGTATTTGAGCCACGCTACCGCCTGATGATTCGCCGCTCAATGGAAACTGGTACCAAGCAGTTTGGCATGTGCATCGCTGATGAGCTCAAAGGCTTTGCTGACTATGGCTGTATGCTGCAGGTATTTCTTTCTTCACAGATTTTCTTGTGCGTCCCTGTGAGCAGTCAGATAGAAATCATATGAGTGCTGATATGAAATACTGTGTTTCAGGTGCGAGACGTGAAGTTCTTTCCCGATGGCCGTTCAGTGGTTGACACCATTGGCGTGTCACGGTTCAAGGTCCTCAGCCACGGCCAGAGAGATGGTTACAACACTGCTAAGATTGAGTACCTGGAAGACAAGAAGGTGGGCGTGAGGAGCGATGTGCTGATGTTCTGTCAGTAGAACCATTTCAGACACTTTACATCACACTACTGACAATCAGAGTGACACAAAGCAGAGCTCGGGGGGGTTTTTGCCTGTCACTGTTCAGCAGTGCAAAGAAAAACAAACCTGAGTCTCTGCTAGTGTGCCACTGGCAAATGTAGTCCTTTCATATGAAAGGAAAAAAAACATGTCATTGTTTGTTTGTTTTTTCTAAAACGCTTATAAAATATGTCTGTCTGATCAGGTGGAGGGGGAAGAGCTAACAGAGCTTCTGAAGCTGCACGACTCCGTGTATGATCAGGCCAACGGCTGGTTCACATCTCTGAAAGACAACATGAAGAGTCAGATACACAGCCACTTTGGACACCTTCCCAGCAAAGACCCGGACCCACAGGTCTGAAAGTGCAGTGTTGACTCACGGATTTTCATTTATAAATAAAGGCGCAGTTTGATAAACACCTTGTGATGGCAACATCTCAGGAATAGTCACAGAAAATTCTTTTTGCTCTTGAATGGATGTGTGCATTTCATATTCGGCAAGGTTCCCAGTGTTTGCATGCTTTTTAATATCCTACATGAGGAACTGTTTTGGCTGCAGATGGCAAAATAGAAGAGCTGTGTGTTTTAAAACAAAGAGTTGTCTTCTAAAGTCACATAAAATGACTCTATTAGAAAACTAGGGCTTTGCTAAGCCATGTGACCACTGAAGGTTTTTCTAATCAGTGTAAACTGTTTCTAAATTGAACAAATCTTTGTTGTACTACAGGCCAGTCCCAGTGGTCCAGCCTGGTCCTGGTGGCTGCTCGCTGTTCTTCCCTTGGAAAACCGTGCCCAGCTCACAATCCTGGCCATGACCTCCCTCAAGGATCGCCTCATTGCCATCCGAAGAGTCCTCATCTTTGTCACTCGCAAGAGGCCACGGTGATGGAGGAGCTGCTTGGAAGAACCGCTCTGGCATCTATGCAGTTCAGAAACGTGTTCGGTCATTCGTCGGGTCGCTCCTTGACTGATTCACTTTGTACGTGTTTGCTCGTTCATTCTCTCCTGCGTCAGTTTATTCTCAGATGCTCATTCCTGTGTCACGTAGCCCTCCCGAACGCCTGTCAGTTCTGCTGAGAGTATCAGGTGGGTCACAGCGCTGGCATGAAGGTGTTCCTGCTTTCTTTCTTTATCCAGCATCTCCCAACCAGCTTCACTACTCATGAGTGAACCCGACCACAACACACTTCTAAACCAGTGATCTTTGATGTGGCGTTCTCAGTCTTGTAGGAGGAAAAATCAATCGAGCTGAGTAGGAATGCTTTCATTATGGTCAACATGGGCTCTTTTTATGAAGGAACAAAAACCTGTTCTCACATAAGCAGTGTGTTCAGGTTCAAGAGGGTTTTTTTCCTATACATTTTAAGCAGTGTTTAACAAAATGGGAACAGAGCTGTGCAGTCTTCAGGATTCACAACTGGGAACCAAAAACAAACGAACCCCAGCGATGTGTGAAGAAAAAAAATGCAAAAATACTGCATGATGGCAGCACATGTGAATGTACTGGCCAGGCTGTAGGTTGTAGATATTTTTTCCTCCCCCAAGACTACACATACAGAATCAGCTTTTTGTTTTCTTTATATTATACAGATTTCATAAGGCTCACTTGTGACATTTAGGACCGCACTCCTACAATGCAGTATTTATCATGAAAGGTGTAGCTTATTTTCTAAAGAAGACAGCATGGTGGACGAGGAACAACTCGGGCAGACCAACACCCCGAAAAGGCGGCAAAAAAGAGGAGATACAAATCCACACTTCCTGTCAGAGCTTTCAGAATAAAATCAGTGTGCATTACATTTATAATTTGGCCATTTACCCTGGAGTTAAATTACTCTGGAGTCAGATTCAGCGTTGTGATTCCATCCACTCTTCAATAAAAAGACAGATACAGGTGTTTCTGCCAGGTTGCCCGGCCCACTTGGTAAGGATTAAAAAAATAAAAAAAGCGGACAAGCAGCTGATGCCTCGCTTGAAATCTTCCTGAGCCGAAACTCTGGTGCATAAGCATCAGTACCTCAGATTGTGTGAAAGGAAGGAATGAATGCCATGAAAGCCTTTGTGTTGAGACTGTGATTTCACTCATGCTAACACTAAAAACCATCACACACTGCGGTGTGTAAGATCAAGTGCAACTCTACATCTGCACTAGTTCTGAAGAGCGATTGAGCGTAAGACTAAAGCTTAAACCTCCATCACTCAAGTCGTGCTAGCGTTTAGGAAAGAGCAGATAACAATGCATCCTGATAATGCTGATCTGGATATTTTATTTTTAATGTCCTAAATGTAGCATATCTTTGGGACTGATGTAGTTATAGGGGCTGATTGTGTATTTTTATGTTTGTTTCTCTCACTCTGCTATGCCCTTAAGTGTATGTATATGTTCAAATTTAATTTGGGTGAATTTCTGTGTATAATTGTAACTCTAAGGCCTTTTTAATGTTTTATTTAAGGAACGTTTCAACAATCTTTCTCTCTCATCCTCTTCCTGTTCATTTACATGCACACTGTAATGGAATTCCTGGATTTTTCTAATGAGCAGTTGGATATGTTGATATGAAATCACCCAAGCACTTTCTATGTATCTCTGATGCCTGACAGACATGTCGATGTGAACAATTGCAAAGAGTTAATTTTTTTTTTTTCTTCTTTTGTAAACGTTTTTGCTGCTACAGATCTGTTTCTGTTGGCACTTGGCATCAACAGTTGATTTAAAAATCCTAAAATCGGCGCACAATATTGATCCTGTAACCCAAATTTGCATAATGTTTAAAGTTTTTGTTTGTCTTTTTTGGTTTGTCTTGTTTTTAAATTGGCCTTAAATTGGAGTTTCTTTGTACCTGGTAGTTAAATTTGGGTTTCTACCCACAATTTCAAGCTCTCACAGTGTCTGTTAGCAATAACATATGAAGCATGCCAAAAAGGGGGGAAGAAAACAAGAGCAATGGAGGTTTTTAAAAATTCATAACATAATTTTGCACGTGTGGATTTTCTTAGTGAGAAAATGAATGTAAATGAGAAAATTCTACTTAAATTTCTGAAAGGAGATTTCTATATATTTATCCTACAGATGGAATTCAGCAGTTGTCAATAATAAAGAGCGTTCTGAGTCTCTTTATGCAGACTTTTAAGCAGATTAGGTCGTGGCTATAATTACATTGTCAGTGTGCATATAAATGCATATTCTCTCTGTGTTGCCGTTTCCTCTTCAAATGTTTGTGACTCCACTGCAGTCACGTGCTCTCTGCATGGGAGCAGTGTTCACAATGTGCTGCATTTCCCTGGCGTATTTGTAAAGGGAGCTCTTATACCTATTTTTTATTGCAAATAAAGGAAAGCACATTCAGTCGTGTCCACCTGTTTTGTAGTCGTTTCTGAGTTTGTTATCTCGTAAAAGTAAGGTAGATAGGCATGAACTGTATGTACGCCTACAATGGTGATTTAAAAAAAAATAATAATAATAATTCTGCTTGATATTATCAGTTGTCATATACAGTAATTTCAACTCCTACGAACAAGATCATTTTTGTATTATGCCCTGATATTTAAAACCTTAGAGGGTGTAGTTTATCTATACTTTATCCCAGTAGGTTCCTGAGAATCCCCATTTCTAGTTGTAACAGGGAACGAGGCCTGACACATCCAGATCCACATCCTCCTCCCTCAGTGAGACTGCAGATTTGGCTCACTCAATCCAAACAACAAGCATCTACCTGTTTCATTCTCCTCTTAGGCTCCACTGGTGTTTTATTTATATAGTCTGTAATGTGACTGTCACTGGGCAAAATGAATTGTGGATGTGCTTGGCTCTAGCAGCTGTGTGCCACAGGGGGGCAGTGTTTGTTGGAAGATAGCAGGTGAGCTGAATCATGGGTGCATTGAGTTCATACAGGCCTCCAGCTGAGAGGAGGCAGAAGAATATGGTAGCATCATCATCACATCCATGTAGAACATCCATCATGTTCTGACACGTCTTTGATGTAACACAAAGTGCGTTTTGTCAACATTGCAAAAGCATCATGACAGCACTGCCATCTGATAAACAGCATCGTTTACAACCACACAAATAACCACAGTATGCACACAGATTTTGGTATTTTTAAGAGATGTGGATGAACTTCATATTGAGTCTTTCTCTTGTGCCATGTTCAGGACAAAGGGATCAAAAGTGCACATACGAAACATCATACAGAGACTGAACACACACATAGTGATTCCTTTAAAGGAAAAGTAAAGTGCAGCATTTTAGAAGAAAATCAGCTGTTCCCCCTGTTCTCTGTCAGAAAACATAAATATGCTTAGCCTAGTGATATTTGTCCAGATATGTAATTTCTGCCTCCTGTTTTCTAGGTTCAAAGAGCACGAGGTGTTTTTTCTTCCCACCCCGGCCATCTTTTTCATTCATACACCAACAGGCCTTTAGTGGTGGGAAGCCATACTAGCATTGCCAACAGTTACATGTCCTGCTTCAGGTAATCAATGGGACTGAGGCCTAGACTGATGTAAAACTAGTTACTGTCAATCCTGCTTTTACCATTGAAAGCAACAAAATGGCAAATCTTGCAAATTCAAATTCATCGACATGCTGACATGCAGTTACACATCACGACTTCAACGGCACAGAGGATGAAGGAGGAAGCTGTGGTAGATCAAACACAAGCAGAGTGTTAGCTCAGTGTTTGACCCATCCGGGTTATGGTTAGGTTTAGGGTAGGAGTCAGGGTTAGGCATTCATCTTTGATTATTAGGGTTAGGGTAGGGAAAGCATTATGCCAGTGGGAGGTCCCCACAAAGATAGCAAACCAGACATTTGTGTGTGCCATTATGTACATAAAGTGTAACAGACCAGTTTAAAAATATCAGTGTGATGAGTGGTGTTAAAGATATTTAATAGCTAAAGCTCCGTGAATGGACTCATGGTTATGCCTCACCCTATAATAAAACTTGGAAAACCTGCTTACAATTGCAATTTGTTCTTACTCTTATTCTCATCTTATAAACCATTTTTACTTTCTGAACAGTTAAAACTGTTCAGGCTAAAACTTAGATCTTTTAAAAAGCAACATACACACACAAAAGGAAAATATCTGGATCAAAGCCTTTTCTGTAATCCAGCTCTTAGTCCCTGTTTGACCTGATTAACAGCCACGGTTGTTGAGTCACTGTGTGTGAGTACCATCCGATGACATTAGAAATACAAACATGAATGTCCAGTGACAAAAGCCACTTCCTCCACCTCCAAGGTGTGGATCAGTGGCAGTGGGTGTGTTTGTCACAGGGATTAAATGGTATTGTTTGTTATTTCAGGTTCAGCCCGGTCGTGCGCGTCGTTAGAAACTTCTCCTTCTGACTTCCCCTTCCACGGCGCTGTTTTTGATTTCATCATTATGTTGGGTACCAAGACATAACTCAGATACAGATGATACAGATGAGTAACCTGACACATGGAAAATTACCTTGTGAGAAGAGATTGCTAAAAAAAAAAGCCCACAGACACATGTCTTTGATGCGATCTGACAAGCTCTTTGGTGAAGAACCATCTGAGATAAACATGCATTATGAAAATCTAAGAGAGAAAGCCGAAAAGAAAATACTTGCAAATGGGCAAACACTGAGGAGCCGAGCTTCAGCAAACACTGAGCGGTGCCCTCCATGAGTCACTCTGGGCAGGCTCATGAAGAGTCTGAGTATATTTTCCAGGTCTAGAATAAACTAAGCAGCCTAATTTACATGTCCAGCCTGGAATCTCCAAAATATCCCTTCTATAGATAACACATGAAAGCAGGGCACACCCAGCGGTTGATACTTTGATGTCTTTGGGTCATCCCCCTTCATCACCTTCAAAGGAAAGACTCAATCAAGCGGGCAAGACCATAAGTTTTAGGGCACAGTGCAAAATTATTTTTATCCCCAACAGGATGTGAAACAGCAGCTCATATGACCCAATTCTTGCCTTCTGATGTCTTCATACTTTGTCCTTGCTACTCCATTATGTTCCTTCCCATGTAGTCCTTTCCCCCCCCAAATGTAATTGTTGTAAAAATCTGTGAATCTCATTTTCTTATAATGATGCAATCAAAGTTGTGTTTTTTGCTTTGTTATTTAAAGTGCCCCTTTTCACAATGGAAAACATGATACTGAAGGTATGTTTGTATATGTTAACTTGTACTCCAGATTCCTGTGGTTTAGTTCCATGTGGGCTAACTGATGTTCTTTTTTTCTTTGTTTTCCTTTTTTTTTTTTTTGGTGTACGTGGATTGACAGTTCAAAGTGAGCGAGGCAAAGCTTTAGCATCTGGATTACCAGAGAAATGTAAAACTGTAGCATAGGAATGGACATGGATATAGAAAAGAGAACAAAAATCACAAACAAACAGACAAAGTGAATTCGCTGCAGAAAACAGACTGGGGACAAATTGCAGAACAAGAATCAGGAAACTGAACTGACTGACTGAAGAGCTGCTGATGGATAAAAACAACAGATGTAAATAGAGTGCTGCAATTTAAAAATACAAAAAGTTTGAATTGTCTCATCCAAACTTGCAAATAAAATTGTCATTATTGGGACATTATTGGGTTTTATGGCTCGTGAAGACACAACAGTGCATCTACCAAGTTTTGTCATTAAGTTTCAGCCTACTAGTGTGTTCTTCCAAGTGCTAAATGGTAAACTTATACTTATAATTATTCATCATATATAACTTATAATGAGTGAATATGTAAATGTGCTGTGTTGGATTGACATCTAGTCATTTTTCAGGCCATTTGACTACAGTGAACTCTCTGTCTTGTTCATGAAATTAGTTAGACTATCTGGGCTTTGTGACAGAGCACATTATCCCACTGGACGCGGCCCTCAGAGGAGTACATAGTGGTAAAAAGTGGATGGACATGATCACCAATAATACTCAGACAGGTCATCACCTTTAAACGATGCTCTCCTGGTATTAAGGGGCCAAAAGTGTGCAAAGAGAATATCCTCCACACCATTAGACCATCATCTGCTTCCTTTTCTGATGACCTCAAAGCAGGATGGATCCATGGTTTCATGTTGTTTACACCCACCATCCAAATGTCACAGCAGAAACTAAAACTAACCTGGCTACATTTTTGTTTTGGTGTAGCCTCAGTTTCCTGTTCTTAGCTGGCAAGAGTGGCACCAAGTGCGGCCTTCTGCTGCTGTAGCCCATCTCCTTCAAGGTTTGACGTCTTGTGCATTCAGAGATGCTCTTCTGCATACACTGATTGTGGTGGGTGGTTGTTTGAGTTAATTTTGCTTTATTATTAGCTTGAAGCAGTCCAACCACTCACCACCAGCAGTGCATTTTCACCCAGAGAACTACCACAAACAGGATATTTTTCTCTTTATTGTCTCTAGTGCATTTTTCATGGTAATATCAATTGTTGAGTTGACCCATTTCAGCCTGGACTGAAGCCGTAAACCAGCAGACCTTTACTTCAGACATTAGTATCCACATCACATCCAGCATTAGTCTAGAGGGATGCTGGAGAACAAATTATACAACATGACTTGTAAAAGAGGATGCTGATATCATCGTGATGTGATATGTTATCAGTATGCAGCTAACAAGCGACATGGCTGCTGACAGGTACTGTAAGAGGGATGGCAGCAGGAAATAATGCAGCTCGTCTGCAGAGCAGTGTCAGCAGTACTGAAATATTTATCACTGTTTCCATTTCACATGCTCTAATTGTCCTGTATCCCTGTCTGAGAAATGGGAGGATACAAACAAAAGCTGGAAGAAAAGAAGAAAGTAGGAAAACTGTTTGCGTGAAGGCAATAAACTACTAAATGAAACTGGACTTCCCAATAGGTACGCATTTACAATTACTTACATTGTAACTACTGACTAGATTTGTCATTTATCTGATTGCTCTGATTAATTGTTGCTTTTCGCACAAGGGTCCAAAAAGCTATGTTTTGCATGACGGACTACTGGCAGCTAGGACTGTGCCTTAACCCATTATAGTCATTGATGACGTGTTAATATTGGCCCTTTTTATAAACAGTGTCAAAGGGGAGTTAGTAGGTTCTGTGTAACAAACTATCTGGTTGATGCCAGAGAGATAGTTTCCCTTTAAACATCTTACATGGTTAGATTTCAATTATTGCTCAAGTCATGTTACAACTATAACCCCATCTTTGTTGAGAGGACAAAGTAGCCAGAAGCAATATAAATATGCAGGATGGGGCTATGTCTGCTTAAATGGACTAACCATGTGTGATTAGTTTGTGTCTACTGACTTGATAGCTGTGCGCTAGCTTCTGCATAGCAATAACGGTTATCAGCCATGCTAGTATCAACTGCATCCTCA
This sequence comes from Haplochromis burtoni, assembly GCF_018398535.1. Classification (NCBI taxonomy): domain Eukaryota; kingdom Metazoa; phylum Chordata; class Actinopteri; order Cichliformes; family Cichlidae; genus Haplochromis; species Haplochromis burtoni. The sequence continues at coordinate 1,435,488 of NW_024582515.1, read as the reverse complement.
TTCTAGCAATCTTGAATATACACAAGAGTTATTTTAGTTTTGTATTTTCTAGTTATTTTTATTTAATTTGAATTTTGGTTTTTATTTGGTTGGTATCAGTGAGTTTCCAGAGTCGATTTCTTGCTTAGTTTTTATTGTTTAAAAATGTTTCTGTTTTATTTTGTTTTGTTTTATAACAATTTAAGTATTATTGCATGCAATGCATATGTCAGAAGCTAAACTAACAACTAAAATGTTTTTTCACATCTAGTTTTTTCTCAGGAGGTGCACGTCGGATTTACGAGGAAGCATATGGCGCAAGGTTAAAAGGCATTTCCATTTACGTTGTAAGTCACCACGGCATTTCCTGCAGAGATTTAAATCAGGCAGTGCTCCAGCGCTAATGTTTAATAAGGTGGGCGTCGTGAAGAAGAAGAAATAAGTAATCCTAAGAGGTGGGTTGTGTTTGTAACTGCTATATATTGTTGAACCACTTGTGTGAATGCGCATGTGCAGAAATACTTCGGGGTGGTGAGGAGGGGGTGACTTTGGTTCCAGGCCCCAGAAAATCTAGTGCTGTCCCTGGGATAAAGGGGCGGGGAATGAGGAGAAAGAGAGGCAGAGAGACATAGGGACTGACTGCGAGAGAGAGGGCGGAGAATAGAGAGAGAGAGAGAGCGAGCGAGCGAGCGAGCGCAGCAGGCAGCGGTCCGGCACTTGGTCGGTATGTAGCAGCAGCAGCGGAGCTTCTGTCTGGGACTATAGCGAGAAAAAAACGCGCCTTGGGTTGAAAATATTAGTAAGGGGATTAAAATTAAAACTACCCGAGGATGAGACACACGCCGTCCGCCTGAAGGAGACTAAAACACGCCGTTATTCCGCTAATTTACCACCTTTTTTAAACGAAAATGGCGAACGACTCTCCGGCTAAAAGTCTGGTGGACATAGACCTGGCATCCCTGAGGGTGAGTGTGCTTCACAGTGACATTTCCACGCTCGCGTTTACCCTCTTTCTCCCTCTGATTTTTTTTAACAAAAAAATACAATCACACAGCGAGGCAGTGCTGTTGTTGACACAGCCCTACGGCAGCTTTTCTTTGTCTATATCCGCTGGCATGAGAAGCGAACCGGGCGCAGCCGGCTCCTGCATCGAACGAACCCGCTTGTAATTGCTACGGGGAATCAATTAATCCGCTTCTGCTGTTTGTCTTTTTCTTTTAAATCCAGGATCCTGCTGGGATTTTCGAGCTGGTGGAAGTGGTCGGAAATGGTACATATGGACAAGTCTACAAGGTTGGTCTGAGCCTCCATCTCTCTCCCTGTTTCTCTCAGTGTGTGTGTGTGTGTGTTTAAGCACCATCTGAGACCAAACTGGCGGCGGAAACTGGAGCACAAACATGCATTTATGTATTTTTTCCTCTCTCACGGTCTCAGGAACACGTTTTTATAACATTACCCCCTCCCCTCCTTCACTTGGGACCAGTGCGGTCTGGACTGGATTATCTCTGATAGCGTTTTGACCTCTCTCTCTGCTTTACATCCATTTATTTATTTTAATTATTTCATCTTAATGTTATTCAACGATGCTAACATCATCCCGGTAACGTTAGGCCTATTTTGGTCCTGAAGAGATCCCTCCTCCCTCTTCTCCTCCTCTCCTCATCCACACCCCAGTGAAATATTCCTTGCACAGTGCACGCGTTGCCTCGCACTGACAGGGCCGACCCAATCCGTGCATGACAGGCTTCACCACGCTGACCGACTTGTGCGCCATTGGGTGGGCGGTGTTTCATTGCGCATTTGTGCACACCGTTGCCCGGCAGGCCTTTCTGCTGGAGCGGCCCTGTGCTGCATTAATGGGAGGGGGGAGGAGGTAGGCCTGTTCATCCCATCACACTTAGCGGAAAAGGCATTTGACGGAGACCTGGTACTCTTGCAGCCCAGTTTTCCACCTCCATAGCCTGGCAGAGATGAGCAGCAGAGCAGCGACATCACCCTGTTGTTGTTATTTGGCAAAGCTGAGAGCACAGGGGAAAAAGGAGGAATGGGTTACAGCTGATGGATCTGCCAGAGCTTCTGTTGAGCTGGCTCCTGGAAAATAGCGTCTCACACACATGCAGCTTTGTATCATATAAAGCTTTTGCATTTCTGAATGTTGCTGTGGTTTGTTTTCAAAATATGTCACATGAATATCATGTAAAACACAAAGCAGGTAAGGCTTGGATGGCTGTGACCTGCAGTCATTTGCAACATCTGACACTTGTGTAGCACAAATTGCAAGTCAAATCTGCAATCCACTCTTATGTTCCTGAAGCTAGAAAATAGTCCCCGTATGTGTATGTTTGTGCGTTTTTTTTCCCTTCCCCCTTCTGTGATGCATTCTAGCAATGGCATTGGCCCAGCCCAAATCCTTTTGGAATAACTCCAACTGAATTTCACTGAACAACAAACACCTTGACTGAGATGTGTGGTGCACATTTTCTCTCCACCAGGTTTTTTTGTAGGATTAATTGAAACTGACTTTAGGTTTTGTCGAGCTCTTTTCACACGTGAACACACATGACATTGTCTGAAGTTGTTCTTTCTTACATGTCGCACACAGTGGGAGGAGTGCGTGCCGGTGCTGTGATTTCAGTGCTGCAAGTACACTGTTAATTTAAGTGTGCTGCCTCTCTGGTACGCGCAGGAAGCATGACTTTACTTGCTAGCTGTGAACAAACCAGTCTTATCACATGAACTGTTCTTAAATCTGCGCATCTGGACGTCACACAGATTTTAGAGTAGAGAACTAGGAGGTTATAGTCTGATGGGTGAATGTCTGGGAAAAGTTCGGGGCTGCTATGCATAAGGTAAGCTAGGCAGGGGTTTAATACAGTCAGCTAGCTTAATCAGCTCTTACTAAGCATTAAATCGTGATTTAATTTGGATGACAGAATTGTTTTTGGACAGTACACAGAGGGAGGGGGTAATTCCATCATTTAAGTATGACTGCAGCTGTCAGCCAGTGTTTTTGAACTGGATAGCGGCAAGATCTCGAATGACAAAACTAAATTTTAAGGTTTGCCTTTATTTTGGTGCCCAAAAAGACTTTAAAAAAAGAGTTACATCAGCCTCATAATATGTTTAGTACTGTTGTTATGGAGGTTGTAACATGTGCTAGAAATCGTGACATGAAGAAGATTGAAAATAGATTAAAGTTATACATAAATATGTTCTCCAATCGTAGACAGTATAAAAAATGGAGGTTGCCTCCCTATCGCAAAAATGAAGTCGGTGCGTAAGTGCCTTAAACCTGCAAGGCCCACTATATGGCGATAGCTGTGGTTGCAAAAAAGGACTTCTGGTCCTGTAGATGTCTGCGGGAAAATATCTTTTTACTTGACCTCGATAAATGTTTCTGAATTTATGGACTCAGTCACTCATTTCAAATTGAACGGAATAAGTCTATTTTATAACTCTTGGTCAAGCCTGTGTTTTAAAATTAAGGACTGCCTGCTCATTGGCTATAAGTTGTCAGTCACTAGCCACTCGGCTACTAAGATAAAGAAATGCTTATCTCAAGGCTTCAGTTGGAACCTCAGAATCTAGTGGGTGACATTATTGTAGCCACGTCCATTTTTTATACTGTCCACACCACCTAGTGGTCCTGCAACCCTGAAGTGGATAAGTAGAAAAAAAGAATGGATGGATATATGCTATGTTGTTTATCTCTAGCTGGTTAACATGCTCCATATGGTAGCAATGGTATGAGATCATGTTAAAGCCTCGATAGAGTCCATCTGGAACAGTTACTGTGGACAAAGATTTGCTTTGGCTCTGCTAATGAATACAGTCCTAAAGTGTGAATGGAGACCCATAATAAAGGTTTCTTAAGCCTGATTTTAATAAAATATAATATTCCCATATATTTATATATTGTCAATTTTCATTTATCGGCCATCATAAATGTCAATAAGGTCACATCAGCAAAAGGCTAATATCACCCAATAATATTGGCTGGGCAGTCTTAGGACGTCTTAGGACTGGCAGTCCAGTCTTATGCAAGCATATATTGTGAGCTTATGTTCGTCTGACCTCTCGTATTTACACATGTACGTTAGGCATCGGTGTTCACAGTAGAGTACAAGGTTCTACTGCATCTTTGCTTTTGGGGATTACACAAGTCACTGGCAGCACCGAGCGATTCCTCTTATTGAGAGGAGCGTCACTTTGAATTTCTAGTCGTGGATGGCGAGGCCGGCCCTGAGGCGAGCCTCTATAAATGCACGCTCGGTGTGTGCAGCGAAATTTCTCCTTGTAATTATACACAGTGGGTGTGTTTGTTTGGCTGTTTTTGTTTTTTCGGTGCTGCAAGAAAAACAAGACTGAATGAGATCTCGATTTACTTTGAATTATTATTTTTTTGTTTGTTTCTTTGTGGTTGGCGGGGAGTGGAAGGCGACGGTGGCTGTAAACGTTTCATTAGAGCAGGGGACAAGTGGTTTTGGAAATGCTCTGATGCACCGAAGCACAAATTAACCTTGACATTTTGAGTTTAGTTCCTCAGGATTCAATGAATCATAATTACGTGTGCCAACCAGGGTTTGAGTGAAGCTGAGGCTTTTTTTCCCTGTGCTTGTCTGTGCCGCCTGCCTCGCTAACATCTGACCCAAAAACCTATGTGTGTGCCTGTGTGTGTTTGGGTCTGCACATGTGCACTTGATCCTCCACACTTGGCGATTGGTCAGGTTTCCCAGGCTGGCGAGTAGCTGCAGAGCATGACAGAGTGAGGAGTGTTGCAGCTGTGTGCACCGACAACAGCTGTCGGGACAGAGAAATAAAAACAGGAGAGGGAGTAGAGCGGTTGGGGAGAGAAAGACAGAGAAGATGAAATATGCAAGAGAGAAGATTTCACCATTGAGGTACCAAAGTGTTTTAATTTGCTTGTAGAAAATAAAGACGAGGGCCTCAGTGCATCACTCACACCGCTGTGCATGCCACGTATTATATTGAACATTCCAGACGACAAGCTTGCCTCCACGCGATGGGGTTTTGAGTTTAGCGTAATGTGTAGGTTTCACTGGATTTCTTTGAAATGAAAAGCTGAAACATCTGCAAAAAACATGAAAAGAAACAAATGAATATGCAGAGGTCACAGTGTTTCTGTTTCCATTTAAACAGTGGGAGGTGAGGGAAAAGTTCAATCAAAGCTGAAGAGAGGGGCTGGAGGAAATTTTAAAACTCCGGTGTAAGGCTGCACTCAGCATGTGGGGCTGGGAATCCCCCTCTCTCTGAGGAAATGGTTTAACCCATTTATGACTTTCTGAGCTTTGAGTCTCGCTGCGCTTCTTTCCTTTACTCACTGTTTCAGGCTCACCGGCTCACTCCGTATTACAAAGTTGTAACAAAGTATCCGAGTCGAGTAAACGAATAAGCTTTTTGGCTTTACTCCCTAAAGATGAGGCTTGTTACCTCATTTGTAGAGTGAATGGAAATTTGTGAGGAAGCAGTGAAACAGCAGAAGTCATCAGCATAGTGAGGAGAAGTTGATGGCTGTGCTCTGATGGCTAGATTAGAAAAACCACAGCCCTGTTCCTGTTGTTCTGTCATGTATCCACACGATGTATATCAGAGGTTTCAGATTTATAAAAATTCTGCAATAATATGAGATTTAAAGTGGAGTAGGAGACCACACTGTGGATCATGTTCAGCTTATTATCAACATGCTAGAGGGAGCACAAAATATCAGTTGAAATAACATAATTTCCACAAATGTGGAAAGCCTGGAAATATCCAGTTTTTACATGAGCAATTAGAATTTATACTCTTTAAGGCCTTTACACACCCTTAAGTATTCATTAAAAAGTACAGATGGGCCACAAGATTAAAATGCCCGACAGGCACAGTGGGTAACTTGGCTCATCTTGTTATGGTGCCGTGTTCTGCTGGGAAACCTGGCATTCATGCAGGTGCCACCTTAAGTCATAAATCAAAAAGCAAATTAAACACCCCGCCTCAGTGTGCCTCAAAAATACTGCAAAAACTGCAGGAGGTATACACCATACAAATGGAGCAGGATACACTGGGACAAGCCTGATCCATGGAAGACCCGCCCAGCATCCCAACCTCAGAGGATCCAGTGCCCATGAGCCTGGTGTCAGCAGACAGCACAGGATGGATCACCACCACCTCGATGGGTCAGAGCTTATTTAAAGGCATTTAGGGGACCTGCACACTGTTTTTAAAAAAAAAAAGTATTTATTTATTTTTTTTATTTAAATTTTTTATTGTTGTGGCTGATCATTGGAAAATGAGTGAAAACCTAAGGTAATTAGACTTTTATGTTAAAAAAAGACTTGAACTCTAAGTGAATGATTAGAAAGAGATGTGAATAAAATGAAAGCCAGATTGCACAGCAGGCTGTTCTCCTCGTATCAGAGGTGGAATATGTACCGCCTCACCCTGGTGCAGTGTTTTGTAATCATCATTCTCTAACCTGCCATTTCAGTGGTATGTGAGGATTTTATCTGTAGTGCTTCCAATATATAGTGTACCAGTGGAACTCCAGTGCCAGATATTCTGTGCAGCTAACAAGACCAAGTGTTCCCTGTATTCTGTTTTTGGACATAGAAGCATCAGCACTACGATTCTCGATTTCACCTGCATCTCATGACCACGTTATGGGGAAAGATGAAACGCATTTAAAGTTATAACATTGATTTATCCCCCAGTAGGAACCATCATGAATGCTGCTACTTGTTTATAATTTGGTTTATTTCACAGGAAGCCAGTGAAAAGAACCAAGTGTAGATGTGATAACACCTTTAGATCTGATTAAATGTTAGGTTGCAGCAATTTTAACAGCTGCAAAAATCAATCCTTTTTTTGATTTGTTGCATTTTGATAATAAATCTCTGGAGTTTAAGGTAATGCCTGCAAAATGTGCAATACTGTGATATAAAACACTAAATCATCTCACGGCTGAAAGTAAAACAAAAAATCTGTTTAGATAGAACAGATAATAAACCTCCTGTCAAAGCAGTTTCACTTCTTGTGCAAGTCTTCATCCTGACTTTCTAACAGGAAAGATGCTTGTTTTTCTCCTTGCTGATAAAGTGAAGCTGGGTGTGGCTCTCTATCAGCTGCCTGTCATCTGCTGGGTAGAGCACCATTACTGCAAGTGTCTCAGAGGAGATGCACCTCAGCGTATGACTGAATGCATAGCTGATCTGTCAGATACATGGACGTCTAAGTACTCAGGCTCTGTTTCAGGTTTCCTTCAACCTGCTGCAAGTCTACATCAGCATCTGCATCTTCCACGAGGTTCAGTTTGTTTCAATGAAGTGACTGCAGTGCTGTTTTTGAATACTAAATATTGCCCCACTGCTTTTAGTAATGCCCACAGCTGCAGAACAATTGGATTTTCTTTAAATGTTTTTAAAGTAATTGGTAAATGGCCTGTATTTGTATAGCGCTTTTACTAGTCCCTAAGGACCCCAAAGCACTTTACACGTCCAGTCATCCACCCATTCACACACTGGTGATGGCAAGCTACATTGTAGCCACAGCCACCCTGGGGCGCACTGACAGAGGCGAGGCTGCCGGACACTGGCGCCACCGGGCCCTCTGACCACCACCAGTAGGCAACGGGTGAAGTGTCTTGCCCAAGGACACAACGACGAGACTGTCCAAGCCGGGGCTCGAACCGGCAACCTTCCGATTACAAGGCGAACTCCCAACTCTTGAGCCACGATCACCCCAATCATTAAAAACACCCAGTTCATTTGAATCACCATACCTGATAGGTAGCTGGTGTATCTGGCTTTTTCTGTGACTGAAATAATATCATGAATCTTGACTTGTAGTATCCAGTAGTAGGGCTGTGCGATATGACCAAAATCTCATATCCCGATATAAGACATCTATCGTCCGATAACGATATAAATCACAAAAATTAACATTTTCTGTAAATTCTGTGAATCTCGGGCAGCTCGACTTGCGTGAAGTGTTTCCAGCTGCGCGTCATGTAGCTGGAGTCGAGTGTTTTAACCGATGCATGAAACGATACATTTTTAGACATAAGTTGTAACGCCGCCGTTTTCTTTGTGAGTATTTATTACACAGCGTGCTGCGGGGAAAAGCCTGTTCTAACGTTTGAGTCTAAGGTTTATTTTTTTGCTTCTCATCCATAAATACTCTGCATATCTTTCACGTGATTCAGTTTATTTTGAAAAGTCTCAACAGGATCTTGAGCTTTATTGTGAAAGGTTTATGTGGAAAATAAACAAGCGGACACGCGATGGTTTTACCGTCGTTGTTGCTAACGACAACGCATAAAAACAGGCGCTTGTCCGTCCGTAGTGTGGTTATATTAAATATAAGAGAAAGAGAGAACTTTAAGAAATTAATATAGCCACTACAGTGACCATCAAAATGATGAAAAAATATTGCCGTAAACAGTTTATTTTGCGACACCACGAAACAAACGATAGCGTAAAATGAAACGATAGACGTTTTTATATCGTCAACCGATATATATCGTTATATCGAACAGCCCTGTCCAGTAGTGCTATAAACTAGGACTGTGACTAATGAGTATTCACAGTACTTGACCTACAGTAAATCCACAGATTTGACAAACTGAAACCAAAAATAATTGTGAAAACCTTTACACTGAAAGGCGTGGGAGCAGATCCATCAGCGCTTTGGTGCAACTTCTCATGGAGAAGTTGCAAATAAGTCAAATAATTGACTGACAAAATAATTTTTTATCATCTAACAACTCAACATGATGATTAATCCAAGTGGAAACTTCCACTGTTGTGTGTTTTCGTCACTACAATCTTCAATCTTGACAAAAGCCACTTCCTTAATAAAGGCTGGATGTTTAAATGTGTTGGAAAATAAATATCTACATTTCAGTGACTCAGAATATCCACAGAAATAATGGTGTACGAGCTTAAACCTATTAAAAAAAGATTTCATCAGGAGCACGTTATTATTATTATTACCCACCTCCTAAATTTCTCTTGTTTTATAACTTGTACGGGTAAAGCTATTTATAGCCGGGGCCCCGGCTCTGTAAAGTGGAGGAACTACAAAGCTGTCAGAAGGAATAGGCTCATGCAAAGCCGGCTCACCGGCCTTCCGGCTATTCAAACTGGAATGTTAGTCTTGTCTGCTGCGACCTTTCTCAGCACAGGAAGTGAAGCAGCAAAAGCCTGCCACCTCTCTATGGGGAACTTTCTTTACCGTCAGAGCTGCGCTTATCTGCTGTGACCTTTCCAGACAGAAGAAGTGGAAGCTCTACCACTGATAGCAGTAACAGGAACCCAACTGTGTCACCGTGTTTCATGGAGAAGTTGCACTAAAGTGCTGATGGAACTGCTCCCGAGCCTTTCAGTGTAAAGGTTTTCACAAAAGTGCTTCAACACACCAACTTGTAGGTGACTTTCTCTTTTAGAAGCACGTTTCTTTTTTTTATTCGACTCAAAGGTGACCCTGCTACTGTTGTTAATGAATCTGTTAGCAGTAGCCAACCGTGCCTGCTAGCTAAAGTTAAGCTAAAAATAAGCCACAAGCCTCAGACAGTATCTGGGTCATGTTCTTTGATGCTCGCACTGGTGCGGACTGATGCAGTGACTGTACTGCTTCTGCTGGTGAATCTCCGAGGATCCTTTCATCCATCAGCAGAAAGATTTTGTTTTTTCTTTTGTATTTCAAGAGATTTTGACATGGATGACATTTGCTTCCATTTGTTGCGTTCATTTTTACACCATTATCACCAGAACAAGATTGGCACTTTTAACTCTGCTGGAGATTGAATCTCTAGTCGCAGTTTACCTCACTGCTTTTATTGATCTTTATTTTTTTGTGTGTTCTCTTGAGCACAGCATTGATTGCAGTTTAACTGATCATTAAAACCAACAATATAAAAGATGAGATCGCTGCCTGTGCTAAAAAAATTGATTCTTCACAGAATATAAACACAAAGCAATAGATTAAAGTAAAATGCGACCAAAATATAAAAATAAAAGGATTATTTATGTATTTAATGTTATTATATTAATATATATTAAATAGTTTGAAATGTTTTTTCCCTTTCCTCATTTTCTTACATTTATCAGTTGAGAGAACTTCATTGTAAAATATCTAACTAATTTCAGTTCTTTATCATATTAGTTTTTAAAAAAATTTCAAGCACATAACTCATTTGACCTCACAGGATTGGTAACTGCCTTCAGTCAATTTCCTCTTACTTGCTGATACCAGTCAACCAGGGGACCATTGTGGCCGACGTGTTGGTTGACCCAAAACTGGAAAACCTTGGCTTAATTACCTCGTAATCCTTCAGCATGAGATGGCACGGAGGAAAGAGAGAGAGAATTAGGACTGATCAGGATAAAGAGAAAAAAGTGGCTACACTTGCTGCTGTTCAGCTCTTAGTTACAGTTTTTGAGATGTAATTGTGTATCAGTCCCTTTGTGCTTTTAAGTACATATTTTATGTTTCTGTTAAAATATTTTTCACAAAGCAAAGGTTTCTTTTTTCAGGAATTCACCTGAAATTGCTGAAGTGGTGTTATCAGTTAGTCTGGAAAAAAAAGGATTGTTTGTGTGTGTGGATTTTAAATCGAGACAAATACCCATCAAAGATGCAATCTTTTGGCCCACGTGGGTCCACAGTGAGCTGTCCACAGTGGGCCCCTCTACTGGTTTGAAATTTAGAGCACATCTGGGCGCCGCAGTGTTGGGCAGCCCATTGTGTGGGCTGTCCACATTAAGCAGAGCCCCGCAATGGAGCCATGTTCACACTCGTGGTGCGGCACTGTGGTGGGGTAAGCTTTGTATCTGTGTTTTGGCTTTTCGTCCACACGTAAACAGCGTTTTGGATCACTGGAAAAAAAAACCCTCCTTCCAACTCTGTGTTTACAGAGATTTCATTTTGCAACATGAAAGGTGTGCAGCTCCAGTAAACATCAGACTCTACCACTTTATTGTTTGTAGGCTTTTGACTGGCCAATATTTCTGCCTGGTTAGGGTCATATTGCCTCCTGTTTCTTTAACTTGCCCTTGACAGTGCTTGAGATGGTTTCTTGGCTTTTCATGTGAACAGAGATATTTTTCAAAAAACTTCCATAATTAGGGCATGAGGGGTGTCTACTTGTAAATCCATCATTCCTGAAGTGAGTAACCAAATACACTCAGACTGACATTAATAGACCCATTAGTGGCCTGCCAATGTAAAATATTGCTTTGATTCCTATTTGAATGCCTCTGAGGAGGATTTTTGATATATTAGATGTATTAAACTATATTTAAACTCCCCATTTGTTCCTCTGGCTCAGCTAAATGTCTGAGATGCCACATGTAAATCCAGACAGTAGCATCAGCTGTGTTTGTCTCACTTATGCATGTCTATAAAAACCCATCTTAGTTAACAAATAGCCCTCTTTTATTTTTTTGTTTTGTGTCTGCTGGCTCCTGGAAAGGTTGTTATATAATACACTCAGCTACAGTGTGTATGCGGTGTTAGGTGGATGGATGCAAGCGTGCAGACAGTGCAAACAGATGGCTTGTCCAGAGCATTAGCTCTGCCTGTGTGCCGTGTCAAACTGTAGATGCTACATTTCCAAAAATGAGCAACAAAAGAAATGAGCCTTTGTATTGTAAATGAGTGCACGGTGGCAGCATTTGATATGGACCAAAATGTCTGTAGCACTAAAGATTGAAAACTGCCATGTACTGAAATCTGACATGGAGCTACTGGCCAGGCTTAAAGTTCTCTGTAATCACATTTTTATTTTGTAATTAGTTTTGTATAGATATGATAACGTCTCAGAGTGCATCATTGTCTAATTGAAAGTCAGGGTTTGGCAAATCCCCAATTATTATTTTCACTGACGTTCAGCATGGATGAGGACGGACAGTCTCCACGCATGCTATTAACAGGTTGCATCGGGTTCCAGTTAGTACATAAAAAAAATAAATCAAAGCATAATTTGAATATTTAAATATAAAAAGATTCCATGTGGGTGTGTAAACTCTGAGCCTCAATCTTTATTTAAATATCTCCACCTGTTTGACACGAGGTTTCATCTTTACTTCCTCTTTTTCTTCCTCTTCCTCTTTTTCTTCCTCCTCTGCTCTCCCTTAGTGTAATATGTTTTATTTGCTGATATATATTGCTGCAGTGTTCTGTTACACCTCTGTCTACAGGGGGTTTGAACTTCTTTACCCCTTCATTAGTTTGTATTATTTTCAGTCAAACTTGAATTGTTGTTCCAGCCTTAAAAAGATAAACATCCACTTAATCTCTTGTATGTGCTTCTCTTGGCCTGTACTGTGTTGTTTCTCTTCTCAGCGTTAGAGTCAGTGAGCCTCAGTTTTCCTTACTCTAAGTATCTACGGATGAGAGTGATAAGAAGGCCAAATGTAATTTAAAAGCTGAGGTGGTGCAGTTGTTTGTCAGTGTGAGGAGGCTGTTGTAAGACTTGGAGTGAAGGTGTTTTGCAGTTTATTAGATTGATTAGGTCTCGTTGTGAACAGATATCCCTCTGTGTTTGTTCCTCTGTTCTCAGTTACAGTCACGCTGACACACACGATAGGCACAAGAGTCCATTTTTCTATGATCCAGCCCATAAACTATGTCACATGCCAGGACTGGCAAGTGATGAGATGTTATTAGTAGCCTTGCTTACTTCAGCTTCACCTTGCTTAATGTTTCCTGTGTGTTACATCAGTCATATTTCCCTAACTGCCAGCAATCTTCGTCCTCTAAAACTCAACAACCACAGGGCTAAAGCTAAAACCCAGATGGAAATTCTGCAGGAAAAAAAAATCACTTTTAGGAAAATTTATTCCTCGACAAAAGATAACAGCAGATCCATTTTGTTTTATAGAGCAGGCATCAAATGGCATTCTTTGCTTTTCTTCTTTTTTGTTGAAGTTTTTAAGTAAATGACATTATGTTCAAATCCTCTGTCGTTGGGGATTTATAAAAATAGCCATTCTCTAAAATATTCAGTCTCATGGGTAAATGCCAATGTGGTAATAACACTGTTAGAGTTGCCCTGTTTCTGGTTTTTTTGTTTGGATACTGATAACTTGGCTTTGGGGGAAATTACCATCATATTTTTATCTTCATTATCTCACTTACATGGATTTCAGCTTAACCTCCTAGGACCTGGCGTCCAAATATGTGGACATCACATTTTGGGTTGTCTAGACCACAATAATAAATTTTGCTCTACAAAGGCCTGATATCCACTTACGAGGACATTATGCTGCCACTGTTCTATCGAAATTTAAAACAAATGTCCTCATAGGTGGATACCCTTGTAAAGCAAAATCAGGTAAAAAGATAATTGTTTGTTTTTATATTCATCAGGTCCCAATCAGCCCGAATTGCAAGGAGAAATTAAAAATGCCATGAAAGAGTTCGGTTCTTAGGAGGTTAATGTGTGAGTCTTGTTGTGTTCTTGTTTTACCATCAAGCCTTAAACTGAACATAATAAGAGTTGGAGTGAAAAAGCAAGCGAGAGAAAGAGTTGGTGTAGAGCCTTTAAGAGTTCGTGCTTAAGTGAAAAAAATATTAAACACAAGAAGAAAAGCTGCTATGTTAAAATCCTGCCAAACTGATGTTCGCTTCTTTCATGCAGTATTCGCCCTCTTATGAGTGCTTGTTTACCGCTGCTGACCGATGACATCGCAAACACAGAAAAACATACAAGAGAACAGACTTGGCACCAACATCTGATCAAGCTTTTTGAGCCAGGATCAGACTGATATCTGAGCCAAATACAGGAGTGTTGCAGCTTAGTCACCAGTGACTTAATTTACAATTTGCATCAATTCACCATTACAGACTTTCTATTTCCCAGAAATATTTTGATGCTGCTGCAGTTATTCACACTGTTAATATCACAATAGGTGTCGTTTATGTGTGTGAAAAATCAACAGGAGCATTTTTTTCATCACAGTCTTTTAGTTTTCTCCCACCTTCTTCAGATTGGAGCTCAGCTAAACTGTCGTGAGTACGAACACGTACACACAGTCATATTTCCAAGGTCGGGGGATCTGTCACGCGAGTGTAGTGTACTTAGATGGGTTTCATGCCTCTCTACCCCCTTTCGCTCTCTCTCCCTCTTCCTAGGACTCCACCTTTATTGATTTCCACATAGCACTAGCTTGCATCTTGTACAAAGGCCCCTTCATTATGTTATCTGTGACCTGTTTCTGCCTGATAACTCTGACTAAAAGCCTCTGTTTAGGCTACCACCTAGGTAGTGGAGCAGTTGTGGGATCTTTTAGAGTTGTTTTGCAGTATTTTGAAGCTGGTGCATTGCCTCTCAGGTCATACAACCATCTTTACTGATTATTATGAGGTGCTGCTTTATAATGCCAACAAATGAAAGACTGTTTAAAAGTCGGAGGAGTTGGATATTCACTCAGGTTTTCCACATCTTTGTTGACTATGGACCTGTAATGCTTTTAGATCAGATCTGAGTTTTTGGAATTTTGGTAGATTTTTTTTTACTTTATTTTATGCATTTGCAAAATAATGTTAATAAACATTTAATATACTAATGTCATAAGGGAAGTCTCTCATAAGGCCTGTCCTGATTTTTATAACTATGTTTTCTGAGAAAGCTACCGTAAACATAAAGACAGTCAAGACAACAGTGTTGCTGTCATTTCAGCTATATTAGTGCATAATATCTGCTTAGAAGGAGAGTTGGATGCTCTAAAAGCCTTAATGTTTTCTCTTTTATACAGTATGCATCTCTGTCAGGGAATCAAACCACAAAAATCAGACCTGTGTATGTGTGTGTTAGTTGAAAAACTTCACCGAACTACTGAACTAGATTCCCTGTTAAATTCACACTTTAACCAGTGGCCCAAAAATTAGCAGAGGACATTAATGACTTGGGAGCTTGCTCTGACGGTAAATGATGAGCTTCAGTCTACAGACGTTCCTGAAATCTTGTTTGGAGAGGAAGTAATTCAATTTAAAGGCTTGAGATGCATCCTTGGCTGGGTTTTGACTGGATAAGAAGGGAACTAACTGCACCTCCGGATAAAGCAGAACCCAGTGGCCCTCCTGTTGGCTTATCATAGCCCCCCCCCCCCACGAAACATACGCGCCAGCTAACTCTCAGTGTCTGGTCGAAGCTCTTGATGACAGTTGTTGGACTGTCTGAGCTTCTGTGGTTTAAACGGGTGCACACGGTGAACTCTGTGTGAATGTGTGTGTAATGTTGAGGTGGGGGTTGAGTGTATGAGTGGCCATCTGGAGGGGGGGGGGTGTCAAAGCTTCTCTTGGGTTGGCGGGAGGGGTGTTTGTCCTGGGTTACAAGCTTAAGAGAAGTCTTGGAGGGCAAACTGATGAAGAAGAACTTTAAAAGCGATATCACCAGCTTTAAACCTGGAAACAAACATGGCAACTGTTCTGCAAGTTATGCAACATTCAATCAACCAAGATCAGCATCTAATTAGACTGGAGGTGCAAAAACGTCGGCGCATTTGCAAAGCCATGCATGTATTTTATTTTATTTTATTTTACCATTTTATTCAATAGTTTTTGCCTGCCTTGCTTGCTTTAAGTGTATCGGTCAGGCTCTTAGCCACACACACACTCACTTGTTGCCGCAGTTATAATAAACCCTGTTTTTGTTTAATTGAGTTCTGTAGCTCCTTTCAGCCCTGCGCACAGTGAGGCCGCTGGCTGGCCGACTGACAGCAACATTAGCTTTTGTTTTCATCTGCTTCAAAACACTGTGAGCCGGTCTGATCTGTCACCTGACCACAAACTTTGCCTCATGATTGGACCACAGCGCTGAGCTTCAGCCAGCTGACCAGAAGCCAGGCATCTGATTGGGCTAGAGCCTCTCAAAGCACTTCCTCCTGTAGCCGGGCAGACTGCGAGTTCCCATGAGGACTGAAGTGTTTCAAAACACATATACAGACTGCAGTGAAGAGAGACAGTTACTGCAACTATGTAGAGGGAACCTCTGACAGCCATAGAAGAAAACATAGATGCCTTACCGTTAAGTAAAAATATCAGTATATCAGGAGCAACAAAGAGCATCTTTAGTTATGAGCTCAGCCTGAGTGAAAACCTGAAAATGATGTAACCACAGGATATGATTTTTTTTTTCATCTCATCGTGCCAGAACCTGGGAAAACAAAAACCTAATTAATGCAGGCGATGTTGTCGTGACTCGAAATCTGTTTGTGTTACTAGGCAGATACAAATAAATGCATTTCTTGCTCACGCGGGGAGGGAGAAACTGCTGGAACAGAGTTTGAACAGCAGATCAATCTCAGTGTCACATTTGTGCATCCACTCCAAGCATAGGATAGCTCAGCTCATTAGTTTTAGTCAGCAGTGTCAGTGGAAATACAGATAGGAAATGAGAGCGAGGGTGGTAGCACATACTCCTCTAATTCTCAAATTGATGACTGATAATCATATTTCCCAAAGTGCTTTGCTCCTAGGAAAAAAAAAAAATGTATACGATAAATCACTTTCTGCCCTTAGATTTCATCCTTGGTTCCCCGATAAATACAATTATGTAATCCAGCTTTATTGGAGAAAGGAGAAGCAACCCTGCATGCATTTTACACTCATGCCTGTCACCGGCTTTTTCCTGTATTTGTCTTTCTCTTTGTTATCTTGTCATTGGAAACAAACATGTCACTCACAGTTGGCTCTGATGTGTCACACACCATTCTCATCTGCAAGCACTGCGCAGACACACACATTCTCGTTTTGATGTCTTAGTGAGGCCATCTAATTGACATAATGCTTTCCATAGCCGCTTACCCTAACCCTTAGTCTAAACCTAACCATAACCTAATTGTAACCCGGACACTAAAACCACATTTTGAGTCTTAAAAATGCTTTCAAACTCGTGGAGACAGGCACCTTTGTCCTTATAAGTGACTGTTGGTCCCCACAAGTATAGTAACGTTCCAGTTTTTGGTCCCGACAAAGATGTCTAAACAGGTACACACACAGATACATTTACAAAATGTGTTAAGAAGCTTTTTTCTGGTTGTTGTGGGAATGTTGGATGATTTTTGTTCAAGGTTCAAGGTTCTTCCTTTGTCACATGCATAGTTATACAAGTATAACACACAGTGAAAGTGAAATGTTGTGCCCTCGCTGTGTTGAGCTGGCACACAGGTTACTGTAGGATCAGCTCTATACTCTGTTTCCCAGCACCTTTTATGACCCTTACCACACACACACACACACACACACACACCTTCATCGTACTATCCTCAGTCAACTAGGTTGCCTTGGAGACGGGTTTGGAAAGTGTTCGGCAGACTGGTGCTTTATGTAAAATGAGGAGGGGGGTATATGGGAAAAATCAATTGCTGTGTGTGATGCTGAAAAGATGTGATTTCTGTGCTGATTTTACATATAAACTAACCAAAATAAAGTATTAATGAGGAACATTTCTAATGCTTTTTAATGTTCATATTACTACCTTACAGTATTGTTACTTTTTAAGCCGTAGATGACGGCAATCCATCTTAACCAAAAGCTCAGGCCTTCAGACTAGCTGTTAGCATAGCTCCACCCACTTTCTGTTTCTCAGACCTTCTGGTTCCAGTGGGCAGCCAATCACAACAAAGCTGGCTTAAATTAAAGGTGGCCTTAAATCAGGGATATCAAACTTATTTTAGATCAGAGGCAACATACAGCCCAGTTTGACCTTAAGTGGGCTGAACCAGTGAAACTCTCTTTTCTATCAGTATGAAGTTTAAATGCACATTTAATGCCTGAGATATCTCCATAGAAGAAAAATAAATAAAATTTCAGCAGTGTGTCTGAGTTTTTCTACATGATAAAAAAAAAATGCAGCTTTAGTAAATAAAAGAAAAACTTTTTGTGCTTAAACTAGAAGAAATAAATTGCTCATTGCCCAGACTGTCCTGTAATTATAAAACATATATGTCTTTTTCTTTTTTTAAATTTTATATGTTTATTTTTTTTTACTGTGACTCAAAAATAGTAGATGATGAAAGAAACATGCACTGTTCTAATTTAATTATTGATGTATTTCTTATTTACTTTGGTGTAGTTTGGATGCTCATGGGAGAGGTCTTGCAAAAGCTGCAAAACCTCAAATATTGTTAAAAGTCCAAAGTTTATGCTCTCCTTAACATTTTCTGAAGTGAGATTACTGGAAAGTAATAATAGATTTTATGCACTTTGCATGGAGCAATTTTGCCCCCTGGGCCTTATGTTTGACACCGTTGACTTAAATGGAGAAAAGCTATTGTCAGATAAATCTAGCTACTCAGGAATTTAATATTTTTTGTTACCATTTATTATGCAGTTTTTGTTAAATACGTTGCATTTAACTGGTCTTTCAGTATGTGAAAAGCAAAACTCCAGAGCTTTAAAGCAGCAAGGTTTAACAATAGCAGCAGCAGTTTGTAGACATCTGAAAAAACTGTAGCTTTCTTTGAATCATTTAGCTTCTTAATGTATAAGTTAACGATCCTTTTTTATTACATTATTACTGTTGCCATTTAGTTCCCACAGTCTTACACAGTCTGGGATTCATTACAAGCTTGTTGGTTTAGAGTACACTGATTTTAGCTAGTTATACCTAGTAATTATCAAATGACTGTTTGTTTCAGTGATGTACGTATTAATACATTTCTCACTGGTTGCATTGTTTTCTGACATGCTCTTCTGTTATAGAATACTTCCTCAAATCAAAGTGGGTCAATAGGAACTTTCAGGCACATCACCTGTGTAGGCGCAGGTGTGGTTGCAATTTAAAAGTACTTTCATTGTTCAGTGACCTGTAAGAAAGAGTTGGCTTCAGCTACTTAGAAACACATGATCCATAACTAAGACTTTTCGTTCTCATCAAACCTCACTGACACACCACAGGCTTCCAGAACAAGCCTGGACATGTCAGTGGATAGCACAGACTGCTACACCTGCGTGCAGTGTCCCTGCTGCATACTTACCCTTAATTACACCACACATCTATAGTCAGTATAGTTTCTTCTTTTCCTAACACACCCAAAAGCATATATTGTATACTTTACAAAAAGTAAAATAATAATATGCTTTGTGTGGTTTTTATCTGAATGTTTTGTGTTTATGCCCATTATTGTTTTTGAATTTCTGGCATTCCCATCAAGGTTTTATTTTGACCATTTTAAATGATAAGAAAGCTGATATTTTACCTGTATTTATGTGTGTATGTTTTGGTTTATTCGGTGCCCTTTGGAGAAAATTTCACCCCCTGATCTGTGTTGGTGGATTGCCTATTTTCTCCAAAATATCAGATCTGAGAGTTTCTTTAGTTTCTCTGAGATGATATCTGAAATTTTTCACACAGGTGTTTTAGCACTTTTTTCTAACTGGCATGACTGCAGCATTACTGGCATTGCTGACCTGCACATAAAAATAATTACATAAAAAAGCGCTAAGACTTTGAAGAGTGTGTGATAATTTAGAAAAACAAAGACTTGCAATTATTCACCCCAGTTTCTACCCACTGTCAACAATCCACTGAAACAGATTTGATTAATGTGAAATTAATTTTTGTTAAATGTCATCAGCTTTGACATTTTGAACACTGCTCTCTGTCATGTACTTTCCTCTCTTTGGAGTGGTATTGGTGGAAGGTGCTGATGGGTGTTAAAGGCTTCGCTCTGTGTACTCTGCCCCACATAACTTGGCCTACTTCTGACCGGCTGCTGCTGCACAGCAGTTCAAGGGTCCTTCATGCTTAACAGGCGTCATAAAAAGCCATGTAAACACTCAGAGGAACACTCACTGATTACCTGTGTGTGTGTGTTTTGTTATGAAAGGTAGCACCTTTTATAGCACACAGCAAACAGTCTATAGGTTTTTGATACTTATCTACTTCATTTTGTTAGGTGACAAAAAGCCCAGATTGATATAATAGTTAATTTTTTTTCTTATCTAAGTCAAATGTATTAGACTGAGGTGGCTCGTGTTTTTCGGCTCTCTAAATAAGCTTGACTTGAATGTAAAGGAATGATTGTGCATGCGTGTGTGTCTCTGTGCGTTTGAAACGTGTGTGTGTATGAAAAAATTTACAAGCAACAAAAAACATCTGCGTACATCTGGCACTTTTTCAACAATAGAAAGGACAAAATAAATAGAAGATCTGCCTAGCTATAAAACGCTGTTGTCACGTGGACACACACACAGGCACACACATGCACACACACTCGCAGTAAATCTCTCAGTTAAGCCAAAGGGCTTATTGTTTATCTTTTATCATCTTGGCATTGCCCTGCAGTGAAATCACTCTGTAATCACCCTCACTCCTCTCTTTCTCCCACTGTCTCTTGTCTTGTCTAACTGCCACCATCCCCTTTTCCTCCTCTTCCTCTGCCACCATGTGATTAAAACAAACGCTTCATGTCCACCCCTCCGCCCTGATCCTATGGCAACTTGTGGGCCTGGTTTGCTGGTTATTTTTGGCTACTCGTGATGAGTTCTGCAGGCCTCAGAGAAGAATTACTTTATGTGGAGGTGCTAACAGCAAAGTGATGCTGAGCCGCTGTAGAACTTTACATTTTAGTGGTATAACCTATATTACGTTTTATTTGTTTTTATGGCAGTATAGGTTTGGTTGTTGTGGCTCACCTTCTGATCTGATCAAAGGTGTGACCTTTAGTCTGATCCAGGAGTAATTAGTATGTTTTGGTTTAATGAGCCTGGAGCGTGGAGGTAAATGCCTCCACGCTTGTCTACGTATGTTCTATCTATCCATCCTTTTGCTGAAGTTGAACCACTCCCAGACCTACTGGGAGGTAAGCTCTCCAATGCGTCCTGAGCCACCTTCTGGATCTCATCCCAGCTGGGTGTGCCTGGTAGACCTCCATCATCTTAACTTGCTCTTCTCATTGCAGCAGAGTAGCAGCTCTAGTCTGAGGTCCTTCTGGACAGCTAAATTCTACACGTTGTCAAGGAAGAATAAGAAGGGATTGTGTGACGTAAAATGATTAACTACCCTTATCAGGAGACTAATGTTTTCAAAGATTTCCATTTCTGAAAGTCTGTCATGTAGAGTCTGACCAATATGTGACTTGTAATACCAATATTGATGCCAATATTTGGTGATTTAAAAATCTGACATCGTGCAATATTTTTCTTAATTTTAGGCCTACGAAAACAAACAAATTTCCCAAACATGTGTAGTTATTTGTGCAATGTCAACACTTATAAGATGGTAGAATGGTGTTCTCCTGTCTCTTCTTTACTGTTTTAACATAAATTTGTCAGCTGGTATAAATACCAATACTAATGGTATGGTAAATAGCTACTGATGATATCAGTCCGCTGAGCAATGGGTCGAGTGCTACTCTCAAATTTTCACATATGATTCAGTATTTATCCAACACCCAGCATGAAAATACTCAATTCACCCTTTTAACATCAACTGGGACTTAGTAGGCTGGACAAAGGTTTGGAGTCCTTTGACTTGAAGTTATATTCAGTTTGGCAGTTTGATTTGTTCAAAAACCAAAATTCAGGAAAAGACAATGAAGTTTGAGTGAAGATGTGACAAGATGCCAGGAGGCATAACGGATCGTTAATGGCTTCTTTCAAACCGACAACCCAGAAATAAACCCTACACGAATCCTGCAGTAATTATGAAATGCAATACTTTTCTTTTAATTAGCATTTCCTTGGTGTAAATGTTGTTACCAAATTCCTTTTGAAAAAGGCAAGAATACTGTGGCACACTTAATGTCTTTGAAGTGTTCATTTTGTATTTGGCCTTCAAGTTTGCAGGGTTTCAGAACAAGCATTTTTAGATTTGCTTTCCCCTGTTTACACCCATGATGACTCAGCCTGTCCTGGGATCACAGTCTAGATGAAAGGCCCTTCGGCAGGGAGCGCGTCTGTTGTTGGACACGACGGTTGTCTTGCTGCCAGCCAGGACGTCCTACTGTCAAATCGTTCTTTCAAGGCAGGAGAATACGAAGCAAGGGGGTGACATCTTTCCTGATGTTAAAACTGAGCCAGAGGCAGATGTAGAACAGATGATGCAAACCTGTGTCAAGCCCACCTGAGTACAAAGACGAAAACCTGATGAGAATTTATTGTCACTCTGTCAGTTTAAGATTCAGGTTCTTGCAGTCTGTCCCATCCTCCTCTCCTCAGGTGTAATCCCAGCTCTCCCCTTACTTGCTAAATAAATCATACTAGGCTTTCCTGTGTTGGACTGGGCAAGGGTTCATGTTGTCAGATGAGAGGAGCCAGGCTATGGGGATTATCAACCAGAGCAGAACGAAGGGGCTTAACACTTTTTGCTCTCCTGTGGTTGTGTTCACACTGCAGGCCCTAAATCTTATTTGATTCTTCTTTACAAGAGTGGCACAGGAGTCTTTTTCGACAGGGTGAGGTTGCTTTTTTGAGCTGTGAGCTTCAATGTTGTTAACTATGTGGTATTTTTGTAGTTTGGAGTATTAAATTGTATCTGAATTCTGGTGCAGACATTTCAAAGCATGAGTAATATGGAAACCTACCACCTATCGTCTGTTGACTTCACCTCAGTGGCAGCGGCCAGCGTTTTAGCTTGGCCAGAACTTCCTGTTTAGGTACCAGTTATTGTTCACAGAAGCATATTTTACAAAGCTTGGTCTTTGCCACTCAATCACACAATAGCCAGTTTTTTCTTTTTAAAGATGTTGCATTTTGGCAAATGTCTTTCCTTTTTAATACTTTGCATGGGCTGCTTAAACATGTTCAGTAGTTCAGACTGTAAACAGACTGAAAAAGGGAGGGAAAATTCTACTGGCAGCCATGTGAAACTCACGATTTGTCTCTTTCTAACAGCACATGCTTGGATTGTTACTGGTGAACAGCCCATAAACGGATTTTAATCAATTTATAAATGGATGATTCTTTTTGATGGACTTTGTATGTGGTGAAAAATATTCCCAAGGGACAATCCAGACAATAAAATGTAACTAAATCAAAATGAAAATGTTGATGTTTCATTAGTTTAAAATTTAAGTGAATTAATCAGCATAATTATTTAATAGATCAGTGATTAATGAGAATATTTAATTAGTTCTGGGCAGCGTTGTTGAATTCCTCTTTGCTTTATGCATCATTTAACCTTGACGCAGACGTTTTCTTTCCCTTTCATGTCGCCGTGCTTTGGGTTGTCCTAGTTTTGACTGTGTGCTTTAGAAGACAGAATGCTCACTGCTCTGTTGGCAAGCCTCTACCCCTCACTGTTGCTGTCTGTCTGCAGTCACCTGTATTATGAAGTGCAAAGGCCACAGAAGCCACATCTCTGACTAATTTGTCTGGGGGAAATAGACTTCTGTGACTTCCTGTGGTTGCTGATTGCTTACAGGTCTTTTCAAACTTGCCGGCACCTCATGTTGTCATCAGATATGAGTTATATCTGCAGGAAGAAGATCTCTGTGCTCATATTTGTTTCTGCCTTCATCCCTCTTTATCTTGCTGCACTGCACTGCCCTTTTATTCCCTCCCTCCCTCTCTCCCTCGCTGTAGGTTAAATCTCTTTCTATTTATAGTGAGCAGCAGCAGCAGTGGAGCTGGATTGTGGGTCAGTATGTTGAGAGGGAGTAGGAGGAGCTGTTTGTGCTGCGTGGTGCATTACAACTTGCTTTATGTCTTGAAAAGAAGAAAAAAGGGGCCCTGTCATGTTATGAATAAGAGGAGAAAAGTCTGTGGAATTTGCCTTTTGACTTTGGACCAATACTTTCCTTAATTGTTTCTGCTCATGCTTTTGCTGTATAATGCACTGTTGTCCATGCACAATTGCGAACTGTATTTGTCAAATAGCTGGTTGCCAGTGTGTTGATGTTGACAGAAGGAAGGGGTTGGGTCGAGCTCAATCCAGGTCAGCAGTCAACTCACTGCTATTAAAGGTGCCACCCACTGACATTGGTCTGCAGAACACAAAGTCAGCACAGTACGGCTTTAAAAACAAATTAGCAAATTATTAAATATCTGGCATGCGTATGGACGTACTACACCTCTACGTAACACCATAAGTTTTATTAGTTATATTTCGAAGGAGGGTATTTTTTTGCTGTGTCCCACGGCTTAAAATGTTGTCATTTCCAAGTTTCTACAGGCTGTTTTGGACATGTGGGTTTATGATGCTAGCCAAGCCAAATCAGCCTCCCTCCCCTCAGCAGCACAGCTCATCAAGAAGTGAACCAGCTTTTGTTTGGTTACTGTTGACTTTAGGATTTGACTGAATTACTCCTAATTTCTCATAAGCCCGCAGCTCTGTGCATAACAGCTCTATGTTGCTGTGAAGGAACATTTTTACCCACTAAACTGAACCCTTGACAGTTTCAGCTGTGTGGCCTTTTATTGCTCTCAATAGTCAGTCATGTGGTAATAATTCCTTCTTTTCAATGCATAGAGATTTCAAACAACAGAGCCCTGGAAAAGCAGTAATAATGTTTGTGACATAACTGAGAATGGAGCCAGAAAAGTGGCCGTTGTGGATAAGGTTGTAAAGCTATCTGACTTACAGAAAGTGATGCAGAATGGAGCTTTTAGATCTGCAGGAAAATTAAAAGGATCTGGCATCGGTATTATGTTCTTAATTTAAATCCATCGTTGTTGACAAGTTGGTATGTGGGGGCACTTTGAAGAGAGAAATTACACACCATTATTACTTTGACCTTTGGCGTCTGTATGTTGACCTTCACTAATGTTTGCCACACAGACCACACTGGAGACAGCCTTCTTTGTGTTTCTAAGGAGCTCGGAAAGAAAAGCAACTTCTTTACGTTTCTTGAAGACGTTTGACCTCTCGTCCGAAAAGCTTCTGGGATGGAAGAAGTCCACTCGCTTTTCTTTCCAAGCTCCTTAGATTTGTATGACCTGGATGACTGAGTACCTACATAAACCTTCTTTGTGTTGATTTGTTCCTTCTTTAATCTTTCAAAGCTAGATTTTTAGACTGCTTCCAGCCAAACAAAATGTTTGTTTTTTATTTTTGATTAATCCGAAGCTTTGATTGGTTCTGCTAACCAAAAATTGTGAAAAGGTCAAATTTGAACCAATTTCTTTTGGGCTGTGTGGTATCTAGATTGTAGACTTATTGAAGTTGTACAAATATCACTGTGGTATCATTAGACACCATTTAGGATGAAGAGCTTGGTCATTTGGAAGGGGCTCAGAATAGAGCTGTGGCTCATTTGTACTGAAGGGAGCCAATTATTAGGCATCTGAACTAGGATGTCTTCTGAATGCCTCCTAGGAGAGGTGTTTCAGGCATGTCCAGTCCAAAGAAGACCCCATGGCAGACTCAAGTTATGTCTCATTGCTGGCTTGAGAAAGCTTTGCTGTCTTCCTGAAAGAGCAGGAAGTGGGAGGCTGCCTCAGCTACCCATTTACTCTCTTGGACCTGGACAGTGTAGTGTTTTTTGTTTCTTTGTTTGTTTGTTTTTTTGGTTTTTTTTGATAAAATGTTGAGTAAGATCTAAACTAAATTAATCTAACGTTGTAGCTAATCTTGTTTTTTTGATCTGTGAATCTCCTGAGTGTCAGCTGCAGACCAGGGATTTATGGTAGTGATTGAGATTTTGATGTCATCAGTGGACATTTCAAGTTGAACTTCTCACTTTGAGGTAAAATACTTCCATAAGCCCTTGGAGGATTTTATGGCTCTGTCACGTGCATAAGTGCAGCAGAACTGAAAAACATGGACCACAGAAGAGACGGATCTCCGATGACAAATATCCAGTGCCGGCCTACCCTCAGTCTAAAATTTCTCCTGTCTCCTGCGGCCGCCACCTCATTTTTATTTTTTTTCAGCTGTGTGTTTTCACAGGCGGTTAAAACATCTCTGTCTTAATTAAGTGCGCCTCACCCTTCCTTGCACTGGAAAAAAAGAGCCGCTCTCTTTTATTACAGCCCACTGTGAATGAAACCGCCTTCAGACCTCACTCCTCGCTATTGTAAAGCCCTGTATTTAGTAGCGAGGGGAGAGCCAGAGCCCCCCTAGCTTGCCCCCTCCAAGAAAAACCCCTTCATTACTCTTGCAGGCCCTTTGAAGGGGTGATAAAAAATGCCAGGGTAGAAAGTTCCAGTGGTTTGGATATCGCCCTGCCCTTGTGTCTGAAAATGGAGGGTGTAGTTGGCATCAGTGGCTGCAACCTTGAAGTCATTGCAGGAAACACCAAATCTACAGGTTGCACAAAATGCTACTCATGGCACAATTATACAACAAACCACAAATAGCTTCCTGTCTGGAGGCAGGCGATGTCGAAGCTGAGCATGACTAGGAACTGGGCTGAAGGGATGTTTCAGAAGGGAACACGGTCCAGACTTGTGCTTTAAATGACAGAGCAGGAAAAGAAGAAGAAGATTCATGGAGAGGCACGATCGCTCTCTTTGGTCCTGTTTTAAAAAAACTTGGCACACTTTACACTTTCTTCTTTGAAGAGACCCTCCCGTCTTTCTTTCTTTGTTTCTTCCTTCCTTTCCTTCCGCTTGTACGTTCAGAGGATTTTGTTTATATGCCAGCTCTTCCAGCACACTAAACACTGCAGTACCCTATGCACCATCTATCAAAGGGCCGAATCTCCAGGAGAGCCAAGGTTTGGTTTGGACCCGGGCCTAGCTGCTTTGCCCAGTCAGATGCATCTATATATTACACACTGCAGGGACACAGCCCTCCCTTCCTGTCGTTTCCTGTGTCTTGTTGTGTATCATTAGTATCAGGGGTTTTTCCTGGCTCAGAATGGGGCCTTTAGGGATGACGCTGCAATAAGTATGATTATGCTAGCTATAGTAAAGGTGGTGATTTTGTTACCATTTTTGAAAGAAATCTGCATTTCTTGTTATTTCTGTTTGGTAGCAACTTCCTAGGGGGTCTTGAAAATTCCTCTTTTGCGGGAAAAAATGAGGTCACCGTTCTAAAATGTTTAGGAAAGACATTCTAATGGTGTGAATCATAGGTGCTTAAAAGTCCACAGCCTGACTTTTGAAGCAGCGTAGACCTGAGCAGTGTTTGTCTGGTGAGACTGACATGGTTTTAGGGCAACATACACACAACAGAGAGTGTTAAGCGCATCCAAGAACATGTTTATTTGGACAACAAGTAAGCTATTGTCACAATAAGGTGGGTGTTTCGTATTGTGAATGAGCAGCGGGGTGGAACTATGTGGCCACTTGCAATTACACTCAGTCCTGCTAACAACCCGCACTGTATACATGATGTAATGTGGCTAGCTTGGAACATAAACTTGACACAGTTGATACACAAAGCATTGGTGAGTAGTATAATCAACATTATTGGCCCAGAAAGGATCATCAGACTCAGGGACTGATATTGACTGGTGTGCTACCAGTAAAGAAAACTATGTTTAGATGCAAATGTCCTTCAGATGCACCTTTTTTTTTTTTTAATTAGAAAATTTGACACTTGTGATTGTGATCCCACGATCATAGCCATGCTTCTGATTTTCTTGGTGTGTGGATGTTTTTTTTCCTTCTTCTTCTTCTTCTTCTTCTTCTTCTTCTAGCCATTGATGTTTCTGCATAGGTGAGACATGTTGCTGACCTTTGACCTATCTTTAAATCACATTGTTGCCTTCTCATTGTCACAGTTCGCTCTGTTTCCATGGTGACGCCATGTGCTACAGCTGATGGAAAGGCTGCTGCATCATGGGAAGGAGCACATTAGTTCCCTGCCACACACACACACACACACACACACACACACACACACACACACACACACACACACACACAGGTACTAAAGCAAATGCCCTACAGCTTTTTCCATACTGGTAAAAGCTAAAACATACACAGCAGTAACACTGCTGTTGAATTCTCATCAATACAAAATACCCACATTACCTCTTCCCAGTAATGTTACATTTCAGTGCACCTCCAGGCTAGACTAAGCTTTGACTATAGTCTTCATGCCAATGTTATATTTTACCTAGAAAAATTATTATGTGGATTTTTGATTTATTTATTTTTTGTCAGAGTCAGTGTTAGGGCTGTTCGATATAACGATATATATCAGATGACGATATAAAAACGTCTATCATTTCATTTTACGTTATTGTTTGTTTCGTGGTGTCGCAAAATAAACTTTACAGCAATATTTTTTCATCATTTTGATGGTCACTGTAGTGGCTATATTAATTTCTTAAAGTTCTCTCTTTCTCTTATATTTAATATAACCACACTACGGACGGACAAGCGCCTGTTTTTATGCGTTGTCGTTAGCAACAACGACGGTAAAACCACCGTGTGTCCGCAGCACGCCGTGTAATAAACACGCACTAAGGAAACGGCGGCCGTTACAAGTTATGTCTAAAAATGTATCGTTTCATGCATCGGTTAAAACAGCGGTCCCCAACCTTTTTTTGCGGCACGGGCCGGTTTATGCCTGACATTATTTTCACGGACTGGCCTTTAAGGTGTCGCCAGATAAATACAACAAAATAAAACTAATACCGGTACCGAAAACAAGAAGATTTATTCATAACACACGTGAAAAGACCCAGGAAAACCGAGTTAATGATAAAAACGATAACAAAATAACGCTGAAAACCGATAAAAACCCTGAAAACCATACATTTCACACCTGAGCCTCAACTCTCACGGACCAGTACCGGGGACCGCTGGGTTAAAACACTCGACTCAGGGTACACGACGCCCAGCTGGAAACACTTCAGCAACCCGAGATTCACAGAATTGACAGAAAATGTTAAATTTTTGTGAATTAATATCGTTATCGGGACGATAGAGGTTTTATATCGGGATATAAGATTTTGGTCATATCGCACAGCCCTAGTCAGTGGACTTTCTCATGGCATGCTCCCATATTGCTCTGCATGCACAAGAAAATGTGGAAATATTCACACACAAAAGCAGTCCAATCTCACACATTTACTTTGTGTTTCACTCATGAACTATTTGAATTGTAATCATTGTTAAAAATAACTCATGTAAATACTGCAGTGTTCTCTAATTAGTCTATAATACACGTACATGTTTGCAGGTCTTTGTTCCTCAGTTGCTAGACTGAATCTAAATAGAGCGCCGTAGCAGTGCCCAAATTGCATCAGTGGCGGTGGAAAGTAGGCCACCGGCCTCTTTCGCACAGCACAAACAGGGACACACAGCTGATCACCACAGCACACGCGTGCCATCAAAACGAGCCTTGTCTGACATGGCTGATCGGATGCACATGCTGGACTTCCAATTGCGCTCTGTTTCCCCCTCAGATGGAGCTGTGCAGCTGAGTGAGCAGGCCGGCTCTGTGTGATGTATGTCAGCCCTTTTGATATTCAATAGAGACGTTTTACAATTGGCTGATTTGTTGCAGAGATGTCTGCAACAAATCACACTCATTAAAAAAAAAAAAAAAACATACAGATTTCAGTTGATTATTTATTCCATTATTTTTATCTTGACGATGCACTTTTCTCTTGTTTTTATTTTCAAACAGCATTAGTGGTACCTGAAGTATGTATAACCACAATAACATTAAAGCAAAAAAAAAATAATTATGAAATGCAAAATATCTATATATTTTTAGTACGTTACAATCTAATGCTACGCATCTTGGTTAATGTACTTCATAAGTAAACACAGCAATCTTATTAGTGCCAAATATAAATATAACAGAATAACTTTACTCACTGAGAAATGACTGAAGAATCTGCTGATACACAAAGGAAGCGTCAGATAATTGCAAATATAAATGCTTTTAAAAGGTGGTTAACATGTCCAGTTCTGGGCTTCAGAGTAGTTGAGCCAACAGCTAACTGCTCTTATTGTATTGTAATTATTTTTGCAATCAGGTTTTAAAGTTCTCTTCTCTGTACCTAGAAGAAGTATGCAAAGGAACTTTAGAGTTATATTTCCTAAAAGAAAGCTTTTGGGTGTCATGATGGTAGCTTAGCTCTTAGCACTCCCCCGCCCACTTATTTCAGAGGGTAACCAGACTTAAACCACCTTCAGCTATGAGCTAATTGAGTTTGCATTTTAGACTTCCCTGCTCTGCTCTCGTTAGGCTCAGCATTGTCTTTTTTGCAGCTTCTGGCCCGTGCGGATTATTCGGCCGTGCTTCAACAAGATTTATAGTCAGTTATTATCCTCTTGTTCCATAGCACATTTTCATTCACATCATTTGCATTTTGAAGTGTTTTAGACTGAAATTAGGCTGGGAACCCACTGTGGGACATGAGAGCATTTAAACCCCCAAACTACGTAAAAGAAATTAATAGTTTAAGCTGCCGAAGCCCACACAGACTCCCTGCATTAGAATGAGCTGTTTGGGTATCTAATGGTTTCTGGAAATCAATCTATGGAGATTATTGTTACTTAATATTACGGAGTCCTAATGAATAAGATTGTCATCCGTATTTTTTTCCCTCCTCATTCACTGCAACACATGAACATGTGAAAAATCCCAGTTTAATTTTGCTGACTAAAGCTGTGTGAAAATATTTAAAAAGGTTTGAGTCAGTAGCTCTCTGTGTCCCTTAGATGAACTCCTGTTCTAGTTTGTAAGCAAAACGTAAACAGCCACAGTCTCTCGTCTGATGTCGGCTTGGTGGGTGGAGGTTTTGTTAAGCCTGGGAGAAGATAAGAAAGATTGTGGGAGTTATGGGTCACCAAGGGAGCTGCAGAGGGCAGTGAGACAAGGATAAAAACAGATGCTGTAGTTTACATTACCTAGGTCACCTCCTAAATGGTCACTCTGTATAGGACCCCCATCAGTCCTCTGTTTTTTAATCACTGCTGTTGTTGTTGGCCAAGGAGTGTTTGTGAAAGTACTTTAAAGGAGATTTTAAATATGGATAGATGGGTGTTTACCTTTTACAAACTTTACAACACACAGCAGTTACAAGAAAGCTTTAATTCAAAAGGCAGAATATAATTTGAGACTAGAGTATTTAGGGCAGCCAACCTGCTTCCTTTAAATTAGTCAAGAAGTTGAGAGCCAAATTGACCCAGTGGAAACAAAACTCCTGCTGAGTAGCTAAGAAAACAGCTCATAACTGACTTTGAATAATAAAACCAATCTTGAACTGGGATTTCCCTAAAATATCATTTGTGACGTTAGGAACAACTGATCCAGTCAACATGCAACATGTGAACAGGCCTCTCTTTAGAGCTGCAGCAATGATGATAATAGCTGGTTATGCAGTTTTTGAGAAAAAGCTTTGTTTTAACATCTATGGCTTTCCTTAGCGACCATAGTGGTGATTTTAAGCAAATACTATGATGCTAAAAATAAATGGTAAATGGACTGGTTCTTATATAGCGCTTTTCTACTCTTCTGAGCACTCAAAGCGCTTTACACAACTTGTGCATTCACCCATTCACACCAGCACATTGTTCTAAGTAACATTCACACTTCGATGGATGCATCGGAGAGCATTTGGGGTTAATATCTTGCCGAAGGATATTTGGCATGCAGACTAGGGGAAGCCAGGAATCGAACCATCAACCTTCCGACCAGTAGATGACCTGCTCTACCACCTGAGCTACAGCCACCCTTATCTCTCTAATCTTATCGCTCTAAACAATAACAAAGTATTCTGAAAAAAAAAAAAAGATCATGATTCTGTCCTCGTGATAGGCCAGGGGCCACGTTAGGACACTAAATCATGGCCCCCACCTCTCCCCCCTCCATAGAACCATCACCACCTTCAAACTGTTCACCTGCAACACCCCCCTCCTCACCCCACACAAAAGAGGATTTCACACCACCTCCTCCGACCACAACTCTTCATATTCATGAAGCAGATGTGAGGAAGCAGTTTAGGAGTCTGAATGCTCGAAAAGCTCCCGGCCCAGACGGTGTGTCTCCTGCCACCCTCAGACACTGTGCAAACGAGCTGGCCCCAGTGTTTTCTGGCATTTTCAACTCCTCACTGCAGGCATGTCATGTGCCTGCCTGCTTCAAGTCCTCTACCATAATCCCTGTCCCCAAGAAACCTAGGATCACTGGACTAAATGACTACAGACCCGTGGCTCTGACATCTGTGGTCATGAAGTCATTTGAGCGCCTGGTTCTCTCCCATCTCAAGACCCTCACGGCCCCCCTCCTGGACCCCCTGCAGTTTGCATACAGAGCCAACAGGTCTGTAGATGACGCCATCAACATGGCCCTACACTTCATCCTGCAGCATCTGGACTCCCCAGGAACCTACGCCAGGATCCTGTTTGTGGACTTCAGCTCTGCCTTCAACACCATCCTTCCAGACCATCTCCGAGGCAAGCTTTCCCAGATGAATGTGCCTGATCCCATCTGCCGGTGGATCACGACTTCCTGACGGACAGGAAGCAGCATGTGAGGCTGGGAAAGAATGTCTCGGACTCCCGGACCATCAGCACCGGCTCCCCTCAGGGCTGTGTTCTTTCTCCTCTGCTCTTCTCCCTGTACACCAACTGCTGCACCTCCACCCACCAGTCTGTCAAGCTAATCAAGTTCGCAGATGACACCACCGTTATTGGGCTCATCTCGGACGGGGATGAGTCTGCCTACAGGAGGGAGGTTGAACGTCTGGTGACCTGGTGCAGCCACAACAACCTGGTGCTGAATGCCCAGAAGACAGTGGAGATTATTGTGGACTTCAGGAAGCACACAGCCCCACTCCCCCCCATCATCCTGACTGACACCCCCATCACCTCTGTGGACTCATTCCGCTTCCTGGGTACCACCATCACCCAGGACCTGAAGTGGGAGCCCACCATCACCTCCGTCATCAAGAAAGCCCAGCAGAGGATGTACTTCCTGAGGCAGCTGAAGAAATTCAACCTGCCAACACGGACGATGATGCAGTTCTACACTGCAATCATCGAGTCCATCCTCACCTCCTCCATCACCGTGTGGTACGCTGGAGCCACTATCAGGGACAAACAGAGACTGCAGCGTGTTGTGCGCTCTGCTGAGAAGGTGATTGGCTGCAGACTCCCATCTCTGCAGGACCTGTACACCTCCAGGACACTGCGGCGTGCAGCTCGGATCTCAGCTGACCCTTCTCACCCTGGACACAGTCTGTTTGACCTGCTCCCCTCAGGCAGGAGGCTCCGGTCCATTCGCACCAGAACCTCTCGCCATAAGAACAGTTTCTTCCCCTCTGCTGTTGGACACATGAACAATAACCACATGACTGTCCCCGCCACTAACACATGACCCTACGCTGTGTCACTGCATCATTCATGTTTGGCACCGATCACCACCTGCACTCATGTATATATCTTTCTACGTAGCACTCATAAGTCTTATTCTCATGTATATATCTCATGTATATCTCATGCACATATCTTTCTTTCTACATAGCACTTTAATTCTTATTGTTTGCACTGAAGCACCGCAGCAATTTCCTAATGTTGTAAACCTCAACATCTGGCAATAAACCCCCATTCTGATTCTGATTCTGATTCTGGAAAAGTCTTCTGGAGACTTTCTGTACAAAAGTCCACAGCAGTCCCGAACTTGCTGAGATCTTCCAAGTCTTAGCTCAAAGCGGGGGTTGGTCAAATTGTCATGCATGAAGCCAGTTAGAAGATAATTGAATCCCATTGTAGAACACATTCCTAGATAACCATTTACAGGAACAGTATACCCATGTATTAGATTGTCTTTTAAAGGCAGTTGAACTGTAAACTCTGGTATTGTTAGTGCTTTATTCAGCTAAACTGGAAGAAGTTGTCACCCACTTCTCCGTTTACTCCCTCTTTTCTGCTGAATTTAATTTCCAGTAATGATTCTCCGATGAGGAGTATTATCTTCTTTCCTGCAAACATTGTTCCATCAGTTTATTAAGCTTCATTCGAGGCCTCCGAGCAGGCCTCTCTAACAGGATTTGTTTAATAGTGTGCTATTCCGCGATTCATATCTCTGCAACCCTCAGTCAGCCAAGATCAACACTAATGAGCCTTTGAGAGAGAATAATAAGCTTCCAGCGGTCGCTCTACTGTGTCTTCTTTGGGCGAGGGAGGACAGCGTGTGGAGGCGGAGTCAGTGCCATATCTCAGTAACAACGGGGGTAATGGTGTCCGACAGTTAGCTAATTCCTCCAGCGTGCTCGGCCGCTTCATTGGGCTCCGTCCACAGGCTTCAGACCTGGAGACAGTTTGATGAAGCAAAGAGGAGGTGGCTCCCTGTTTTTTTTTTAAGGCATTTTTAAAAAAATTAAATGTTGATTTAATATCTGAGAGTTGCCTCAAAAGACTCGCTCTAAACTCAGTTTCACATGTTACATTTAAACAGTCATTGTGGGCATTTGTATCAGGATATACATGTAGATCTTTGTTAGTGCAGGAGACCACCAAAACATTGGTATCTTGGGAAGTGCCTTCATGTGCTCAACTTTCAGTGTTTTTCACGTCTTCATACCAGATGTGCCTCTCCTCTGTCCTTCATGCCGTGCTCTCTGCCTTTGTCTCCTCTGTATCGGTGTGTTTTTCCTGCTGATCCTCCAGACTCAGAGGAGCTGCTAGAGGAATGTCGTGATGAAAAGGATGCTAAGCCATCTTGTGTTTAGACATCCTCAGCCTTCACAATCGCAAAATGCTCCAACACCTCCACTCATCTTCATCACTTTGAAGCTTGTGTCAAATGAAGCTGTCTGTCTTTTGTTTGTTTTTTTGAGACTTGGAGCCTAATTATCATAGGGTACTTGAATTTAATGTGTCTTTTGGAGCAGTAGGAAGCAATGTTTTTCTAATGTCATTAGCACTAAAATTTGGAAGGTTTTGAGGTCTCAGTAGAGGTTTGGGCTCATGAAAAGTTACCTCCACTATACTGCTCGTCTTCAGGTGCAGGAGTAAAATTTTTGCGGCACTCAGCATTTTCCCAGCTGCCTGTGAACAGCTTTGGAAAAGCCCTGATGTTGTGGTTTGTCGGCCTGGTCATAAGCGATATCCATTTCAATGACCGTCAGTCCTCCTTGTGTGTCTAAAAATGGGGTGATAGCTCATTACGTTATGGAAAGTTGCGGCACTGCCCAGAATGTAACCCCCTTACTACCACTAGATCTAATTACAGCAGCTATGCAGCGCTGGCCAACCCCCCCATCCCTCAACTGTCTCCCCCACCTACCTATCCACTTTTCACCGTCTGTCTTTCTGTAATACTTTAATGTCCTCACTCCTTTCTGTTTTCTTTATTTCTTTTTTTAATGTCTGAAACTTTAAAGATTTGTGGTATCTGTATGTGTGTGGAGATCAAAAGGATAGTGTCAGTCTCTCTGTAAGTGTGTGTGGTCATCATTAGTGCAGGTACAGACACTCTTTGAATTTTAGCTGGATCACAGCAATCAATGGAGATTTATTACTGACCAACCTCGCTCTCTCTCTCCCCCTCTCCGTGTCTTTGTGTTGCTCCCCAGAGTGAGACTGTTTTCTTGGCCTACTTACACAGAGCTCCCTGTTTAAACACTAAGGCAGAGCAAAGGAGAAGCAGAAACTGAGCTTAACATCTTATCAAGTCTCTCGTTGTGTTCCTGTTTTTGGGAGAAGCAACAAACTGATAAATAGTGATTTTTGTAGATCCAGAAATGATAAAAACAGACATACATTAGACAAAGGAGAAGACAAAGGCTGGAGCCTGGTAGGTACTGTAGATTAATGAAAATCCTCCAGTCTGAATTGATATAGAAATAGCAAAAATGCAGCTCATTCCCCATCTGCGAAGGTGGAGTTTAAGATAAGGGAATAAAAAGAGGAGGGGAATGAATGAGTCACAAACAAAGAAAGCACCACAAATATGACTCAGCTCTGTGAGATTTGACACTGGTTGGTTGTCTACTATCAGGCAGAAAAATGTTTTTAGTTTAAAAAAAAATCTCTGACTGTCATTATTGTTGTTTCTTTCCATTAAAGATGGCAGCTGCAGTCTACCTCAGGGGGCACTGATAAAAATAGCTCAAAAATACAAGCTTTCTGCATTAACTGGGTGTTTGTCACAAAGCAGTAGATCAACACAAGTGATGTCTTCTTCATTTGCACGGTACCCTGTCATAACCAGGAGGAAGTGATGCAGATGAGCTCCTCTGCCTGAGCCACACAACCAAACCTTTGAGTGAATCGTGAACGTCAGGTTACAGTGTTGGGAGACACTCTGGGTGCTATAATGGCCAAAATAAGAAGTAAAAGCTGAGCTTTATCTAGGCTTTAAGGGATAACAAAAAGGACTTTTAAAAATGTTTTGCCTGAAGAATAATATCATTTACTGTTAAGACAGTAAATGATATGAAATGCAGGCTTCTCGTCTGCATATTTAATGCGAGCTGATTGGGTGGATTTTCTGAAACAGCTGCTTGAAGTTTTACAGCTTAAAACAGGTGTCCGTTTGTACTGATGGCAGATGGTAGATGGATTTTTGTCATCGAAGTTTCCCAACTGCGACTGTTTGGAGAACAGTTACACACACATACAGTATTTTGTTTTTTTTATGCACTTAATGGACAGATCAATGAGCAGCAGAAATAATCAATTGCCCTGCTTCTAAATAATACACAGTGGTGTGCTTGGAAACTATGTACTGTGACACACACTAACTAAAAAGAGAATTCCTGCCTTATGACACCTTCATAAACTGTATGTGTGCCTGTATTTTTTGTGCTTTCCCCACGAGAATAGAAGCACCGTAGGGTTAGTGATCGACACTGTCACTGTTGTTGACAAGAGAACTGAGCAGCAGCTGTGATGTGGAAGCAGCAATAAAAGTTTAAATTCCTCCTCTGGCCCTTGTGTTTTCTTCTTTCTACCTTGTTTTGTGTGTGTGTCTGCTGTTATAGCAGTTATGAGGTTGTGTTTAGCATACAAGAAGCTGCTCATAGGTGTCGAAGCCCATCATCGTCATGATGGTTTCAAGACTTTTCAAAACGCCACACGTTGTCGGTTTGATCAATAAAGACTTGTTAGCGAGATGGTTTTCACACTGCCGAGCTGCAGAAATAGGCAGGGTGTTTGCCTGTGCACATCTTTCTATATGTGTGTGTTTGTTTTGGGGGTTTCTCTGTGCATCTGTGCATGTGAATGTGTTTGTGAAA
Organism: Haplochromis burtoni; assembly: GCF_018398535.1. NCBI lineage: Eukaryota > Metazoa > Chordata > Actinopteri > Cichliformes > Cichlidae > Haplochromis > Haplochromis burtoni. The sequence continues at coordinate 1,398,469 of NW_024582515.1, read as the reverse complement.
GTATTTGTGTTTGCACTAAAGCTTGCACCTGGCTCCTTCTCTATGCCCCGAAAGCTCAGAGGGGCACAATAAAGGACGCTTTGTCCTGAAATGGATCATGCATGTGCACACACACTCACACGTATGCCCAGTAAAATCAGGTATATATTCAGATTAAAGATAAACATGCACTATGTGTACAGTTGACAACAATTTGTAGTGTGTGTGTGTGTGTGTGTGTGTGTGTGTTGGCTCTAAAATGACTCCACTTCCTTGGCATTTCCTTAAGGGGGAAGTCGCGCAGTTTCTTCCCCCCCTTGTCTTAATTCTATCTGGCTTCTATCTGTAACACACACACACACACACACACACACACACACACACACACACACACACACACACACACACACACACACACCAACTCATGTTGTTATTTCTTGTTTTTCCTCGTCTTCTAACCCTCTGATTCTCAGCCTCGTCTTGCTCGTCTTCGCTCTTCTTTATATCTCTCCAGACTTCCGCCGTTTCCAAGCAGCAGCTGGAAAAAAATGTAAAACCAGATTTCCTGGTTTTTAAAGCAAACCAGCAACACTAAATGTGTTGTGTGCCCCCCCCCCCCTAAAAAAGCAACAGGGGGAAAAAACTAAACAAACAAAAAGTCAGTGAAATAATTGGTGTGGTGTGTAATAGTCAAACAGATGTCAATCAATGATAAGAGATGTGTTTTTATTGGTTATAGGGCAAAAAATATCTTAAACCTGACAGGAAGTGGTGGCGCTCGGTCACAGCCTGCTGGTCCCCGTGGTTCCTAGTTTGTGATAAGCCCACGTATATGAGGCAGGAAGTCTAGAGTGTGGTCTTATTTTGCAAGGGTAAAGGGCAGCCACGAGAAAGCAGCATGCACGCTCTGCAGTAAAACCTCTTCAGCTTCAAGCTTATTTTGTGTGGGCACTTGTAAAAAAAAGAAAAAAGAAAAATGACACTTTTATGTTTTATTGTAATGTAGCACAGTGAGAACCGTACAATGTTCTCTGTTAGGAGGATTACAGGGTCCAGTGGGTTGAGAAGTCATGATTTCTTGCTTACATATAACAGGAAGCCCGTGTGACTTTCCATCTCTCTTGCGTGCACTTTGAACACCTTAAACCTGCAGAAAGTCATTTCAGGGAAGTTAAAATAAGTAACCGTCTGATAAATGAGCATCTGGTATATTAGGGCTGCGCGATATTAGGAAAATATGCGATGTGCGATAACTGTGATCAATATTGCAATAACGATATGACTTGTGATAAAATAAATAGCAAAAAAACAAACAAACCCAGAATACATAATTTCTCTTTTACTGCAACAGTTTCATTTAAAGAAAGCTGCTGTATTAGCAGCGTAGCAACAAAGTGCACTTTAACATTGAAACATTGCCCCCATAAAAAAATTTGGGTCTTCTTTAAGATCCCAGCTGTCCAGCACCTCACTTAATACATGGGTGCTGAGAGTCTAGTGTGAGAGTCTGGAAAATGCAGTCTCTAGACACAGTGTTTTCAGTTCAAAGTCTTCGGTGAGGAAGTGCACTGTGAAGCTCATATATGGTTCCATTGTACGACTTGACCATAGGTCTGTAGTGCTTGCGTAGTTTTCAGCTTGGCTCAGTTCAAATATGACGGTCTTGCGGCATGTTTCGTACATTTGTGGAATGGCGACATGGGAAAAGTAATTTCGTGAAGGGATGCGGTATCTCCGGTCCATTTTATGTATCAGACTAGTGAAGCCCTCTCTGCTAACTGTTTTTATAGGCATCATGTCTTTAGCCTAAAAATGTGTAATGGCCTCTGTTATTTCTTTGTAGCGCTTCGACGTTTTCTCATAAGGAGTTCCACTTGAAAAACTCTGATACAGAGACGGCTGTTGGACTGCTGTGCTCTTTGTCTTAACATTAGCAACCTTTGTTTGGCTAGCCCTGTCTTTCTGGAACTCTTCAAACAGTGGATGATCTGATATCGTCGTGTTGGTGTTGTTCCTGGAACAACATTTACTATGTTGATCTGGGAACAACACCAACACGATGATATCAGATCGTGCTCAAACAGTTCTCTGTGGTTGTATTGAAGATGATGGTGGAGATTAGTCGTGTTTCCTCTGGTGGTTGCCACGAGTGTTCGGCAAGTTTTGCAGAGCACCTGTGTTTGGAGAACGTCGTCTTTATCAAATCCAAAGTACCTCCAAATAAGCGAGGTACTATTATTTTTAGCCACGAGTTCATAGTCAGTAGCCATAGTCAGCCATTACAACTCTGACTCGTTAATGCAGCGCTGTTCGCTCCCCACCTACGTAGGAGGCGGGTCTGTAATCCATTGATTGGTTAATGCCGTAAAGGGCTCTATTCGACTGGTCAAATGTGTAAAGGGGTTTCTTTGATTGGTAAATTCTTTAAAGCACGTGCGTAAACATTTTAATGTACCCAATTATCGCAGTTTACGCCATATTTTGCAATGGGCCCGTCGCACAGGCTGATATCGCGATGACAATAAATTTTCAATTTATTGTGCAGGCCTATGGTATATGTATGTCAGTGTATCCACCAGATAATCGTCGACTTTCTAAACATGACCTGGAGCTTTTTTAAGCTCAGATTTTATTTATTGTCTGTAAGTAGAGGGGATGTGTGTTGGGACTAAGCACTTGTACAATGAGGATGACCTACATCTGGTTACCTTGCCTTGACACATCATTTGTGGAAACAGATGGGGCAAATGTCCTGTAAACACCAGGCCTTCTATGTGGACATAGCTTTTCACTTCAGTGAAAATAACCTGGATCCCTTGCCCCTTGAAGTTGTAGCTTGAGGTCAAAGGTCACACTACCTGAATGATCCTTGTGAACTCTAGGGTCAGGTCCTCATTAAACCATTGGTGGGTTCTGGTTGGAGAGATGAACAATGAGAGTGAAGGAATCCCTAAAGGTCAGGCTGCGACTCTTCATCTGTCATGGTGCTCATTCATCTCTGATGATTGTTGCTTTAATTACCTACTTTTATATTTATCAATGAGTATATGAATGCAAAGCCATTCATGAATGCCTCTTAAATTGTGCAAGCTCTTTTGGCATCCCCAGTCTTTGGAGTTGCATAGAACCAGTTTAAGATTGGACGATGGCACCACACAGTACATCCATGTAAAAAAGCTCCCACACCAAGGGTGTATTGTTATCTCAAACTTGCAAAAGTTCCCTTAAGGCTGTCTCAAAAAACTTGTTAAGGAAATATGAGCCGAACTTCATTGCTGAAACCAGCTCCTCTCCACTTCCTAAGCCCTGCAGGCTTTTCCATGATGAAGGAAACTCTGGTCCAAACATCCCACACAGAGAATTGACTGAGCGTTGAATGGATAGATCACGGTGCTAGTCATGGGAGAGTCGGATGACAGAAAGATTATATCATGTTTGAATGGGGCATGGAGTCAGCTGGGAGGTGTTAACAGAGAGTTTCAGTAACTGTACTATTTGCATTCATAGTTAGGCAATAAAGGGCTCTTAAAAAGCAGAATGAAGGATTGACTGAAGTTTAATGTTCCCCTTTAATCTTCTTTTCTTCTCAGAGGAAAAAAAGCAGCAGCAGTCATAATGTTTTTATTTTTTCAGTTTTGATTTAAGTGCTAAAAACCATATGGTTTATACCCAACGAGTAAAGCTTGGTAAATCGTCATCTTTTGTGACGATTTATGTGCTGAAATGAAAAAAACATTGTCTCTAAAGGTCTAAACTGGAAGATTGGCAACTAAATATATGCCTGAGTGTCTATTAAGGCAGTAACTGATGTTTTAACCCCTAAAATCCAGTGTCCTTATTACTGCAGTGGTATGAGCATCCAAACTATATATAAACTGTCTTAACCTCCGGCAGCGATTTTTTTTTCTTTTCTCTTTGAATGTGTTTCATCTGTGCAGTGACTCAATCTTACCAACACTGAAGATGCTGGGGCTAGCACAATGAATCGTGATCTCAGTAGTTTAGCATGTTTCAGTTTTTATCTAAATAAAACAAAAATAAAAAACCTAAAGCTCAGACGTCCATGAGTGCTTCTGCTAGGCCTTAAAGACCTGCATTTGTATGTTGAAGCTGTGGACTGTCAGTAGGGGGCAGTGATAAAAGTTTATAGACTACTCTGAAACATGGGGTGCTCATGTTTTCTGTTTTTGACATTGGTGGTTTTTGAGTTTTTCCACTGCTGTGGAAAAGACCATCATCCTTACAGACAAAGAAATGCTTTATAGTGGAGTGAAACTGAGAGTTAATGTCACTGAAACATTTCACTTGTGCTTTTTGAAATGTTGTCCACTTCTTCTTGGACTCTGCCTCAAGAGCTACGTAAATAGACACAACACAGGATCCTTTAAGTAAATCATTTCAGATGGGCCTACAAGCAGATTTGATTTGAGGCAATTTGGAGGGTCCACTTTTAGAACCACATGTTTAGATATTGTTGCAAAACTGGACAGCCTGTGTGAACATCTAATTTCTTTCTCTTCCTCTCTGGAAGTCTTTGTTATTTCCAAAGACTGATGATTCTTCCTTCTGGCTTTTTTTCTGTCTTTTGGTTTTTCATAAAGGCCAGGTGTGTGCGTATATCTGTGTCTCGTTTTTGAACAAAAGAATCTGGAAAGAAGATGATGTCATCTTTTAACCGTTGTATGCTTGTCTAGTGCAGGGGGGGTGTCTGTAATTATAACAGTCTGTGCTGTGCTGAGGTCACCTTTCTCACATGCAAAGGCGAGTGATGCAGACGCGTAGAAATTTGTTAGTAATTTAGTCTGTGACACACACACACAGTCATAATTATATTTTTTCATATTTACACATTAACTGTATGCAACAAAACCTGGGGGGGGGAGATGCATATGTTCTCACACATTAGTTTCATGATTTCATCAGTATCTACACAACTTCTATACAATCTTTGAGCCTCGGGTGTGTGAGTGTATGGGGAATGTAAGGTGTGTGTCTGCTTGAGTTTCCATTGTTTGTCAGGGAGTTAATATAAGACGTTTCAGAGTATTTGCAGTGTGTGCGTGTGTGTGTGAGACACATCCTGCCGCCTTTACAAACTGCATCATCAGCTAAAATGGGCTGGTACCCTACCTGCTATTCTCTTTGACAGCAAATTGTTAAACATGGCTCGGAGAAAAAGAAATGCAAAGTCTGAAGTGCAGGTGGTGAGGTCACACTGAGGAGGCAGTAAGCCGGGGGAATAGTGAGGGTTCATATACTTTTGTGCCTGCAAATCTCCTTGTGAGAGCATTTGTTAGTGGCGGTTAGTTTGTGTGCATCAGTACATAATAGGGAAAACCTGCAGTGTGGTTGTGTCATGGCTTAGAAACGTTTGACTCAGCAGCGCTGCAGTAAGATAGATACTTAAGCTTGATGGAGGCTAATAGAGACATTTTCATTCAAAGTAAAAGTTTGGACTTTCTGGAAGTTTCTGTATCGCTCAGTTAGTAGTTAACGAGTTTTTGCAGATAAGTTCACATTTCTATGCAAACTACAGGCCACTGCAGCAGCGTGCTAGCATCCAGACATTGGCAAGAAAGTTCATCACAGTATTGGCGATGGATTTAACAAAGTGGCTGACTCGCCAGTGTGTTGCAAAATGTATTTTTTTTTTTTTAATGTAACTGATGGTCGAAGTTTATATTAATTGGAGAAAATAAAGTAAACATTTGTATAGTTAATTCATGTGCTAGAATGTATGTGGGGCTTATTGAACCTAAATTGGGCTACATTTAAGCAACAAAAGTCTTTTTTTAAAATGATGTCACGTTATGTAAATGGTCAAAACAGCTTGATCCTTTTGATGTTTAGTAGCTACTTCATTCTCAGCATGTTCAGTAATGTACTACGTTAATATTCTATCTCCTCTCTGCATTTAAAAACATCTGTTTATTTCTCATTTGTTTGTCCTTTATTTCTCTTATAAGATTTTGTTAAGATTATATAAAGAAAAAGGTTTAAGATTTTGAGATAAGAGCCACATTGCCACAAGAAGGCATAAAGTAAAGGTCACAAAATAACAGAATATCGAAATCTAGTACTATAGAAAAGTCAGAGTCCTCCTTTATCCTTTATTGTGTTCCGTAGTGTAACTCGATAGTCCCCACCAAAAAGCACCATCAGAGATTTGTTTTCCTGTCAGTTTTGCAGTTTGCCGTCTCCATCAGCCTTGACCTTTTTCGTCAGACACACACACAGACACACACACAGACACAGACACACAGACACACACACACACACACACAGACACACAGACACACACACACACACACACACACACACAGACACACACACACACACACACACACAGACACACACACACACAACACTCACACACACACACAGACACTCACACAGACACACACACACACAGACACACACACACACACACACACACACACACACACACACACACACACACACAGACACACACACACAGACAACACACAGACACACAGACACACACACACACACACAGACACATCACACAGACACCACACACACACACACACACACACACACACACACACACACTCACACACACACACACACACACACTCACACACACACACACACACACACACACACACACACACACACACACACACACACACACACACACACACACACACAACACACACACACACACACACACACACACACACAACACACACACACAGACACACACAAACACACACACACACACACACACACACACACACACAGACACACACAACACACACACACAGAACACACACACACACACACACACACACACACACACACACACACACACACACACACACACACACCACACACAAACACACACACACACAAAGACACACACACACACACAACCACACACACACACACACACACACACACACTACCAACACACAACACACAATAGTACACACACACACACACACACACACATATAGACACACACACACACACACCCCTTGACTAAACTGAGATGGGTTAATCTCTCATCACTCAGTCGTTGGGGCTGGTGGTTCAGGTGTCACAGCGCCTTTTCTCACAAAGGAAACCTGATCAGACGCACACAGGCTCTACACACATAATACAGTCATAAAGCATTGCATCATCTCAAATTTTTCCCTTTCTGTGTTTGTCTTTCCTGGAAGAGTTTGTTTATCTCTACACCATTGCTGTATTCAAAAGTGCTTGCTTGTTCAGGCTGTAACAGCTGTGTACCTTTCCTGTAATGCTATGTAGGCTAGTGTGAGAATAAGGTTTGTTCTTTGGGTGTTATTCTGGCATCTGAAAACTACTTGAACGGTGTGTTCTTTTACCTGGAAAAATATGTTGGTAATTTTTGTTCTTTTCATGGTGAACTGCAAAATTTTAGCTCTCCAAATGTTTGAAATTTAAGTTTTACAGTCTATTTTTTAAACTGCTCGAGTAGCTAGTGCTTCATTAGTATTTGTCAGTGTGAGTATTTATTAGTTGTTTTCTACGGAAGAGGATTAGGGCCACTGGAAAAAAAAGTGGGCAAGTTGTTTTTTTTCTTCTTTTCCAGAATTCTGAGAAAAAAAGTCAGAATTGTGACATTAAAGTCAGATTTTTTATTTTTATTTTTGTTTTAGAATTCTGACTTTTTTTCTCAGAATTCTGGAAAAGAAGAAAAAAAAAGACATGCCCACTTTTTTTTTCTTTCCCAGTGGCCCTAACGCTGAATTAATTTAGGGGGCTTTAGAGCAACTGCAACATGTAAGTTGTTAGTTTTTTATCCTTTCAGAGTAATTATTTTTTGCTTGGCATGAAATATTTTAAAAAGTTGATAAAAAGTGAAGTCTTCACAATATCTTTAAAATAAGCTATTGGTTTAATTTTTACATGGTATTAAAAAACAAAAACAAAAATTGCTACATGCTAGTTTGCGCCCAAAAGTTATTGTTGGCATATAATCTATTTCCAGCTTCTAGCTCATTTAAAGCCTCCTTCATTTTTCTTTTATATACTTTTGGTGCTGAGTTTCACGAAGTCTCAAAGTATTTCTGAAAGCCTCTCAAGAATGAGATAATACTGCTTTGACCACAAGCTTGCGGTTATCTCAACAATTATTGGCAATAACTTCTTTTCTAAAAAAAAAGAAAGGTACACATCCAACGTTGTGCAAGCCTATTGCATGTTTTGTCACATTCATTCTGAAATTATGAAAAACATGCATGCAGTATGGTGGAGCTGCAGGCTAGTTACTCACACATGTAGTGAAGCATGGTATCATTATTGCCTCTTTCAGGTCACATACTATTTCACGCTGTTTATGTCCTTTAAATTTGGAAAAGCTGTTCAGACTGTGTTTGCTCTGCCTGGATAAAATGAGTTTACCGTTTTAATTCTTTGCACCAGTCCACGTTGGAAACACTGTGCTCAGCCTGTTTGGAAATGATAAAGGTTTGGATTATTGCCTGTGGTTCTCCACGCTATTGTAGAGACAAATAACTTGTTATAAATGTGGTTTTTATTTTTTGGAACGGCTGAATAAACCTCCATGTGTACTCAGCCTTGGACACTACCGTCGATTTGCATAGTCATATACTTGGCCTTCAATAAAGCAGCAACTTTTATTGTCACATTGTGCTCTTAATTGTCCTATAACCAAGCTTACACTTTAATCACAAACATTGGTAGCAGCTGTTCACAATGCACAAAAATACAGATTTCCACTTTGCTCATCTCTCCTCTCTCCTGTGTTTCTTTGCAGGGTCGACATGTTAAGACGGGACAGCTGGCGGCCATCAAGGTCATGGACGTCACCGAGGTCAGTAACACCTATCAGCATGCGCTTGTAATCTTTTGTTGTCTTTAATCAGGTTTCAATCCCAGCTAAACCACTCTTGCACTGTGGGATTGTTAAATCCTGCAGCAAACGCCGGTCACGAGAAGGATTGAATGAAGTAAAATTATTCTGCCATTACAGAAACAGCTATATTCCACTGAAACAGATGCAGTGGCTGTAGGACTATAGGAATACCTGCCTTAGTAATTGTCAGCCAATAAATTTTTATATAGATAAAATGATGAAAAGAGTCACTCTTTCAATCCAGAAAACAAATTACACTGGAACATAGATAAACACGTGAGATTTGGTGCTGGAAATGCGTCTTGTGAGGGAAATTTGATTTGGTTCTAACTGCAAGCAGACATCTGTTTAAAGTTAGTAGGCCTGATCATGAAACCTACTGCACGCGGAAGTTGGCACATTAGTACTTTTAGTACTTTGCATATTTGTAATTGATTCCAGACTAAGTTTTATTGCATGTGATGGAATAAATAGCTTTTCTGAAGCATACAAGATAAACACCAAACAGTTTCCCCATTCCACACCCTCATGTCAATATTTTCTCTCCAAAAATAGTCAGGAATATAATCACATAGCTTCCATCACTCTTAACAGTGGTCTCTGTTCATTAGATGGACTTTGAGGAGGTCACGTTTGAAGCAAGCAGATTTTTCACTTCTCTCAGGGCACTTTAGCTAATGATGATTTTAGACTCGTGCATGTAAATGTTTTGAGATCCACAGAGTTAAACTGGGCCCCAGAGGGCTGTTTCTGCCTTTTTAGTTCTGTGTTCCTTAATGTGTATACAAGCAGAAAATGTTATTAAAGTAACCTCATGCTGATGTTTTGTTTTTGTTTTTTGGGTTTTTTTTTACTCATCATTGAATCAATGGCCAAATGAGCCAAGAAGAAAAATGTTCCTGCAGATGGCTTAAAGAGGAATGAGTGTACCAACAGAGCTTTAATCTGGGTTAACTGTCACACTGAAGAGGATTGTACGGTCTGCCTTTCAGGACCCTGCTGGTTTCATCTGTATCTCTAAAGACTTACTATCTAATGTGCATCCCACTCTATCCTTGTTGAAACTGGTCCTCTGTGATAATAAGAGCTCATTTGTAACAAAGATGGTAGTGCTGTAATCAGCCTCCAGGACTGTTAGAGACATCAGAAATGTTGTAGTATCAGTTAATTCTGAAATGGAAAGAAAAGAAAGTGTTTCAGCCACTGATTTTTTTTGTTTGTTGAGTATTTAATTTTAATTATCTGTTCAATCATTCTGTAACACCTCCCGAGTTAACTTCTGGGACCACCTCTGAGTTATGGATGAAAGCGACAGTGTTAAAGTCAGCGTCTTTATGCAGGGCTGTCTAAAACATGGTTCCACTCAGAATCTGGAAGGCTGTTTACAGGGAAAAGCTTTAAAGCACAACATTATGTGCACCGTAAATGGAAGCAGTGTAGCAGACTGTGATGGTGCAGTTTGACATACCTTAAGAAAATTTGTTTTTCTTGTGTTACAAGAGAGCAATAGGGACATATTGCCAGCACATTTTGATGACCCTTTAGGAGGGTCTTTCAAAGTATTCTTCAGACATGGCCACTCAGACAGAGGTACAACAGTGAGTATCTTGTCCAAAAGCATGACAGCCTCCAAGCCAGTGGTGTTGGGAATCTTGTCAACATTGATGGACGTGTGAATGCAGAAAAGTGCAGTCAGATTTTGATCCACCGTGCAATACCATCTGGAAATCATCTGATTGGCAACAGCTTCATTTTTCAGCATGACAGTGATCCCAAACACACTGTCAATGCAGTGAGTGCAGGACGTGCTGAAGAATAAAGGTGGTCATACCAAATACTGACTTTCAAGTTTATTAGAATTGTGGAAACTATTATAGCGTATTACTATACAATACAGACGTAAATGGTGGCTTAAGACTTTTGTATAGCACTGTTAATAGATTATAAATAGTTATTCTGAAATTCATTAAAAAAATGTTTTTTGTGTTTTTTTTTTAAAGTCAGATTTGTATTAGTGCAACAAGTATTCTGGCCTATTTGACAGTTTTGATCAGTAAACAAAAAGATTACAACAAACAATCAAAATTGCTGGCTCTGGATAATCATGACCCAGGAGCAGCTGGAAACCAGTGTCTGGAAGCAGTTTGGGTTATACAGTCCATGGCAGTATTCTCAACAAACATAAGGCTCTTACTCTACAGCTTCAGCACATCTGGGCTCTCACATGCCGCATATTGAAGTTGCCTTTGAAAAATCTAGTTCACGGTAAAACATTAAAAGCGGCAATCACGAGCTCGGGGTGTAACTCTGTGGCCTGCAGGAACAAATCTGCATATCCAGCCTCAGAGATCAAAAAGAAGGGAACGAGGAAGGATCAAGAGCATTTGATGGGGACATGTTTATGTATTCATACAAGATGAATCATTGAAGAGAAATACACATGTTGAGGAGTCTTGGCAGTTACTTTTTTTCCTCCCGTTCCACCAAAATGTTTTGAGTGGTCCCTTTTCCACACGGTTTCAGCCATTTTTATAAAATAAACACAGCCTGTTTGGCTGGACACCGGCCAAGAATGACTGTCAGGCAGAGGAAGTTGTTTGCATTGGGAAAATTTGAGATACTGCACATGTACGCAAATTCAGTATAACAGTTACTGTATATATGCATATGTATGTCTGTGTGTGTGTGTGTGTGTGAGAGAGAGAGATGGGAACCACAGGAGCTTTCATGCACTCACAAGTCATGGATGGAAAACCTCCCATTTATACATCTTCTTTCCTATGTGTGTGCGTTTCTGGGAACGCTCTCGATTCCCTGTGCTCATCTCTGCATATGTGCTCTGACCCACATACCACTTCCTGTTCTGTATAGAGAGTGTGGGAGAGAGAGAGGGTGAAAAATGGACACTTAAGAAAACAGTAGGGCTATAGAGTAACAGTGTACGAGGTTGGGCTTTGTGATATAAGCAAGTCATTCTGAGCCTCAGTTGCTTTAAAGTTTCTGTTAAACCTTTAAATACCCCATTAAAGACTGAGAGTGTGAAAAATAGGCCGCTAAAGATGAGTGGGTATAACTGTAAACTAAAATGTTGATTTCATGCAAATTGTCATAATGTGAAGGTTACAGCAGAGCTAAATTGCCTTTGTAACTCAATGACTTTCATCAGCTCCTTATTGGCAGCACGTCTTTTGCAATAAACAGCAACAGCATTGATGATTTCTTGAGGCTAGAACACATTTCCTCAGGCTGTGCTCAGCTGAACTTCCAGGGCTGCATACAGAGATTTTCATATTACTTCATACTTTTTCTGGTTTGATAATTGTATTATTCTTAGACTATGTTTTTAGCAACATTGACTCATATTTGACTGCTTCAGACATAATGTAACATTTTTAAAGTCATAACATGTCTGTGTTTTGATTGGTTGGACTATAAAGGCAATTTAAGGGTGCCGATTTGCACTTTAAAGCTCTCTTATGAGCATTTTTGTTGTTGTTTTACTTCTGCTAACAATAAAGAATATTGAAGAATAAATCAATTATAACTAAATATTTATTTGCAGTACCAAATTTACAAATAGCTTCAACACAGACTTGCAAACCTCTGAAACCCCAGAAACACTGTCTTTTATTTGGGCTAATGTGGTAGAGCTGTGCAAGCTAAACCAGCGTTTAACACACAGATTCACAGTTGGTTCTGGTTATAACAGGTAAAACGAATTTATTTGAAGCTTTTGTTTTGACTAGAAACATCTGTGTCTTCCTCTCCATCTCCCACAGAGTGAATAAGATGAAAACAGACATTAAAGATTCTCGCTGTTCAGATATAATTGTAGTTTTTTCAAAACCAGTCAAAGTGGCATTAACATAGATTTCTCTTCCTCCTGGTTTTTACATGATAAACTAGAAGTTTCTGCAAGTGGAGCAGTACTCGTGCCTTTTATGTGACACTGAAATACAGCATCCTTTCTCTCCAAAAGGGTTGGAACTGTTTACCACAGTTTTTTTGTTCATTTACTTTTGAGGAAATTAGCCTGAGCTTGCTTCCTGTGCTTAAGACTGAGAGAGATGGTGTATGCAGGCTTCTCTGCACCACGCAGTTTCTTGTGATGCCTGTAAAATGCTATTACATCGTTTTAGATGTGTGGATGTGCTTTTGTTGTAGTGTGCCGTGCTGGAGACAGTAGTGTGTTGCTTCCTGAGACAGCTGTAATTGCTGTTTCTTTTTTTGTTTATGTTTTACTGTGTGGTAATGCTTTCAGGTGGCAACTCTTTACCTTGTGCTTTACTTCAGACCAGTAATGCCACACCGGTGACTTTGTTCATCCAAAACAACTGGCAGTTTAATGTCTCCTGTGCAGGAATCCTTATTTTTGCAGTCTGTTTAAGTTTAGGTAGAAAAGCAGTGCCGATGCTGCGTTTTAGGAATGTCTGTCCCCGTAGTACAGCTGTCTGATTAATTGTAAGAAGTCTTTTTGGATGTTTGTCGATTACGTAAGAGAGTAAGCTCAGACAAGGAGAAGAAATCAGTGATAATGCCCCCCCCTTCCTCCAGAGAAGGTTCATGTAAAGTGCAGTGGAATTATGGGAGGGGCTATCACTGCTTGCAGGCTCACTCACATCCATTCTCCAGATTCTTACATCAGTCGTCTCCTTGCTCTCTTTTTCTTAAATTTCTCATCCTCGCTTGTTTTCACCCTTGCTCTTCCAGTTTCTGGCACAAATATGCCCATTGTGTTCTCCCCCGTTTCCATCATTCACCATCTCTCACCAGCCACCACCTCGGTTTTGTTTGCGAAATGAGGGAACGCGTGAGAGAACTGACAGAGGGAGTGAAGTCATCATCATCCCTTATAGGAAATTGGAAAGAAAGCGGAAGAGGTAGAGAGGGAATTGTAGCTGCAGCATGGCTGCATTCTGCATCTCCCACTGCTGCTGTTGACTTGATGTAATACAGCAGGACTCAGAATTTAATGGGGGGAAAAAAATCAATCTTGATTAGAGGAAAAACTCCACAGCAAGCATGTTTCTCTCTGCCTTTCGCTTCCCTCGGGAAATAAATTACTATTCTAGACATTTTTCCTCGCATCCTTTGTCTCTGTAAATTTTGTGCATGAACTGAAAGACATCACAAGCCAAGAGAGCTCTTTCTCTCTCCTCTCACTCACCTCCTTCTCCCACTGCTCCCTGTACACTCAGAGGTGTGAATGTGGGAAGGTGTGGAAGATGCAGTAAGAGTGAATGACATAATAAAACATTTTGAAATGTCTGGCAATATAAAACCTATTACACTGAATTCCAAGTTTGAACCTTTTGAGTTTAAGTTTCTGAAATCGTTCCTCCAGTTTGGATGTGTTCAACAAAAGAACTCGATTCTGGTTTGAGAAAACTTAGCTCGTCACTTCAAAGTGAAACATCAACATCATTGAAGGATTCCCATACAAACTGATGCAGATATTCATCAGATATTCCCAAGTAGTTAAAACTGAAAACCTTTGAAACAACTTTCAGTGCTTTTCAGTCAGCATTTTCACTTATTCACTGAAATATCTAGAATATCTTTGGTTAAGACTATTCATGTTCAATCTAGGATCATTTTTAAAGACTGATAACATGTACTGTGATAAATCAATGTATGTAACTCAATTGTTTCATATAGTCTAACCTCAAAGACCAGTTTAAAGCAGAATTTGTAAAATAAATCCATTTCCAACAGTTTTAATTTAAGCAATGCTAAAAGTGAGATGAATCAAATTGGGATCTTTCATCCTTTCAGCCTTTTTAGCTTCTCTCAAAGTGTTTCCTTGCTGAGCCACAGTGTTAGCTTACGCAGAAATTGAAAATGCATTTGTAAGACTTTAATACTGTGGATTTTGTCCCTCTATCACCCTTCTTCATATATGAGGAATCCACATGGGGGCATTTTCAGGTATGACAGCCAACCCAGTAATGCCTGGAACAAGTCTCTCCATGTTCCCGGTTGTCTGTTAGAGGGATGTCAACCTTTTTTGGCCTCTGAAGAAGTCTCCCTGCTACTCTGCTTCCATTTTCCATTATGCTTCCATTTTGCGGCTGTCTGCTCCCCTGGGTCGGTAGTTCTGTGAGCGCTGCTCAAATTGTGTGCTGTCATACTTTAGAAGCAATATGGCTGCAACAGAGTCTCCCCACCATTTCATGCCCTGGAATGATAATGAGTAGTTTCAGGATGCCTTGTTTTGAAGGACTGACTACAAATCAGGGAAAGTGAGACAGAGATGGCGAGAGTGAAAGAGAGAGGCCGAGGTGAGATGCGTAATGACGGGATGGATGAACGTGAAAGTAAAGAGTAGAGTCATTATAGAGGACAACTGGAAGTGATGTTGCAAGGAGGACAGAGGGTGGACAGGATAAATGTGCAAACAAGATGGAGAGAAGGAGACACGGTGAACATGTGACAAAAAGAGAGGGGGTGATGTCATCTGCTCGTTAAAGCAGCTGTGGCCTGACATCCAGGCTACTTCCTGCTTTTCATCCCCTCTCTCTCTCTCTCTCTCTCTCTCTCTCTCTCTCTCTCTCTCTCTCTCCCTCTCTCTCTCTCACTCTCTCCACACCACACACACACACACACACACAGACACAACACACCATCACACACAACACACACACAGTTTATGTGTCTGATTTGACAAACTGATGATGATTGATGATGATTGATTCATTCATAACTGTATATTAAATTAATCACCACCAATCTTGACTGTAAATTAATTGTTTTGATCATTTATCAAAGGTTATAGTAATGTTGTTATGATATAAATAATAATAATAATGTGTAAATGATGATAATAGTAATACTTTGGCAAGCGTGAGTGCTTAAAGATCGCATGCATTTGATTAGCTGGTTCTGGCAAATTTAAAAAAAAAAAAAGGTAGAATCAACAAATTTAAAGTACAGAATCAATAAAAGTGATTTCAGATTCCCTATTTGAAGTCTTTGCTGTCATGTCTTTGCTGCGTTTTAGTGTAAAATAGGTGCATGTTATAGATGCATTGTTGTATTGAGCTTTTTGTCTGTAACATGAGGAAAATGCCACCACTGTTGTGTTTTGTCAGTTTAGGGGATTCTCGTCTTCGTCTCCTTTAGCCGCTGTTTTAGCTGTGATTCATGTCCCATATTGGGTAATGCTTAAGAATGTTCCTGCTGCGTTCCTCCGCCTTCACTCTGGTCTCCGCATCTGTAATTATTCTCAGTTGTTACAAAAAATGTTCACATGACTGACATTTTGTGGGCGAGGGATGCTCTGTTGACCATAGATGGTACTGGTGTCTGTGTGGAACTTTCTCTGCATCCTTTAGCACCCTTTATAGTTTTGTTTTTACTTTCAAAGTATAATTTACTCATCTAACCAACCGACTGGTTGACTGACAGGTTGGCCGGCTCACCTGCTGGGTGAGTAGCTGGACGGCTGCTGGCTAACTGCAGGCCTGCTGCTGATGAGTGGATAAACAGAAGGACTAGCTGGCCAGCAGTCTGGTTTGCTGGCTTTCTGACTGATTGGTTGGCTGCCTGCCTAGCCAAATGACCGGCTGCCTGGCTGGAGCAGTAACCAGCGGGCTGCCTGATGGACAGTGACTCAAGGGATTGGCTTGCTGGCTGTCTGACCGACTGACCCCATCATCTTTATGACAGTCAAAGCTCCTGCTGAAGTCCTTAAAAACTCTCAGCATGTTAAAGTAAAAATAAATATCAGAAAATTTGTCCAATGGAAGCTAAAAGTAAACTAGCTTTCATTTTTAGCTGCAGGAAGTGACAGAGTATATAGAGCTTTACTTAAAAGCTGCTTAAAGTGCAGAAATATTTAAATAGTTAAAAAAAAACACTGCTTCTGAAATACTGTCCACATGACTGACAGCATGAAAATATCTTCTTTTAAAGTGATCACGAACTTGTGCGCTGTCAGTTATCCAAACGTGATGTTTACTGGGTGTTCTGAATATCAGAGATAGTGAAACTGAGCTGCTCGCTTTTATTTACCCAATGGGGTCGCCAGTGAACCCATCTCTTATCTTTTAAATGCTGAAGTCTGGCAGAACTGCCCTTTAACTTCTGGGTCGGATTCAGAAATGGTAGCAGCCGTCAGCTGCCTGTCATTTGTTGCTCCTGCAGTTCTCGATAAGACGTGCACGTTTTAATTTCTTCCAGCGCCAACTTATAAGATTGAACCTGCCGTTAATATAAAAAGCCACTCTTATCCCCTTTGACAAGAAAGTTGAATTTGACAGCCAACAGAGTGAGGTAGCTACCTGCAGGGATAAATATAAAGGTCTTGGCAGTCATCAAGCGGCATTAACTTGCGAGTAGGAAGAAGATTTTTATTACAGTTGCAGTAAAACCAATGGTGAATTGGCCACTATTCTTATGTAACTACAGTGTGATGTTGGTTAGAAGATTTTCTGTTGGTAGCAAATCATCTGAAAGTGTGAGATGGTGTCTTCAGTGCAGAAATGTGTTTGATTTGTAAACTACAGGCTCTGGGTTCTTGTTTCTCTTAGTGTTTTTTAATCTAATGAACGTACTCATTGCTTCTTTTACTTACCTGTTAAACCAAAGCTTTCATGGTTGAGATCATCCTAGTCTGATCTCAAATTTCTTTACCAATTCTTAACGTTAGGCGTCAGTCCATACTAGCTTGTCATTAGCAATGTTGCATTTACAGGTGTTTGGGGAGATTTGATATCCCGGTTGCTGCAGTAAATAGCCTGGGGATTTTTACCTTGAAAGGTTGTTAAACAGGTACTTGTAGGGTTCGGGGTAATTTAATATTATGCTCAATTAATGTTGTGCGTGGTACAGACAGAACAGAGGAGCTGTATTGACCTAAGTGCATCTCTGCGTGTGCAGTGAGTCACTGTGTACAGCCTATACCACTGAGAGCCGTGAATCATAGTTAACATTTACACATGTAATAAGTGACAGCATACAATATGTTATATTATATATTATTAAAGCATATTAGAATTTTTTTTAAATCCTTAATGCTCCCAGGTCAGAGTTACGGTACTTATAATACATCAGAGGAAACCCTGACGGTTATTTGTGGCCTAGCTATAGTTTGCATCGTCACATTTTTGCTCTTCTCTTGCACAAATTTCAAGTAACGTGAAGTTTCCACCTTCAAACTCTGTTGTTTTCAAACAGAGGCTGGGTGATCGATGTGCAAATGTGCACTACATATTACTGTTTTTTTCCTATCTGCCCATCTCACTGATGTATGAGGATATTTGTAAAAACTTAAGTAATCAAACAAAGGCAGTAAGTGGTTTAACCTCCTAGGACCTGGTGTCCACATATATGAACATCACATTTTGGGTTATTTAGACCAAAATACTCAGTTTTTCTCTACAAGGGCCTGATATCCACTTACGAGGACATTATACTGCTACTGTTCTATCGAAATTTTAAACGAATATCCTCATATGGTCTTATTTTTCTTAAAAACAAAAATAAGGTAAAAAAAAATCTGGTAATTCTTTGTTTTTACATTCAATCAGCCCAAATATCAAAGAGAAATTAAAAATGCATGCCGTGGAAGAGTTCGGGTCTTAGGAGGTTAATGAGTAACTGTAATAAGGGCTACTATTTCACAAAGGTCACTCCACATGTTTCACATGCTTCACGCATGCGCAGGACTGGAACGTAAGCGCACAACTCTGTGAAAACGACTGAAAACGCTAGTGTGAAGTGTTTTCAGATGAAAAGGCCGTTTTTATATCTATCCGGGCTAGTGTGGAAGTAGTCTAAGTAACCGATTGCCAGATTACTCACAGACAATGTAGTATGATTATAGATTAGTTGAAGTTCTTGGGTAAAGAGCATCCAGACACATTGTGCAGAGTGATGAAGTTCTTCTTTACCAGCGAAGGACAACCATTTCTTTGTGGAAAGTCCCCAAACTGTCACCACAAAAATTGTTGTCTTGCACTGTATTATTATAGATGAAATATATGAAGTGGTGGTAGCCTTCTGGGTCTAAAAAGTGAACATCATGTGCCTTAAACCTGCATTCTTTCAAACGGCCAGCGGGAGGGACTTTGATGTTTGCAAAAATAGGTCTGCTTGTATGGACGTTTATGGGAAAATCACCCTCGGCTACTTTGATCTGTGTCCTCAGTAGACACTTTCCACATGACTGTATGATCTTAGTTTCTCATTTCTAGTAGCATGATCATCATTTTGTGCGATACAGACTCTATTGGAGTTGTAAACGAGGTTAAGGGAGGGCAGGCCAACCTGATTGACAAGTTTCTACCTTGTATATGTCGTAGTATGAAGATGTACCTGGATTATTGTGTGGAAAAGGATTCTGCATATATTCTCCATAAAACAGAGCAAATCTTAATCTTATTGCAACACAACCAGAGTGCAACAACAATAAAGAGAATGGTTAGTAGAGTTGCAACATCAGCAGTGTTCATGTTAAAATGTCACCATCTTCGATATGAAAAGCCAAACAGTTTGCCCAGCACTTCCTCGGGGCCTTTCCTCCGTGGACATATGATGCTGCTGCAGTTTACTAAGGAGTCCAGGCTGCAGCTCCTGCTTATCAAGCAGCCGCCATTGGAAAGAAAATGTCACGTCATGTCACTCCCGGTTGGGTCGCTAGATCAAACGCACGTGCTCAGCTGAAGCAAAAACACTCAGGAACAAATGTCACCCAGCTTTGTCACCGTGATTGAGAAATAATCACTTGATCTTGTTATGTGCCTGAACGTGTGTCTGAGCCTGTACTGTAATATCCTGTGAGTGTGACGGGGAGACATGGGGGGGGCGCTTGTTTGGCTCGGTTATCATTTTGAATTCAGGCTGTGTCTCCATGTTTGTTTGGAGGGGTATACATTTATTAGATTTTCTTTTGGACACTGTTTGTGTTCTTGCCTGGCCCTGTCTTTCACAAGAAGATGCAAAAAAACTGCAAAATTAGCTTCTCTTTTAGTTTTCACTACCAACACAACAACCTGGTTTAGTTACAGCCCATTTTACAAGTTTCCCACTGAGACCAGACTTTCATATAAGTATGAAAACCAGTTCTTGCATAGCAAAGAATCCTCAAACATAGTCAAATGTTTTCCTACCATTTAAAATAAGGAGTCAAATAAAGACTTTGAGAAGTAGAGACTAAGAGTTGTGTAGATCTCAGCTGTAAATCTGCTATGCAGGAACACAGCAAAAGGTGGTGCTGTAAAAGCGCACAGAACAGCTCTGCAAGCCTTCAGACAAAAAAACAAAACATTTAAGCCTGCACACAATAAGAACTATTTAATTTATGAATACATCAGCTGACACTACTGTCTGGCAGATGATAGTAAATATTCCTCTAGATTGCTCGTTGTTTTGTTTGGCATTTTTACAGCCCAGCTGAGACTTTTAAAGTCTGCACTTTAAATGCCGTCAATAGATAAAGCAGTTGCCAGCCAATTTATACACGTTCAAATCATGTCTGTGTTACCATAGTTCTTTCAAACAGTTGGCACTGATTGGCTGTAAAAGTGTTACATGTACGTGTTTACAGGTGCTCCTGTTACTTGTGTGTGCATTCTGGCATGCTTTTGCCTCATTAACAATATTTAGCAGTGTGTAAGCTGAACATTCACAGATTCAAGATCATTATCATTATTATCATATGACACTGATACCCCCAGACTGCCTGGGGATTGTCCACACTCGGAGAGTGTTGACTGAGCCCGAAGTCTGAGCGCTGGAAAGACGATGGTGATGTTTGTGGAGAAAGTGCTGGGAGAGACAGCTGTTGCACAGCATGGCCCTCTCCTCTCCAAGTCTGGGGCCCCAGCTTTGCCCGAGTCCAAAGTTGAGGAGTATCTGGTCGATGTACCTGCAGTTAGCTGGGCTGACCACATGAAATAGCCGCGGTTTGTCAGAGGATAAGCAGGAGAGCCTATCGTCAGCCCAGCGTGCTGCTGCTACTGCGCCGGCCAGCTACGATGATGCGTCTCTTTATCCCTGTTTCGCCACTGGCCCTCTCCTCCACCAGTTTGTAGAGGGGGCCAAAAATTCATCTTCCCATGTTCCTAGAATTTGTTTGTAAGCTAACTGTATCATGGAGCAAACCGCCGTCCAACCATATCACTGTGCCTGCCTATTGACAGTACATGGAGCTGGGAAGCATGGAGTACATGGATGACACCAACGAGGCTGGCTTAGCTAACACACCTGGTATGGAGCCATCCCTGGCTGCTTATCTGGCACCGTCCCACAACCATGGTGTTGGTGGCCCCACAACTCTGCCGTACAAGCAGTGCAGATTCTCCACGTTGCAGCTGGACAGTTTCAACTGGAATGCAGGCGGCGTTTCCAAATGACATAATGGTTGTTGGGCATGATGGCATCTCTGATCGCCGTAGTGTCACTTGGACTGTTATAGATGAGTGTTTCAATGGTGGACTCTCTCACCACCTGTGTGCATCGTGTCACCTGACAATGACACGAATCTTGCATGCTAGCTGTCTGTCCCTGGAGGGAGCCCAGACTGTGCCAGGGCTCTCAGATTGGGAGGGTGTTGTTTCACAAGGTGGTATCCACAGATGGGGATGGGGAGGTCTGTGCGATGACGCATCAGTGAGAGGTGTCGGGACCACAGAGCAGCCTGAGCTGCACATGAATCACTTAGAGCTGCTAGCAGTGTTCTTAGCTCTCAGGCATTTTTGTTCTGAGGGTCCAGCATGTCCTAGTGATGACAGACAATTTAACAGTGGTCTCTTACATAAACAGGCAGGGAGGGATACGCTCTCTTCCCCTGTTAAAGATGTCTCGCTCTCTGCTTCTATGGTGCAGTGTTCATTTTCTGTCTCTAAGAGCCACCCATGTTCCGGGCCACCTGAACCTGGGGCCAGACCTTCCCTCCAGGGGGTGTCCCCTGGTGAGGGATTGGAGGTTGCACCCTTTCACAGTGGCCCAGATTTGGGATCTATTTGGCAAGACGAAATTACACCTTTGTGCCTCCTGGTATAACACAAGGCTGCCCTGTTACGCAGCTTGGCTCGGTGAAGAGTGGCTATCGAAGTCTGGGTCATTGTGATTACAGGGAGTGAGTGCAGGCGGGGCCAAAACCATGTCATTACAGGTCGTCTTTAGGGTTTGAATAGAGGTTTCTTCAGCCAGGACACGGGGGCGTGATATGTACCTCGTTCCTATCCTTCAGATAACAGAACTAATAGACATGACTGTTTGTTTGGATCTACTCTGTTAATTCAAATAATTGCTTCCCAGCTGATCCACAGCCAATGATAGTGTCCTAACTCTGTTTTTCCACCTTTTTTTTTTTTCATAGGATGAAGAGGAGGAAATTAAGTTGGAAATCAACATGCTGAAGAAGTACTCCCATCACAGAAACATAGCCACCTACTACGGAGCCTTCATCAAGAAAAGTCCACCAGGCCATGATGACCAGCTCTGGGTGAGTCTAACATCCCATTTCTATAACGAGCACAGTATTACACACATTACAGGTTCAATTTAAACTTATATATATATAAATAACTTAATGAACCGAATCTTGAAGAATCCTAATTTAGAACATTTGTGGAGTTATTGAGCAAAGGGACGGAGTAGGATTAAATTCATATTCAAGCAGGAACTGTAAGATCACGTAACAAGATTTGATTTTGCATACATTCAGTGTGTTATCATCACACGTTAGAAGGTATTTTGAGACCGTAATGAAAAGATTTGCCAGGCTAAAAAAAGACAAACTAAACAATATTAGGGATTCCTGTATAACAGCCAAAGTGTACACTGTTATTTTTAGAAAGTTGATTGATTGTGTGATGACAGATAAGAGAGATATTACATACCATGAAGTCAGAAAGCTCTCCAGCTGATATGGAGTTGAAGTTGCTTTATGCATTTTCCTCAATACAGCCAATATGCAGTTCTTCATATTTGAAGAGCAGTAAAAGAAATGACAGCAACACAAAAAAACAAAACAGATTTCTAGAAAAGAGCAACAAGACTGTGGAATTAAATAAATGGTGCATAAGTGAGAAACAAAAGGAAGAGAGTCAATCAGAGAAGGGAGAGGTGGGGAGGATCAGGAAGTAGAGAACAGCAGCAGGAAAAATTTACAGCTGGTGGTTTGTCCGAGGCAGGATTACCTCGTTTTATGACCCGGAGGCTCTGCTGTTCCTGGGGAGGAGGAGGAGGGATCTCACTCTCACTTCACAACACAGTCCCGTATTTGTTTTTACAGCTGCTTCCACCGCCCCGTTTACAGCCTCCACTGTTGTGGATTCATGCTGTCTGCCGTGCGTGGGGGTGACATACAGAGTGTGTGTCTGTTTTATGATATTCATGTTCTGTGCTGACACCACTTAAGACTACTGTCTCAAGAAGATCACTTTATGTGTTTATGAGGCATATATCCTTTAGTAAGCGAGTAAGAGACACGGTATCAGAGGCTTAGTGACCATTAGAGAGCCAGTCTTGACATATTTGTTTGAGGATTTTTTATGTTTGTCACATATGCAGTACTAAAAATGAATCGGATCAGTCCCCCAGGTCGCAGCATGACAGCTGCCACCCGTTGAGGTGCACAGAAAATGCTTTCCAACTTTAAATTTATTGTAAAACAGTGACGAGGGCAACCCATGAGATTCAACAGATGCACTTCTGTATTTGTATTGTCTCCAGCTTCCTACACTTGTGGTTTTGCTAATGCTTTTCTCTTTTGCATTAAAACCACATTTCCTAATAGCCGTTGGCTTCCTGTCTCAATCACGGCACAGGGTAAACTAGTAGAAGTGATTGCATTTTTTCCTTCCGCATTCCCTTTTATTCTTTCTGCCGTCTCTTGTTACAATATACTCTGAAGTGCTGCACAGCACTCCAGATGATTTGCATTCACATGAGGCGTGGTGGCTCACAGGAAAATGCAAAGTTAACTGGGACCACTGAGTTTCTCAATAACTGCTCTGTTTGCTCAAGGTAGCTCTAATACGATGAAATAAGCTACCTTATTTATTCCCAAATTTGGGGAATTCCTATATTACACAGGAATTTCCCATTAAACTCAACAAGCTGCAAATCTTAAAATAAACTAGGATGGATTATTAAAATAAAATACAACATGATAAGATTGTCAGAGCCCAGTAAGCTAGAATAGCTCAATAATGAAAAATTAGACAAAATCAAAGGTGTGCAATCAAACACATTAAAGTGAAATAAAATAAAGAAGATCATTAAGTAATAAATGTAAATAAACACAATAAAGCACATTTGAAATCTTAATATTGCATTACAGCAATATACAACTAATATCTTATAGGTGTATCGATAGTAAAACGCTGCATGGCGTCTTACGCTGATGGTAGAATGATGGTGAGCGTTTGTGTGTGTGTGTTACAAATGCATCTCTTTCTCACCTCCAGCTGGTGATGGAGTTCTGTGGTGCCGGCTCCATCACAGATCTGGTGAAGAACACCAAGGGCAACTCGCTGAAGGAAGACTGGATCGCCTACATCTCCCGAGAGATCCTCAGGGTCAGTTATTTCTCACAGTCTGCTGCCAACATCTTCACTAGATTATATTATTTGTGTCCGAAACGTTGCTAAAAGTATGATTTTAAATAATTTAACTTTTGCATTTAAACAAAACAAACACTTGTTTGACCGTCTGATACAGCCCATGTTCCTAATAAGTTGTTTTAATTTATATTTTATCCCACCAGGGATTAGCTCACCTGCATGCTCATCATGTCATTCACCGCGACATCAAAGGACAAAACGTGCTGCTGACTGAAAACGCTGAAGTCAAGCTGGGTGAGTCAGTTGGCTTTAGACCGGGCCTGTAGACGGGAAGTGCTCCCGCGCTGTGGTTTTGGACCGGTGCATGGAAAAGCGATTGCACCAGCAGATCTGAGTCAGCACTGTGGCGATGCCAACTGGAGCTTTCTCATTGCCAGTGTTTTGTTTTCGAATGTTTCACATGATCGCACAGCTGCAGGCCTGTGTAGTCAAATCCTTATGAAACATAAGATCTATATACAGCTCCAAAATTTGTCTTTATTTAGATTTCTTCTGATTACAGTGTCACAATAATTTCTCGCAACAAAACTACCTAGACGTTTGATTTCACTTATGATATGTGCACAAAAAGACAGAAGAATCTGTTCTGAGTTTTGGAGATTTAATGTCCAGTTGTGCTGATCTGTAAATCAGCCTCCACAGTGTTTTTAACTTCCAAAGAAAAGTTTTAACTTCTGTATAAAAATCGCGTATTTTTCACCAAACCTTTGTGTGAAACCACCGATCAATGTTGTTTTTATTCCCTTTAATTATCCACAATTCAGTTGCAACTTGTAATCACGCCATCCTGTGTTACCTAGCTTAATAATGTCCCGTGACACAGCATTAAACAAAGTGTCTCCACCGTGGTTAAAATACAGCATCTTGACCTTTTACACTCTGAGGCAGACTCAAGTTAACTTGAGGGGCCCCTCTCACAGTTGTAGTTTGCCTTGGTGCAGGATCTGAACGGTTTTAGTCTGTTTTCTTCATTTGAATGCTTCGTGTTTCTTTCAGTGGACTTTGGTGTGAGCGCTCAGCTGGACCGGACTGTAGGTCGAAGAAACACCTTCATCGGGACGCCATACTGGATGGCTCCAGAGGTCATCGCGTGTGACGAAAACCCTGATGCTACCTACGATTACAGGGTGAGCATGCAAAACTGCATCTGGTCGCAGATGTTAGTGGGATTCATGGTGCAGAATGAGTTTGGAACCAGTCAAATAGGAGCATCATCCATGTGATAGAAAAGATTATAGTTTTAATCATTAATATGACCAATGAGAAGACTGCTCTGTCATTTCCATCACATGTGTTACTCAGAGAAGCACACAGACTAACTAATCGTATCTCTTTGTGTTTCAGAGTGATCTGTGGTCCTGTGGAATCACAGCCATTGAAATGGCTGAGGGAGCTCCTCGTAAGTACAATACCTGATCGTACCACAATACCTGATTTCAATGATATCATGAGTAGAAACTGGTACTTTTACTCTAAACAAATTTACTGGTGTATTTCTGTTTCAAACCTGCATGATCAGAAGAGAACTCTGTTTACTCTGTTAACTGTAGCTTCACTA
This sequence comes from Haplochromis burtoni, assembly GCF_018398535.1. Lineage (NCBI taxonomy): Eukaryota > Metazoa > Chordata > Actinopteri > Cichliformes > Cichlidae > Haplochromis > Haplochromis burtoni. The sequence goes on along the minus strand of NW_024582515.1, from coordinate 1,372,488 downwards.
TAGACTTACATTTTCTATTTATACCTCTTATTTTTATGCAGGCAATACAGATGCAACCCCCCCCCCCCCCAAATCATCTTAAATGTATGACTTTGACATTTATATTAGTTTTTTTTCTGATCTCTCATTTGGTTTCTCTTCTGTTGTTTCCTTTAGCTCTGTGTGACATGCATCCAATGAGAGCCCTCTTCCTCATTCCCAGAAACCCACCTCCTCGACTCAAGTCCAAAAAGTGGTGAGATGTTTTCCATCTTTTATTCTTGATATCAGTAAACCATGCCGATCCGAACTCTGTACATGACGTCTAACTGCCATCATAGGTCAAAGAAGTTCTTCAGCTTCATTGAGAGTTGCCTTGTGAAGAATTACACCCAGCGCCCTCCCACTGAGCAGCTGCTGAAACACCCCTTCATTCGGGACCAGCCCAATGAGAGGCAGGTCCGCATCCAGCTCAAAGACCACATCGACCGAACCAAGAAGAAGAGGGGCGAGAAAGGTGAGTCCAGGACGAAGCTCTGTCAGTGTTAATGTGCAAAAATGAACTTATGGATAAAAATCAGAAGCTACTCCCTCAAAAGGGCATATTTTGTGTCTTTAAAAAAAATATACATATATTATGATGAAGGTTTAATGAGGAGTCTAATTTTTAGACATTTTATTTTTGTTAACTATCTGCAGATGAGACAGAGTATGAATACAGTGGCAGTGAAGAAGAGGAGGAAGAGTCATCTGAGCAAGAAGGAGAGCCAAGGTATCGATCCATCTAACAATACATAGTTACAGTACATAGTTTTAGCTTTTTACTATAAGCTAAACATCATAAAGTGAATTCTGACCATGTTTTTGAAGTCATCTTAGTGATTCCTTTATATTTAGACACATACATATGCACGCTACAGCCTCAGTACTTGTGTAGCACAAGGTCAGATGATTACACCCTTGATATGAAAAGTATTTTATGATGTCATACGGGTCAGTTTCTACATCCTTCTCATCGGGTCATCTGTACAGTTCCATAGTCAACGTGCCGGGCGAGTCGACCCTGCGTCGTGACTTCATACGTCTGCAGCAGGAGAACAAGGAGCGTTCGGAGGCCCTTCGCCGCCAACAGCTCCTCCAGGAGCAGCAGCTCCGTGAGCAGGAGGAGTACAAGCGCCAGCTGCTGGCTGAGAGGCAGAAACGTATCGAGCAGCAGAAGGAGCAGCGGAGACGGCTGGAGGAGGTTGAAACCTCATAACAAATTAATAGGATTTCTATGTTAATCGAGTAGACACAGTGCTGTGGTAAGACTGTGTGTTTAGAAGAGGCGATAGACTGCTGTTTGACTGTTGTGTTCCTGTAATGTAATAATCCAGTGTAACTGGATCTAAAGTGGTGATATCACCAGAACAGAATCCAGCAGGACAACCTAACAAATCCTCATAGATGTTAAAATGCCCAGCTCAACAGCAGAAGTCAGTATATTTACTACCAAAATGTCTCCATAGCTAACTTGCCTGTTTGCGACCACTGCACAGGAGGTTCAGTTTAATGTGAGTCGTGTATTTGAGTGAGGCTTAAGGCTGAAAGTTCGGGCCTGACCACACTGTGTCACAGAGTCAGAAAAATGTTGGCAAAATCTGTGAGAAAAAAACGAAAAAGAAAATGAGGGATGTAAATTTGCCTAAACAAAAACCATATTTAAAATATGAGTTATTTATTATTAATTAAGCATTTACCCTGGAAGTTTCAATAGGACTAAAAATAACCCTGTTGCAGGGAAAGATTTGAATTATTTATGAAGTTTTGTACACAGAGAGGTTTTCCCATGAAAATGAATGGCATCACTGTTTTTACAAAACTGAAGGGTTTTCAGTAAATTTTGACGTTTTCTGAAGTTTTCTTAAGTGTTACCTTCTATATGTTTGTTTAAAATACTAAGAAACTCATGTGGCTCGTTGGATGCAGGGAAACTTAATATATTTATTATGCTAAATATATTATTATGACAGCTGGGATAGGCTCCAGCGCCCCCCGCGACCCTGAAAAGGATAAGCGGAAGCGAATGGATGGATGGATATTATTTAGATTATGGATGTATAACATGACTCTGGACTCTCAGGCCCAAGAAAAGGACATTTCTAACCTATTTGACTTCATCTGCTTCTCCAGTAAATCTTGATTTATTTTGACATCATAAAAAAATCAAAAGATCAGTCTTAGATCTTATCATGGCAACAATATCCAAAGTACTGCTCACATGTATACTACTTCTTCTTCTTCTTTTGACTACTCCCATTAGAGGACGCTACATCCTCAGCCACACAACCCTCTGCTTGTCCACCTTCACTACATCTGTAAACCACCTCTGTGGGTTTTTTCTCCTTTTCCTCCATTATCCTCTATCCTCCTCCTTCACATGCCCAGACCACCTCAGCCTTTCCTCTCTAACTTTGCCTCTAAACTTCTGAACCTGAGCTGATATTGTCACTTTCACTCATAATGCAAATCTTTACATCTTCAACTCTGCCACATTAAGCTTCACCTGCTGTATGTTTGTTAGTGCCACCACCTCCAAAACCATCCATCGTAGCAGATCCCACTTCTCTCTTGTAAATATTCCCTTTCACTCTATACTTGTCACACATCACCTCTGACACTTGTGGTTTATTATAAAAGTAATTTGACTTGTCAAAACAAGACTTTTGCAATCAGAACTGCTAACTGAGTGATCTTCTCAGCTTTGATTCGTGTCATTTTAAATTTGGAACTGACTGTTGGTCCTTCTTGGGCTTTGAATTATAAATTAAAAAACATAAAATTCAACAGATCTGAATCAGTAACACTTTGCTGTTTTTTCAAAGCGACAAATTCAGCAGAAAGTTAGAATGACTAAGTAGAAAAGTCCTTGTTCCTTTGATTTCAGCTCATCTTGTTTGGGCAGTGAACCCTGGGGGGTTAGCCAGTTTGTCTGCTGCAGTTAATATGTGTGTACATTATGTTGGTGAGATTAAAGTTGTTTTACTCGGGGGGATAGCAGTTAGATTTTGTACTTGATAATTTCATATAATGTTCCAAAATCAATTTTTGACTAGAGTGGGAAAAAAGTTAATTGGTTTCCCCAGAGAGTGAATTTGAACACCTTTGCTGTAATTGTCCTATTATCTCTTTAAGCTATAATCACTTTTCTGAACCTGGCTTCATCCTCTGTTCTTAAGAAGAGAGAGAAAAAAGTTCAGTAACACCGGAGAGGAGTAAAGGAAGTGCAGGGAGGAAAAAAGCTTCAAATAGATGATTATAAATTTGGACACGACTGAACTAAATTCTCTGGAGGAAAAAGAGAAGAGACAGCTCTAAATATTAAAAGAGGGACTGGGGAAACAACCCACCCCCACTCACCCAAAAAAAGCAAATTTAAACACGCTCAAAAATTCACTGAGCACATATAAATGCACTGCACAAGTGTAAGGCCTCTGTGGGAAGAGAGAGAACAAAGTTGTATTTCTGCTCGTGTTTTCCCACTGCACTTACAGCTCAAGGCTCCGTTTTTGATTCATGACGGTGCTTGTGGATGAATCAGACAGCGAGAAGCCACAGTTGAACGCTGGCCACGTCACTGAAATATCGGCGTACATGTGCTCTCCTGTTCTGATAGATCCCCACGTTTGGAAGCTTGAATGCTGAGCACAGAATCTGTGCAAACACGATGCGTCATCGTACGCAATCCGTGACCTGCAGTCCCGCAGCGTTCACCGCACCCTGTCACAACTCGCTCACAGACAGAAATCAGTGTAATTTCTTCATGTGTCTGCTTAGAGAGCCAAGCTTAAACAAAAACACGCTGCCTGTCAGGCCTGAACTTTCACACTGATTAAGATATCCAGTGTTAATGCAGTCCTTGAAATGTTGACATGTTATCGTCTTTTTACTTGTCTGTCCAGCTCATACACCTCCGTAGTATTTATGTTTTCTCTGCGCACATCAATAAGACATTTTTGCCACAACCTATACTGATGTCTATCTGTTCAAAAATACTTGCAAACTGAGTTTAAAAGGTCCCCAAAACCCCAAATAAAAAAACAAACAAAAACAACACAATTTGGATCGCTGTTAAAACGAACTCTGAGCCACACTGGTAGAGCTGTGTAAATCCTCGACAGCCGTGAATAAAATAATTAAAGAGATGACCTGCAACATAGTGCATTCCAAATTAATCTATAACTCATCCTGTTTTGACCCCTGCAGGGTTAAAATTCATCCTTGATGGCCTCTAAAAAGTTTCAGATTGCTCTTCTGTCAAATTCATGGTTTTATCTTTTTATATCTGTGTGATAGAGAGATCTTAACATAGCTGAACTCAGAAAATGATTGAAAATTGATTCTCTTGAGCCTCTTGATTGTTTTGCTTTGAAGGTGTAACTTCTATAAGCAGCCTTCACCATGTATCTCCTTGGTGTGATGAAGCAGAGACACGTCTGGAGTCCCATCACAGTGACACCGCAGACTTTACCTAAAACATGGAGATTATCCAGTAACTCATTGATTTGCCTTAGATTAAGCCAAATGATGCTGTAATGTTGGGCCTTTTAGCATAGGAGTGTTTGAGGTTGAGTGTGGCAAAGAACCACTTTCATACACTTTTAGAGCGGCTTCATTTTTCTGCCCCAGACGCTGCCACTCGAGTGGCACCAAAGGCAGTTATCGTTATGGAGGAAAATTCAGAGCAATAACCATGTGCGCTATACAGCAGTGTGCTGAATGTTTGAACAGGGTTTTAACCGTTTCGTGTGAGTCGCACACTTTGCGGTCTCACGTTGCTTCTCTTACCAATCCAGGTCAAATTAAAATATTAATATTGTGCCAGTCATGCAGATTCTAGTTCAGCACTGATTAGGAAACATGAGGTCAGTGTCTCGTATGACTTGACAAAAATCAGAACTAGGACGATGAGCAGTTTCTTTTTTCTTTTTTTAACTCCTCCAGCAACAACGACGTGAGCGCGAGATGAGGAGGCAGCAGGAGCGTGAGCAGCGCCGGCGCGAGCAGGAGGAGAAGAGGCGCATCGAAGAGATGGAACGACGCCGCAAAGAAGAGGAGGAGCGCAGGAGGGCCGAGGAGGAAAAGAGGAGGGCCGACCGCGAGCAGGTAGGAGGGAATCGACTGGGCAAGACACTGAAAGATTTGTTTTATCAACTTTAATTAGGATTTGGATTAATTTGGATGAGCTTTTACACCCACCTTTCTGATATTTAACTAATGGCTGTGGACTCTGACTGACAGGAGTATATACGTCGACAGCTGGAGGAGGAGCAGAGGCACCTGGAGATCCTGCAACAGCAGCTCCTCCATGAACAGGCCATGCTTCTGGTGAGTCACATTCAACTTCATTTTCCCCCTTTTATCATTTAAAAAAAAAATCTAAATGAGCTTAATGCTGTTTCTGCTTTCATGCCCCAAGTGATTTTAATGTTTCTGCAGCTCCCAGGTTATTAAATTTTCTAACGCAGGTACTTTATTCCTCCATTACATGAGTTTTCCTGAGTCCATTTGCCTTCTGTGCTAAACTTCATCAAGTTTTTAGAAATAACTTTTGACTTTAGTGAAGCCGAGGGGAGCCGTTAACGGTTGAGGTCAGAGTATAATGAGCGTTCTCAGATTTTGCCGGGGAAATCAGGATGTTTACGAGCCTCTCAGTGAAGGTGATGTCATCAGCAGGAAACTAGTCATCCCACGGAAAGAGAGGGCTTCCCCTCTTCCAGATGTTAAAGGGTCAGGGGAGGCGATACTGATACTCAAACCATGTTGTTATTTTCTTTTTCTTTTTAAAGGATTCTGTTCCTTTTGGGGTTTGGAGCGGATATTCACATAATAAAAGGATATGACCGTTAACATCCTCACTTCCAGTTTCAACCATTACTTAATCTCTGACCATGTGGTTCCTGCATAGTCACCATTCATAAACTCGTGCAAAAAACAAGCTGACTTCTATTTAAACTGTGAAACACATTACTTTGAGCTGTATTATAGGGATGAATGTTACATGTTTGAATTAACAACCTATAATTAGATGGAGCCTCTGGCAATGGGCACAACTGTCCCACTGCATAAAACTGTATTAATGCTTCACTGGTTTAATTGCTTTTCACCACAGCGGTCTAACAGGCGTGCAGTTGGACCTTTTTTCCCCCACCAGTATCCATCAGATGGTTTAGTTTTTTTGTTTGGTTTTGTTTTGTTTTCGTTTGTTTTTTAGTCTCCTCCCATTTAAATTCTCCACTAAAGCCTGACTTAGCCTGAAACTCAATGTTTTAACAGAGCACATTTTTGCACAGTCAAATCACACTGTGAGTTGAATTAGCAGTGTTTCAGTCATAAAGGGTGCATTTAACATTTTTAGGACCTGAGACACTCAGCCTTATAGAAACTAGAATATAAAGCTATGTGTGCCGTGTTTGTTAACAGCTGTGATGTCATTGCTCACAGTTACAGGATATATATTAGATATAAATATATCCTTATATATAAGGATAAATAATATGTAATAAAAGTAAGAAATTAGTTAAAAGCCTTGCAATATTATAATGCCATTACCACCAAGAGGCTTTCAAAACAAAGTGCTCTCTCCATCTCTGATGCTAGCTTCTACACAATAGTTTTCATACAGTCGTATTCCTACAGTCACTGCTGGCATGTGACTCCAAACTGATGGTTGGTGTAACTGTATGGGGTCATCTAAATGGATTCTTAATCCCTTAAAGTATCAAAAAGGACTTTTTTGGACATAGTAAGTGTCGACCAGCCTATGTGTGCTAGCGGTTTTGGTTCAACTTGACCCTCCCTGTACTCAGGAGTACAAATGGCGGGAGCTTGAGGAGCAGCGGCAAGCTCAGAAACTCCAGAGACAGCTGCAGCAGGAGCAGGCCTACCTGCTGTCGCTTCAGCAAAACCAGAACTTGGACAGTAGCAAAACAGCCCAGCAACAGACCCCCAAACCCCCACAGAACCCTGAACCTGACAGGGTAAAGCCTCTGCAAGCCCCTGAGCAGGAAACAACAAAACAACCACAGAACACTGACAGTGAGAAGACACGGCCCAGTCCAGCCTCCAGTCTGGAAAAAACTACAGAAAGCAGGCTACCAGTGGCTGACCTTCAAGGCCCCGCCCCTGACTCTGAGCCAGTCAGAGAGGTGAACCTCGTTAGCTGATCAGTCACAGTGACTGCTTTTAAAATGCTTCCTTTGCTTGTGTATACTCACTCCCGCTGTCTTTAGTGTATCGTGTGTAGATGGTGACGGTGAGCTGATGGTGTGGGGTGAATGGCTTTGTAGACGAGCTCTGTAGCTAGACTGTTTCTAAACTCACATGTCTAATAATTAAACAGGTCCATGACGCACATATATGCCTGTGTTACAGGACCAACAGCAGTTATTTTATCTATTTAGGTGAACTTAAGTATGAAGTTCTAATAAATTGAACTCAACTTGAGACCAATCTTTAAAGCAAGTGATGTTATAGATCTTTTCAAGCTGACTTTGGAGAAGCATCAGCTCCTCCAGAGACAGCTGTAGCAGGAACAGGGCTAACTGAGAGAGAAACAGAAACAAAAGGGAGAATAATGTTTAGGTCCAATATGGAGCATGAAACTGATGTGCTGCACGTAGAGTTTATAGTATTGCTAATTTCCAATACTTGTGAAATCCTCATAGGAAAAAAGTTGGGAAACTAAAGAAATTATTATACCAAATACCAACAAACTAATATCTAGATGCAGCATATTCATGTTCACTTCGAGGATTCCTTCAGACTTCCTGAAACATAGAATAAAAAATACAGCCTCTGAGTCTGAAAAGGGCTGCCAATGTTGAAGTGCCTTAAAGGTGCATTCTTTCTAATGGCCAACAGAGGTCAACTCCTCTGGTTGCAAGATAAGTAAGATTGTACAGAAGCCTGTGAGAAAATGAACCTACTTCTCCCTTTATGCATGAGCTCAGTAATCAGTTTTTTAGGGTCTCGATTGCCAAGTTCACATTTTATTAAATAAATCTTGATGCTTCCTTTGCAAATTATAGCCCCATTTCAAGTACAGCAGATGATAAATCAGGGTACAACATAAAATCCCTGGTTTCTCAGTCAGATCCACCCCCATGCTCCTATCATCTAGTTTCAAAAACACAAGACATCGATATTGAAAGTGACAATCTGGCCTTCAAAGCAGAAGCCCAAACGTTGGTGTCATGGTGGCTATGTCAGCGTTCTGTTTACAGTGTATGAGCAGATGTCATTTGAGCTTTTTCTCGTGAGTTTGCAGTGAAATGCTCACTTGAACAGCTCCTCCCTCTAAAGAAGGACACAACTGGTCTCTAATTATCCTCATGGTAGTCCTTGTCCCCACATTAATAAAAACGAGCCACCTCGTTAGTGCTCAGCGTGACTTACAGTCTCTTTCTTCTTTATGGCATTTGGTATCCTTTTTAGTGCCTATTGGGAAGGATAATGACAGAGACGCTCGCCAAATAAAAGCACATCATTGGCCAAAACAGCTCAGAAGCCCTAACACTGGTGGAACAAACAGGATAGTCATCTTTTGATAGTTCAGCCATCATATTTGTCGTAATGATAACACTGTAATGACAAAGTTTCTGATAAAGTGGCAACATGAAGAAGAAAAAAAACACAAATGGAAAAGATATCCAAATATCCATTTTGAAGAACAACCAAAACAACATTTCAAAATCTGACTTTCTATGGTGAACCGTGTCCTGGACCTCAGTGTGTGACCTAACCTTTCCTTTGTGAATGTCTTCTCTCCACATGAAAATGCATGACACTCTTGCTGGTCATGGAATTGCTGTCCTTCTCGTAGGGATGTGGGAACACTGCGGTGCCAATAACACTGCTGCCTTTGAGGAGGTGCTTTGTTGTCCCTGCTGGTGTGCCTGTATCAGCAGATAACTTTCTGATGTGCTTGAACTACTGCCAGAACAAATCACTTCTTCTCTGTTGGAAGAAACTAACAAACCATAGCGGCTGATGGCTTCTGTCTTTTCTCCTCTTCGTGTACTGACCTGTACCCACCTGTATTCTCAACTTGCTGCTAATGCTGCTGTTTGCACGTGTCCTTCTTAGGCTGACGAGCGATATCGGAAGAACGTCCAGGGTTCTCCCCAGGCGGCTCAGACCAAACCACAGCAGCCTCCGGTGCCGCCGCGATCTGAGTCTTCATACCCCAATGGGAACTCTGCTTCTGAGGCCATGCACCGGCCTGTGGAACCACAGGTAAGAGTGACTTCAAACCATTTCTTCTTCTCTTAAACTATTCTGCTTTTACATTTACAGCTGTGAGTTGGTGTCCACTGGATCACTGGACTAGGAACAGTCCACTGGTGATTTACATCTTAAAGGGTGTTGGAGCATATTGAGCAGTGGATGGGGTTATGAGATTATGAGAGAGAGATTCATGTATTTGACAGTTTCATATTGTTTGCATGACACAAGATCTGATTGTAATATCAACTTCCCTTTTTCTACATGGAAGTAGTAATAGTGGAGCTTGGTGGGGCTGAGCATGCCTGAGGACTTTATGGCTGCTAACCTGTCATTCAGTTATGTGAACAAGCCAAATTAGGGCGAGAGTTATTCGTTCCTGGGCCACAGCGTACCGGACGTGATCTGCAGTGGGCATGATAAGCAAAGTCATAGCGTAATGACTTATTCAGTTTTCCCCTCCTTCCTGCAGTCAGTTCACTGTCACTAAAATGAAACATTACTGTCATAAATCAAAGAGCCAAAGCTTAAACACCTTATGTCACTGTGGTATTGTAACCCATAGTTAACATCTTTGTCTGTAAGAAGGCTGTAAAATTAATAATGAATTAATAAGTTGAAATGCACCCTTTGGAGAGCTAGTTCTGACCCTCTGGCCATGTGTTCGACACCCCTGGTTAAGAGTATGCTGTCAGCCTTATATTGCCGAATTGCCTTGCCAACTTTGAGTGGATTTATGATGCTGAAATGTGTTATAGACCCTTGCATGTATGCTTTGAAAAGCTCATTTTTCACAAAATACTGGTTTATTCGAAAAGTCCATTTACCTTCTTAATAACCTGAACATTGCTTCAAGATGTTATCTGTGATTTTTTTTCCCCCTGATAATAATTCATTAGGTTTCTCCTTCAGGTGACTCGAGGAAAACTGAAATCTTTGCACTTTGGAAGATTTATTGTTTCTCAGTTTAGGAGTTGTTCTGCTTTTTTTCTCTGCCTTCATGGATTGTATCTTTAGCTTTGAGGTCGTTTCATCTGAATAATGTTTCCAACTGTGTGCTGCTGCTGAACTTCTCATGACTCTTTTCAGCCTCGGGCTTGTTATTACCTCAATTTCATTTCCCTCGTTTTAACCAGTTAAAATGTGGAACAGCATAAAACTCTTGACTGATTTGAAAAGAAATCTCCCCTTTTTCACCCAGCTTCCCTGTGGTAATGAAAATCAACCAAGTCCAACCTTCTGCCATAATTAACTCTTGGACTGACAAGTTGTCCTCCCAATATGTAAATGCAAACAAAAGCCCTTTCACCAGATGTGTGTTTACCACAAGGTGTGCAAATGTGTGTGTTTATGGGATTTGCCTGATGCTGTAATGGGGGGTTTGAACATCTCTGCTCTACATGCTGTAACTCCTTATTGTGTGTTGGTGATTAAAACATTCATAATTCATGGGCATCCAAATTTTGCAGGGTGACTCAGGCAGTATTAGTCATTTTCCCAGTGAAGGATTGAGCACACGAAGCATGAATAATCACAGTTCATATTAAGTCAATCTGTTTTGGATATGTCACACAGATTACATTATATAGAAATGATGCTGTTATTCAGTAGGATGGGGGTTGTGTTGGCCGCGGGTGTGACGATGTAATTCACTAGAGCGTTATTAACCCATAATGTTAAAAGTGGATTACTCTCATTAACAGAGAGCCTATAGAGTATTCACCACACAAAGGTCTCATATCATGATGCCTAAGAACCAACGTGAGGTATTTTTATTAGCTGCCTTCCTAAAGAAATCTCACTGCTGTCAAATATGGAAACAAAAACTAGTTAAGGTTAAGATGGTGATTATGAATAAGGTGAAAGGCAGGATGTGCAGTGCCCACTATCAAAGTCACATGTTTTCCTCCACTCCCAGCCATGAATGTGTGCATGCTGCGTGGACCGTTGTGGTTCTGTCGGCACGCTTGTTTGCATGTCAGCCTGTTTTTACTCCTTATTCATGCATCATCTCCAGATAATTTTTGAAGGTGATCTAAAAGGACCGTGCAGTATATCGAAAGGACTAAAATGTCCACAAAAAAAAAAGCTGACTAAAAGCCAAGCCAGTAAAAGCATGACTCAATATTTTTTTTCCTGGATCAATTCAGCTTAATCTCTCCATTCCCTGTGAATTATGTCTTCTTTTATATTTTGTGTCATTCCCTGATTTATCCAGGCTACCTTTTTTTTTAAGTTAAAAGCTTTTACAGTAAAATTTATGCTCTCCAAAAAAGAGGGTGGCCCAGGTGATAACAGGTATGACGTGCAGATATGTCTATTTCACGAGTGCTCCTTCTCCCCTCCTGTTGCACTCTTGGGTTCTTAAGGGGATTTGCAAAGATTTGAGTCTTTGCCTTTAAAATGTCTACAGCTCTTCTTTGATTTTACAGACAAGCTGTGTCAATTTCTAACTGAAATCAGCTTCTGTGACGTTAAAACGATCTAGTATTTCAGAGCAGTGGTTGTTAACATCGTGTTGGCTTCTGCCAAGTTGTCAGATCAACTCGCCACATCAGATATCTGACACCGTGTGTTATTATAAATCATAAATGCTCTGTGCACAAATGACCAAGACTGAAAATCCTTGCATCTGAGCTGAAAGAACATTTCCATCTAGAATCCGTGATTGAACTTAATGCCACTGGAAAAAGTGAATACTGTAGCAGCAAAAGGTTAAATATGTCATCTTCCATCTACTTTAAGAGCATTATAATAAATCTATAATGTAATTATATCCTCTCATTTACATCTTTACCAACTGAATGTGCAGAAGAGCTCTTCAGCTGAAGCCTGGCAGCAAATAGGAGCTAAATGACAGCTGCAGTGTATGGATGTGTCATTCTGTTAAGTCATCGCAGCTTTTCTTTGTTGTTTTTACTTTCTGCTCATTGCTGGATCCTTTCATGCTGTAAGATCCCTCTCACTGTTCCACATCTAATTATGAATCACCCAAAATAACCTTACAATAACCAGTAGGACCTGCATCGCCCTGATTTCCACATTTGAGAAGTCTAATGTTAGTGTTACTAACATTAGCTCAAATGTGACAAACCCCTTAAGATACCCTACAGTCCCTGAGCTTGTTCCTTGTCTGAATACCCTGCATGCAGACTGACCTGCGCTCCCCCATTGTGTTCTGTTTTGTGTCGTCCGCAAGGTTCGTTCTCATCTGGCTGCTTTAAAGAGCAGCAGCAGCGTGGCCTCATCAAACTCCACTGCCACTCCGCCTGTTGTGTCACGATCGCACTCCTTCACAGAGCCGCTTACCCCTAGCTTTGAAAATCTCCACCTTCAAAACAGCCACGAATCCCGCCATCACCTTCCATCATCATCATCACCACTATCATCCTCATCATCAACGCCTGCTCGCACTGACCCACACCCCCATCCTCAGCCTAGGCCCCATGAACCAGCCCCTTCAGCGGAGGTCCCACCGAGGGTAAGGACTAGAAGAAAGAAGCCCAGTGTGGTAGCATTAGTTGAATAAGACAGTCTTCTGTAATTATTTCCCACCATTTTTTTTATACAATATCAGAATTTAAACAGCTGTTATTTTTTTTCCTTGTATGGAGACCAAGAAACACGATATCCACTGTATGTGAGGAAATTGGATATTGCAGGGCATTTTAGTCCAATTTTTGCACGCAATATCTGACAAAAGAAGAAGTTACTGTGTGGTGAAATTTCTTGTTCATGCAAAAATAGCTGTTAGTTAAAATGCATCACAACATTCAATCCGTGACCTTTCTATAACTCGACTGTTGTTCCACTTATAGGACGAGTCGAGACAGTCTGCCTCATGCTGCGTTTTTCTTCCCTCACCACACTAATTTAGACTTTTGCTGCACCACCGCAAAAAAAACATAAAAATAACAAGATGAGGAATGTAAGCATAAGAAGACAGTCGTTTCCTAAGAGAATCCACCCTGTCAATGCAACACAATGGGAAAGCTTCAAGTAAACAATGGTGGACCTCACAAGCAGGTTCAGCCTTAAAATAGAGGAAAATGCTACTGAGAAAAGATTGACCAATCAGTAACATCAGTTCATACTGTTCCCATGTTGTCCCTAACTTAAACTCTTAAATAAATAAATGGCTGAAGGTTCTGTTGTGCATGGCTGTGTTGCTCTGCTCTGCGTTGGCTTCACTGAATTTACATGTGACTGATTTAGGGGAAAATGTGCCTCACATGCGTGACCTGTGACTACGATGAAGGCTTTAGTTGGCGTACGTACATTTATACATTTCAAGTTAGATACTGTAAGAACACAACAGGCAGTCACGTCAGAGATGCGCAGCTCATAAGCAGCAGAGATGCAGTACGCATAGATCCTGTGTTTTTGTTTCAGTCACGTCATCACCAACCTGAAATGTGAGCTTGTTGGTGCGTTGTTTAAACAAACCCAGCTGTTTAACTTAGTCTGATGTGAACACAGTTATTGTGTATTCTATTAGAAGGCAGTCTACTCCCCCTTACATTAAAGATAATAAGATTACTTATCCTGACAGTACCAGAACAACATTTAAGCTCGTTACAAGATTTGTACCAACTGTCTGGCTTCCAAAGCTGCTACTTTTTATTTTAACACTTTTGTTTTATGCTTGCTGAACTCATGAATACTAAAACACTTCAGTTACTCACACCTTCCCCCTGATAATTCTGATATCCTTCTAATATGTGACAATTATTACTTGTTGGATATTTTTTAAGCTTTGGGTGTAATTTTACTGCCAAGTCAGACTTTAATTTGACTGACTGGAGCTTTCATCTCTGGGCCTGAATTAATTACACACAATCTGTACTTTTATATCACTGAGTGAAAGGTATCTCTACAAAATCAGTAAAGGTTATGAATCTTTTAATAAGATTTATTCAATGCTTGCAGAATCTAACAGCTAGTAATTGTGAAAATGTAATTGACAATAATCGGTGCAGTAATTAAGCAAACAATCTGACGCTGGGCAACATCGAGGGATTCAAAACTAGAAGTTTTATACCATTTTATTGTTTCTATTTGGGAATCCAGTCTGACGATTAGTCCAGCCAAATAATATGTTTACCTTAGTCATCCTGACATGTTGTGGTATAGCTTACTAGTTCTGAAGTTTTCCAGTGGATTAAAATGGTGACACACTCATGTGACGGTGAAGTTTAAAAATATGTGATTTGCATATTCACGGCACATGGCAGCACATCCATGCCTAAAATGTGTGTATTTGTAAGCTGGTTACTGTTTTTATCATGAAAAGGTTCCTGTCAGGACTACATCAAGGTCCCCAGTGTTGCCGAGGCGAGATTCGCCTCATCACCTTGGCAACGCCGTACACAGCAGCCACGCAGCACAACACAATGCTGCCAGGTAAACTTTCGTAACCTGTGTTGTGTGAATGTGTTTCCTTTCTTTGCTTTACTACTGCATTCTTCTTCTTGCAGTCTTTGTTTTTTTTTTTTCATTTCCAAAATTTGGAAACGTGCCCTTTAAACGATATGGCTGACATTCTAGATATGTGATATTTAGAAAAGAAAAGCCAAGCTTGCTATTTTTTAAAAAGCATCTGTATGACACGTGAGTCTTCTTTGAAATAACAAAAATATAATTCGTTAAACGACAGGAACTGGGCCCAGAATAGTACCCTGTGGCACTCCACCAGTGTCTTAAGCAGGAGACTGGATTCAACGTGCTTCAGAGCACGTTGAATCCAGTCTCCTGTTTTCAACTCTGCAATTACAAAGACATCCCGAAAGAAAAGACTTTCACAAAGGCTGTGCAAAAACACTTCATTTAGTGATGGATCTGACAAATTAATTCAGCGTCTTCACTGTCTGTGCTGTTGCAGTCCCAGTCTGCGGAGTTGTGTGGGAGGCTTTATGTAATAGTTCTAGCTGTCTAACCTTGTTGTCTCTACTTCTATAGTTGTGTGTAAATGTGTCTCTCTCTTTATTTCCAAACCACAAACCTTCTCATGGAGTGCCATCTCTCTTCCTTCCTCTTTACCCTGCAGTGCTGTTTTTAATATCTAAAACTCTTGGCTTTCTGTAATTTCAAGTGTTTAGCGTTTTTACACTGCTCATTAAGAACTTTAACTGTAATCCAATAACATGTCAGTAATAATTAGCGAATTTAAGAAGTTAAATTAGCTGTGCTCTATTTATAACATTTTAATTTGCTGTTTAAAAGTTTCTGTATCTATGATAGTTTACCTGACTCTCTTGACTCTGTTGCCTCTGCAGTGCAGCGGAGCCTCGGCTGCTGTGGGAACGAGTGGAGAAACTGGTTCCCAGAACGACCAGTAATACTGGCAGCGGAGGCTCCAGTTCCTCTAGCAGCTCCAGTAACTCCAGCTCTCAGCCCGGTTCTCACTGTGGCTCAGGAGAGAGGTTCAGGGCCCGCTGTGAGTTCACACATACATTAACCAAGTCAGCAATTAGAAACATGCAGGAGGTGGACAATATAACTAAAAAATCACCTCAAACATAGCTGTGCTAAAGTGTGTAATAACATGTAGGTGAAATCACTAACAACATTAGTTAAACGTGTAGATTTTATTCCAACATTTTCCGACATGCTGACCTTATCACCTCCACCTCCTTTAGCCTCTTCTAAATCTGAGGGTTCACCCCTCCAGCGGCCAGAGAATGCTGGGAAAAAACCAGAGGAGAGGAGGGACGTGCTCAGGCCGAACAGATCAGCGGTGAGAGTGGACCCGGAGCTGACTAGCCAGTAGCTCACTAGGCGGGATGGGTTTAGTTAAACTCTGTGTGCGTGGTGACTGTTACGTGTTGCGTCCAGTTAGTTGCTGTTAGATAGATGGAGAGTGTGATTATTAACAAATTGTGACAGGGATCTTGCTGCTTGAGTCTTTTTTGTGTGTGGGTATATGAATGAAAATAAACGGACTGGTCTGCTCAGGCTAAGAAGTGCTTGTTTTATCTTTGGATTGAGTTTATTGGCTGAAGGGGTCTACTGCACGTATTATTCACATTCTCTTCTCAGCGGTCTCTTCCTCAGCGGTGGTCTTTTTAACTCATGGCTTCTCTTAACTTAATAAATTAACTATTTTTTCTGAGCTGGTTTAATTTTTCATCTTTGCAGCTCTAACAACTGTTTCATTATTAGAATTAATCCACTAACCTTACCTACTGTAGCTTGAGGAGCACCAGCTGTACTGCTCTGGAGTCATCTCTTTTTTCTCTTTTCTCTTTTGGCTTTGCTCTTCCGTTGGTTTCTCATTGGCTGGCGCACATCTATAACCATTCTTCTTCTCCAGCAGCTTTCTCTTTCCTGCGTTTGTTAAGCAAGATTAACAGCAAATCTTACGTAGTGCCCCTTGCTATTTGCATGTAATATGCAGTGATGAAGAACGGACAATACATCAGCAGAGGAAGAATGACTGAACACATTAAAACACGGTTCACTTTTTATGTCTCGGCTTCTAGGACCTGACGGCTCTGGCCAAAGAACTGCGTGCCGTGGATGATGTTCGCCCCCCAAATAAGGTGACAGATTACCCTTCATCCTCCAGTGAAGACTCGGACACCACTGACGAAGATGACGATGAAGAGGTGGATCAGGAGGCAGGTGAAGAGTCGACCTCTGGCCCGGAGGACTCCAGAGCTGTGTATGTACACAACGTTCCTGCAGGCTTTACACTTTCAGAGCAGAATTCATCGGTTCGGGTTAATGGACGAGTTTATGCTCCTGCTTAGCAGAGATGCATTTTGATTTATCTGAAAGCCTTTTTAGGCAAGTTAAACCAGACTGCAGTCGTCTTGGTAATGCCTGCAGGCTGACAGGACCAGCCCTGTCTAAATAAGGAGGAGCCTTGTGTGCATAAAACAAAGCAGAAAGTCTGCAGTCACCAGTCAAATCACATTTTATTTTCTTTAATCAAATGCTGTACTACTATTAAACATTTAAGCTTTAAGTCCAGATACTATCTAAAGCACAAGTACACACTGGAGTAGTTGCACACTCTTAATATCATATCCTCTACAAAGAAAACAACAAATGTATTGATAAGAAGATCACCTCAGTTTTAACTATATGTATTTAATTTGTGTGATATACTGGGATATTTATAATTGGAGCTATTTTTTTATATTCTGTTACATTTTGTAATATACTGGATTATTTCATTTCATTTAGTTATTGTTCTTACTGTTCTGGAGCAACTGTAACCACATAATTTCCTCTGGGATTAATAAAGTATTCTGATTCTGATTCCCGAGATAATCAACATGCACTTGCCACAGGACTTAAACTAATGTCACACTTAGTCATATTATGGGTGTAGACAGCACATTCACCTACACCTGTATTACAGCGAGATGTAGAAAGCCTCCTAGAGCACAGTAGAGACTGCTTTGAGCCTATGTGCAGAGGACATTTGGCTAATTTGTTGTCAGGCAAGCTGTTTGTTGGCTCGTTGGGTAAAGTCCGGGGCAACCATCACCTTCGGCTCTGCAGAGTACCTTTGAGTGCCGTGTCTGTCTTTTACAAAGCTGCTTTTTCTCATGGCTTGCACGGGTGTGTAAAACCATATTGGAGCCCAAACATGATGTGTTTGTGTTGAACTTCTCCTCCCCTCACCTGCAGTTCTTCTCGGCTGAGTAACGGAGAAACGGAGTCTGTGAAAACCATGATCGTCCACGAAGAGGGCGAGAGTGACGCGGGCACAACGCCATGCAAAGACAGCACGCTGATTGTCAGACAGGTACTGGGAGATCGGAAAAAGAACAACCAATCGTTCACCTCGTACTTTTTAGCTTTCCCTTTATTTGTACATTTTGTTTGTTCATACCCCGACCGTTTATCCATTTTGTTTGTATGTTTCGTTGGTCATGTTCTTACTTTTTGGCCAGTGGATAGCAACTCAGTGTTAAGAAATGAAGCATAAAAGGCTGACAGAGTTTAATAATGCATACAGAGAAGTGTTGAACAATTTCAGACATTTAACTTTTAAAAAGCCATTTGATCAGGTGACAGAAAAAGAATCAGGTACGTAGGTCATCTTCACATACATTTAGGACCAATGCACACTACAAAAGGTCAGTTTAAGTAATTTTGGGGCATTACGAAAGTATTATCTTACCATGTAATCAACTGCTAACAAGAGTTTTCTTTCCGCCTGTAGAATAGCCGCTCTAGTATACCCTTTGTTCTAGCTAATACCTTCCCTTCCCCTGAACTCATCAGGAACACATCTAGACCCAAAGCTGTGTACCCCTCTTTCTACTTCCAGAGTGCAGGTGACAACAGAAAGCGTACGGGCCCTGGCCCAGGCCAAACGCAGACACCTGGCATGCATGCAGGCTTTGCCCCGAGCCCCGGCTCGGTGTCGCTCCAGGGCCTCGCTCACCACACCCCCAGCCCCCACCACCACCATCATCATCACCATCATCACCCCATACAGCATTCGGACAGGAATGGCTTTGCTGGTCGCATCCACCATCTCCCAGACTTGATCCAGCAGAGCCACCATTCCTCCCCCTCCTCCTCTGCATCCAACTCCCCTTCCTCTTCCAGCCTTGCCAGTCCCTCGTCCATGTCCCCACAGAGTCCCTTGGACAAGCTTGGCATCCTCACAGAGGTATGTCTTCAAGTCCCAACGCAGACACTGGCTTAGGGTATTCATTTCTTGCACAGGAGTGTCAAAGGGAGCGTTTATAATTATTGCCATCTATAACACTGTAACTCCCCAAAACAACTAAAATCATTCAAATAAATAAGATGAGTGCTCGTTTTTTGTTTGTTTGTTTTTTCAGTTTTTCAGATTTTGACACACCATCTCTCTACAGAGAGATGCTGGTGTTGGTGGAAGCTTGCATTTTTGTGAATATCTCCTTGATATATTTATTATCGCAATAGATCTGTTAGCTCAGTTTTTGGGGGTTGTCTTTTGTCTTAAAAGCATTCCTCAAAACATTTAAATCAATTTGTATGCCTTGATGTTGCCTATTTTCAGCAAACAAGCTATATTCTCACATTCTCCAGACAATAGATGGTAGCACAGATGGCAGCTAGGAGTGAAACCGCAAGTATGTTTTCCAAGGAAACACTTTTTAAACGGCATTTTTTTCCCTTTTGTGTTGTTATTGTTTTTTATTTGTTTTGTCAGCAGTATTCATATTTTTTTAGCCTTCATCATCCTTTTTGCCTGTTTCACTGTTTATAAGTTTACCTCCTGAATGACTGTCCACTGTATTTGCATGCAACACATACCAAAATCCTCAGTTTGCCTGGCTGTGTTTTCACTGTGTTAAGTGTTTCCATTTATCTTTGTCCGTAATATCTGCATATGTTTATGGTCTTTGAAAAACAACACTTAAACATTTACAAAACTCCTTCTTTGCAGAGCCAGTCTAGTAACAACATGCAGAAGCACAAGTCTTCTTCCTCCTTCACTCCGTTCATTGACCCACGACTTCTCCAGGTCTCTCCATCCACCGGCAGTGCCCTCAACAATGTCGGTAAGGTCACTTTGTCAACTTAGGTTAAATTAACACTTCCGTGAGAGACGACACGGGGATAAAGGTCACAATAAAGGTCTGCAGACTCCAAAGTCAAAGAATTATTTCTTAAGCCCACTGGGAAGAGCCTAACTAGATGTTTTACCGCAGGCATAAGACAAATCCAAAAAGCATTTCTGGTTGTTGAATCAAACTTTGAACAAACTATGAGGAAAAGTTGTCACTCTGGAAAAGCTCAAACACAATGACTTCAATTCTGACACAAGCCAACTTTTTACTCACAACTCAAAGTCACTGAATTGGAATAGAAGCTGCAGTTCTGAGGTTTGACTGTCGTTCAGGAGGGAACAGTCCTTCTGAGTACATCCAAAGAGAAATCCCAGAGTGCTTCCCTGACTGAGCTGCACCACTGATCTCATGCTCACACGTGGAGTTCAGGTGTCTCAAAATATGATAGCAAAAATTCCTTAGCTGTACAGATTGGGACTTGAGTCTGTGAGCTTTCAAACAGTTGACTCATATGATGACTGACGGCTGGTTTTCTTTACTTTTCTGACAGTTTACAAATGTTTGGGACATTTTAGTCATTCGGATGAATTTTGGTAAACTATTACTACAGTTATTAAACAACTGAATCAAGGTAATAATGAAAAAAATATAATAATAGTTTAGTGAAATTCATCCAAAACACTAAATATGAAAGAGGGACAGCTCATGTTGAGCAGTTTGGAGGCAAGGCTGAGCTGTTTGGAGATATGTAGAGGAGGGAGAGTGGATATATCGGAGAAATGATGCATCTGCCAGCAGGAGAGAAAAATCAGAGAGAAAGATGTAGTGAAGAACATGCAGAAGGTTGGTGTGACAGAGGATGATGAAAGGGACAGGGTGAGATGATGAGCAGATGATCTGCTTTAATGACCCTTAATGAGAGCAACTGGAAGAAGGACTGAAAGAGGATAAAAAAAACTACTAATGAGGAGCTTTGCGAAATCGACTTTGCCTAGAGGTGAGGTCTTTGAGGCAGTAGGTGTGTGATTGACCATAATCAACTATAATCAACACTAAAGAGATTAATACATGGAGATCGGCTTCAGAAATTAAGGCTTGGTTTAAAATAATATAACTGAGTTATTGTAGTTTACAATAAACATTTTCAAGTGCTGGTTTTTCCCTGGATGCTGAATAAGCATTTGGCCAGGTGAGCGGTAGTATGAACATATAAATGGCTGCAATGGGAATTAATTAATATTTATATCTTCTTGATGACTGGGTCTCAGACTTTTTCTCATATTTCCTCCTCCAAAAGTCATAAAAGAGGTTCATATTGTCCAACACACTTCTTTCAGTAATCATAAGTGAAACAAACAGATCTTACTTGAATTTTAGTGTGCTAAAAATCATTGTTAGGAAGCTTTTGGTTGTTTATCTTTGTTGATTTAATTGATGATTATCATTCATCATTATTAACAACCAAGTTCGACACAACTTTCTTCCCCAAGCCACCTCCAGTGATGGCTCTCTGAAAACCGTTCCTCTAGGTTAAACCCACCGCTTCAGTTTTGACTTCGTCTGACTAGCTGCCAGTGTCCACAGCTGCAAACTTGCACTCAGATACACAGAAGCTCTGACAAACACAGCTTCTTCTTTTCAAGGAGTAAAGAGGCTGAGCACGTGAAAATGTCATTATCATTAACAAACAAAAAGCGTTGGACTCTGTTTCACTCAGGTCATAGAGTTCATTAGCTATCGCCATTAACAAACAAAGCTTTCTTATCACTACAGCCCTGTTCTCTCATCGTCAAGGCCAAATCTTAAGCCATTACCTCACCTGATGCAGCTGGTGGCCAGCCATTGACCCCCTTAAGTATACTAGATTGTTCAGTCAGCATTTAATCACTGATTTGAGGCAGTTAGGTTTTCCTACAGATGCCTGAATCTAGAACCAAATGCATGTAAGAGAGCCGGGTAATGAGTAATCCACAACAGACACCATAAAAACTCACATCAGCTCCCTTTTTTACTGGTTTGAGCGGAGCAGTAGTGGGAATCATTACATTGATATTTATATTTCTGTATCCCATTCAAAACTTTCATACTTACAACATGACCAATTATTCACAGTAATATAAAATGTACATCAATCACACAATATTGATATTCCATTGTTAAATATCACAGTTCACTACACAGCTTTCTAATGCTGATCATGTGACTGACCCTCACCCCGTCCGGTAAACTCTACAATCCTACGCCATCCTACCTAAGCCCTTCCCTTTGACCTTTTAGGCTATGGGAACGATGCCCGGCTGGCAGAGGCACTGAGAGCAGATCCATCCCGGAAGGGCTCCGTGGTCAACGTCAATCCGGTCAACACCCGCCCTCAGAGTGACACCCCAGAGATCCGCAAATACAAGAAGAGGTTCAACTCTGAGATTCTTTGCGCTGCCCTCTGGGGTAAGAACAAAAAGATAGGGCTTAAAAGAAAGGATACTTTAAAATAATTACCCATCAGTTGATCAGACTATGATGTCACTTTGAATAACAGGGTGGGGGTGGGGGGATAATGGGTTCTTAAAGAAAATGCTACTTATTTAATAAGGATTTTTTTGATGTAAGTTATTATTAAAGGTAAATTTGTTGTGCCAATGTTTAAGTATTTGTATTAACATTCATCAAAGTCCAGCTTTTTACCAGAAGTTGTAGCTATAAAGGCCTTCACCACATGGTGGCAGCAAAGCTCTAATAAGGCCACATACTAGCGCCGTCAGGCCAGGCAGCAGACCTCCAGTTGAGCTCAGTGGCTTTTTTTGGACGTTATCCTTATGGGCATGTTTGTGCATTTGTGTGTAGGAGTGAACTTACTGGTGGGAACAGAAAGCGGCCTGATGCTGTTGGATCGCAGTGGTCAGGGGAAAGTTTACCCTCTGATTAACCGCCGACGCTTCCAGCAGATGGACGTCCTGGAAGGACTCAATGTCTTGGTCACTATATCAGGTACACAGACAGGCACACTTTAAGCATCCTGATTAGTGCAACTAGAATTAGGAACCGATGAGAGATGGACTGAAACCAACGTCTAACATTGTGCAGTATAAAGCACAAACTTGCACACAGAGTTACCTTGAAAGTACAGTGCTCGACAAACACCTTGAGCCACCCCTCATTATATTTTGCTAGGAAAATTGGAATTAGGTGTAATGATAAAAGATGTGAAAACAAAGTATATACGTTTTCAAGTAGCCTCAGAAATTAGTATTTAATCTGACCACCTATTAGAATTGAATAGAATAGAATTCAACTTGATTGTCATTGGACATGTCACAAGTACAGGCAACGAAATGCAGTTTGCATCCATCCAGAAGTGCTTTGGCCATGATATAGATATATTACAAATATATATTAGCAATAATATAGATATGTGAGTATATTACAGAAATGGGTCTGTTATAGGTATGAGGGTACAAAATATGGGTCTATTATGGTATGTTATAATGTACACATAATAATGTAATGTAAAAAATAATGTATAACTATAAGTATGTACAGGCTGTAGTGGTGTACAAGCTATGTACAAGCTATGAACAGGATATAAATATGAAAGCTATACAGAAATATGAACTATGCAAGTTATAAACAGTTGTAGAATTAAAATTATCGTATGTACAGAATGATTATTTATACAGAACTATACAGTAGTGCAGGTAAGATAAGTGAGATATGTGGATAATTTCTACAGAGGCTATATAAAGTGCTAGTGGTTGTGAGTGGTGGTTCAGTCCATGTTATTATTGTGTGTTTGAGGGTACAGTTGTCCATTGTGGGTGTGTGTGTGGTTGGGGTGTGTATGTTCAGTCCATGAGTTTAACGTGGGTCAGATGTCAGGAGGCAGAGTTCAGGAGTCTGACAGCTGTGGGGAAGAAGCTGTTCCGGTACCTGGTGGTCTTAGTCCGGAGGCTCCTGTAGCGCCTCCCAGAGGGCAGGAGGGTGAAGAGTCCATGTGATGGGTGACTGGGGTCTTTGATGATTTTCCCAGCCCTTTTCAGACACCGCTTCCTGTAGATGTCTTTTATGGCAGGAAGTGGTGCTCCGGCGATGCGCTGGGCAGTTTTCACGACCCTCTGCAACGCCTTCCGGTCCGAGGCAGAGCAGTTCCCGTACCAGACTGTTATACAGTTGGTCAGGATGCTCTCGATGGTGCAGCGATAGAAGTTCACCAGGATGTCTGAGGACAGGTGGTTCTTCCTCAGAGTCCTCAAGAAGAAGAGGCGCTGGTGAGCCTTCTTGACCAGCTTGGAGCAGTTGGTCGTCCAGGTGAGATCCTCGGAGATGTGGACTCCCAGGAACTTGAAGCTGCTCACACGCTCCACAGCCGTCCCCTTAATGTAGATGGGTGTGTCAGCATTCCTCCTGTAGTCCAATGAGCTCCTTGGTCTTCTCGGTGTTAAGCAGCAGGTTGTTCGTGTCGCACCACTCAGCCAGACGATCCACCTCCTCCCTGTAGGCGGCCTATTATTCTTCAACATAGTCTGAACTCTTCTCCAGGCTTCTTGAAGGACATTCAAAGCTCTTCTTTGGCTGCCTCTCTCTCTCAAGTTGATACCACACTGCTTTAATGATGTTGACGTGCTATGACTGATAGTGTTTCATTGTGTTTTTTTGTCCAGCTATGCTTTTATTGC
This sequence comes from Haplochromis burtoni, assembly GCF_018398535.1. Classification (NCBI taxonomy): domain Eukaryota; kingdom Metazoa; phylum Chordata; class Actinopteri; order Cichliformes; family Cichlidae; genus Haplochromis; species Haplochromis burtoni. The sequence goes on along the minus strand of NW_024582515.1, from coordinate 1,348,052 downwards.
ATTGGCAGTGTGCTAAAAAGTGAAGTCACTGCATATAATGTTTAACATATTGCATTGTGGTTGAAAATCTGGTGGTATTTTCATTTTTACCTCAACTCTTCTGTATGTACGATGATGATTTGGACCAAAATTTTCAAATTTAGATTTATCTCTCCATCAGACCTGTTTCCACTGATTTTCAGTCCAGTTCTTGTATAATTTGTCCTTAAGAGTGGCTTCTTGACAGCCACACTTCCACTGAGACCGCTGGTGAGGCTTCATTGTAGAATAGATGGATCAGCTGGAGGTCCAGATACATCTTTCAGGTCCTGTGTCAGGTTTTGCTGGCCTTTTTTCCTGTTTCTTTAAGACTTGACTTTCAGCTATTTGCAAATTCTTTTGTTGTCTACTTGTCAAGTTTTCAGGTAATCACTCTTAAGAATCACTTTGTAGATGAAAAAATATTTTCAACTTTATTGACTGACTAATGCGTTTCGAAACGCGTTGGTCAGTCAATAAAGTTGTTCCTCTTTCATATTAAGTGTTGCTGGAGTTCCTGCGTTGTGAGTTTTTCATCCCGTCCATGCACCTTGGAAGTAGGCGAAATTGTTCCAGAAATTTCTGCTGTCAAATATTTTATGCCAAACCATTTTATGTTGTTTCATTGTATTCATTTTTCCTGGATTCAGCTTCTAGTGACAAAAGATACTATTTAAAATTTAATCTTTGCAAAGCTGTCTTTTATGTTTAGACACAACACTGGCACATCCCAGGAGTTAATGCTTTTTTCATGCTTGAATGATTCACCGACCAGTGATAAGTAGCTCAACAAACAAACTCAGCAAAGCAGCAATTTCAAAATCCTACATTGTCTTGTTTCCAGGTAATTGCATTTACAAGATTTCCAGAGAACTTGACCTTTGACCTTGAGGTCAAGATCACTGAGATTCAAAGTCGTCTGAGAGTTTTAGCAGCTACACCTATGGTATACATTTGAAGCTCCTACATTGCCTTATCTTGAGTTATCGCCTTCACAGACTTGGGTGTCGTTGCTGCCTGCCTAGCGGGGTGATGACAATACCCAATCAGCCTTTTATGACTAAGGAGTAAAAGTGAAAAATTTGGCTGCTTGGAAGTAAAATATTTAAAAAATGAGGGGTGGCTCAAGACTTTTGCACAATACTTCAGTTTGTACATTATGTGGCCAAAAAATGTTCACTTTTCTGCTTGTTCAGCTTAGTCTGCTCAGTATCTGTTTGACCGTCTTTTTCTAATCTGCTTTCTACTTTCGCACATTGAAAGAGCACCCGCACTCGTACTTCTCCTTTCACAATTTCCCAAATGCACAAAAATGACACAACAGATAATCTGAGTGAAAAGGATATTGAGTAAAACTCTGTTAGCTGAAACCACGTCATGTATGTGCATGCTATGTAACAATGACACACAATTGAGATTTCCATGATGGACGGAAACGTTCTTCCATGTAACTGATTTGCAGTAGATTTCTAGGAGACAGTGTGACAGAGGAAAATTACCAAGATTTCAGCACTCATTACTCTGCAAAATGTTACTGGGTCTTCATAAATCCACTATTATAAACACATTCTGACTAAACTCATAACACAAACACTTACTAGTAAAAGCTCTTGAGTGATTACTCACAGCTTTAGCTGAAAAAGGGATGTGGATAATAATATCTTGGATAATATTCAAGTTAGGAGTATGAGATTGGAAGTGTGGATTGTAAAAGTTTCCACATCCCTATAAATAAAGGCACATTACAGAGCCGTGAAAAAGTACTGGCTCCCTTCCTGATTTGTTATTTTTTTGTATATTTGTCACACTTGCATGTTTCAGATCATCAAACAAATTTTAACGGTAGACAAAATGCAGGTTTTAAATGAAAATTTCATGTTCATTAATTCTCAATAAGGCAGATTGTCCGAATAATTCAGGGCTACTTCTGCTCTTCCTAAGATCTGGTAGAAAATCAGATCAACAACACGACATGCTGTCCTGCAAAAAGGAGAACGAGAACTAGCTCACAGAAATGTTTGGGTATTATTATATTATATATGATCTTTGTTAACTTTACCACAATATAAAACACTTTGCCATTGCTACGTGTCTGAAGCCAGAGATCAATTGTATTGTTCCACAATCAGATAATATGTAAGTTGAACTTTTTGGCAGGCGTGCAAAGCGCTGTGTTTGGAGGAAAAAAGGGAAAATCCACTGCAAAGCAAAGCCAAGGCCTCAGTCCAGACATGTTTGAAACTCTAAAACTCCACCATGCAGACATAAAAGACATGCATGTTCTTGTGTGCTCTGCAAGAATTTGGTCATAAATGAAGTGACACAGATGCAGGAGAAAGTTTTCTTAATATCACAGCTGTATTTTTATATAATCGAGGCAAAACAAAACAGGAGCACCAGAAAGACAAAAAACAAAGCACGAGTCCAGCACCAAAAAACAATGAAATGAAATACACCATAGCCAAGAAAATGGAGTCCAAAACAGAAGAGTTCAGGGGGCCGGCCAGGGGGCCGACAGCACAGGAGTCCAAACAGTTCAGGGGGCCGACCGTGCGGACGGCAACGGCGGCGACGTGGAAACAGTCCGGGAGGCCGACCGTAAGGAAGGCAACGGCGACGACGACAGCACTGGTCCAGGGGCCGGCTGCGAGGAAGGCCACGGCGGCGATGTGGAACCAGTTCAGGGGGCCGACCGTGTGGTCGGCAACGGCAGCGACCCAGGCGATGGAGGTCCGGAGGCCGGCCGCGCGGAAGGCAGCGGCGCCGAAGTGGACACAGTTCAGGGGGCCGACCGTGCGGAAGGCAACGGTGGTGAAGGGAGTCTGGGGGCCGCCCACGACGGCGATGGCGCCTGGCCAGTGGCCTAGAAAGTGGCCGTTTAGCTGCAGACCCAAACGAGGCTGGACCAGGCGACGCTGAAGGCGGAGACACTGAGGCTGGGCCAGGCGACGCTGAAGGCGGAGACACGGAGGCTGGGCCAGGCGAGGACGAAGACACGGAGGCTGGGCCAGGCGACGCTGAAGCAGAGGCTGCAGCCGGTGTGGATGATGAGGCTGAAGCTGGACCAGACGACGCTGACGGCTCTGAAGCTGGACCAGACGAGGCTGAAGGCGGCGGCGTGGAAGCCGGAGACGGAGGCGCTGCAGCCGGTGGCGTGGAAGCCGGAGATGGAGGCGCTGCAGCCGGTGGCGTGGAAGCCGGAGACGGAGGCGCTGCAGGCGGCGGCGTGGAAGCCGGAGCGCTGCAGACTGGACGGATCCCTTTGACCCTCCAGCGACGACAGGAGACGAAGGCCGGAGCGGTCCTACGGACCCTCCAGCAGAAGTCATCACTAAGCCAGCAGTCATGGAGGCCACTAGCTGACACAAAGGCGACTGGCAATGCACTGAGCACTGGCTCTGCCCAGGCAACGCTGACATGGTGCAGTTCTCAGGTGGCTGCTTAAACTTCAGGGGTCCAGAATCAGCTGGGGACTGAGACCTAGCCTCTGGGGAAGCCCTGGAGCGGCAAACTGTGCCAATGGCGGCTAAACTATGAAAAGCACCTTGAGTTGAAATTAGACTTTCTCCCTGCATGGAGTGAATGAGTGAAACTGGTAATACTGGAGCCTGAACTGCAGGTGACACTGGAGGCGCAGGGGACTGAACTGCAGGTGACACTGGAGGCGCAGGGGCCTGAACTGAAAGTGACACTGGAGGCGCAGGGGCCTGAACTGCAGGGACACTGGAGGCTCTGGAAACTGAACTGGAGACTGAACTGAAAGTGACGCTGGTGACTCTGGAAACTGAACGAAATGATGGTGACACTGGAGACTGAACTGCAGGTGACACTGGAGGCGCAAACTGAACTGGAGTGAACTGGTGGTGACTCTGGAAACTGAACTGAGGGTGACACTGGAGACAGAACTGAGAGTGGCTGCGGGGCAGCTAACTGAGCTGAGAGTGGCTGCTGAGCAGGTGATATGCTGTTCACAATATCATCTGCCGCACAGAACACCGCCCCTGAATGAACAGTCACACAGTCCGAAAACGGAAAAGAGTCCTCACTCACCACAGCCGGCGAATTAGAAGCCCGAACGTCCGGCTGTGGGGTGGCGCGCCTGCGGCGCGATCGGCGTTTCCTCCCCGCAGACGGCTCCGACGGGCCGGGCAAGATCACATCCGGCGAGTCGGGCAGCGAGGCAGGAGTGGCTGAGAGAAGGTGGTGTGTGCCGGAGAAAAGCCTGCATGGTCGGAGGAAGCGACTGTCAGAAGCCATGGCAGGCCAGAAAAGAGCCGTTGTAGCCGACTTTCCACGGCACGACGAAGCTCCTCGTACGGAGGATTCTCCAGCCACAGCCCGAGGAGGATCTCCACATTGTAGCTGATGTCATCCTGGAGCTCCTCGGACGGATTGGGTGCCGCAGGGTCCATGCTGGCTGGTTCGTACTGTCACGGTTTGCCGGTGGCAGACGTGTGGAGTTGTAGAAAGGACCCAAAAGGCGGCAGCTCTGGTGCAGGTGAGTATTTATTTACAGGAGTGGGTACAAACAGCAATGGTGGGTGAACATGAAACCGGAAACCTAAACTGGGTAAAACTAACAAAACAAACCAGAAACGAAGATGCAGGGAGGTCCGGGGAAATACATACGGAGAGACGCAGGGAGACCGAGGAGAAACAACACAGACGAACCAGCAACGACTAAGACAGAAGACAAGACTTAAAAACACTCAGAGAACACAGGGAGATCACACACACGGGTGGGGGACAAAACCCAGAATAATAATAACTACTAAAACATAAACACGGAGTCACAAACTCCGGATCATGACAACACCTTACCTTAAATGTAACTTTTTATTTCAGGTTAGGTTGGTATTAGGGCTGGGTTTTAATAATCGATTCATCGATTAAAATCGATTCTGGCTTGGATAACGTGATATCGATTCATTAAAATCCTGAATCGATTTTTTTATATAAATGTATTTTGCCCAAAATTCCAGAATCTCAGGTGAAACGTCACAAAATTTTGACAACCACCAAACATTTAAAACAGTAAATGAGAGCAGGTACACGGCTTCTGCACAAAGACGTAAACGCAAAGCTCGGACCTGCGGATCAGAATCGGTGAGATGTTGCCTTTCTCACCCGACGGCACGGACACGCTCGGTTTTGAAAGCCGACAGCTCGCTGATTCTGATGTTTCGGTGGGTCCACGCTTTGTGTTTACGCTCTTTTTGCGCTAATTCTAAAGCTGTTAGTTTTATCTCTCTGTGGTGAGAATAAGGCACGGCGGGACCACGGAATATCCTTTCGAGACATTTTTAGTCACACTCACCACAACAACAACCACACACACCTGAGTCCCTGTGTTTTAACCCAGCGGGCGTGATTATGAATGTCGTGCAGGTGCGTCCGCCCTCCCTGCACGGCACCGCAGACCACGCCCCACCACACTCTCTCCAAACAATATTGACCGAACCAGCAGAAGAAGATCCAAACTAAGCTTCACATAAACATCGTCAAGGACTCCCTCTGATTTTTGCTGTTTTGCTTCCACCACAATAAAATCACACTTCATGCACAGCTCTCTCTCTCTCTCTCTCTCTCTCTCTCTCTGTACTTCAAGAACAGTTTCCCATCTAAAAATCTGTTTTCTGCATTATTCGCTTGCTTGTTATGCACAAGTCTACCGTTATTTACAGCGCTGTCGGCCGATGTTTTTTTTTTTTTCCTTTTACTTACTTCCGAAAAGAAAACCTAATTTCTGCCGTTCAATAGGCTTCTAAACAAATTTAAACTTTTTAAAATTATACAAAATACAAAACGCTGTGTCTCTAATAAAACCGCTGTAACATCAGAGGTGATGTTCATAAGTTGATTAAAGATTTTCTTTCGTTTTTGATCTACTGCAGAATATTTTTATAAAATTCCAGGCCAGGAAAATCACCTTCATGTTTTTCTGTGTTTTATCTTCAGCTACTTTGACACAAAGGCCTCTGCTGTGATGCTCACACCTTTGATAAAGTCTGGAAAGTGTCAGCTTCCTTTTTATAGATACAAAAATATGTAAATGTACTGATCTGAATTATAATATTTCTGACTGTCTGAGGCAAAATTTCCCAGATTCAAATTGAATCGAATCGTGGATCGAATCGATTCAGGACCTTGTGAATCGGAATCGAATCGATTCTAGAAATCAGTGACAATACCCAGCCCTAGTTGGTATGTGCTAGTAAGTGGGATATGGGAGAAAAGGGACCATAAGTGATCATATATACAGTAAGGGCAACAGATTTGGATTATGTCTGAGTTTAGGGCTATTTTTTTACCTCAAATTCTGGAGTCGTTGAATGAATCATGAATAAAAAAATTACAAAAAGCATCTTACAGGAGAAAATCAGAACCACAGTCCATGACTTGAAACTTAGAAAGGTTAAGTGGTGCAAGCTAAACAAACAGAATCACTTAAAAAGAACTAAATTCATGTTTTCAAATGGTCAAGTCAAAGTTCAGACCTTAAGGCAACTGAAAAAGGCTGTTCCATCAAGATTTGATGCAGAAATGCTGCCAACCTGAAATTATTTTGTAGGATGGTGCAAAATTCCTCTACACACACACACACACACACACACACACACACACACACACACACACAACCTCATGAGTTTCAAGCAGCTTCAGACATTTCTCAGAGCCTCTGATAAGATCAACCGCATAGCAATTCTTACATTTTGTTTTTGCTCTTCTTTACTTCGGTGTTTCTCAATCAATTACAGGTAAGAAGAACAAGCTCCGTGTATACTACCTGTCCTGGCTGAGGAATAAGATTCTGCATAATGACCCAGAGGTTGAGAAGAAACAAGGCTGGACAACCGTAGGAGACTTGGAGGGATGCGTCCACTACAAAGTTGGTATGTTTATCACAAAAGGACATGTTGCATTTAAGAGTTTGGGAAGATTTCACTGTATTTATGAGCATAAATACTCATAACAGACTACCAAGGTGGTAAGTTTGAGATAAGGGCCCTCCACAGTGCAAAAGTGCAAGTGCATGGGGACTGTGTGTGGAGATCACAGCAGGGACTGGTGTTGTTTTTTTATTGACTTCACACCTAATGGGGGGTTACTTGCACACCACTCCTAAATGAAACTATTAACTGACCCATTCACCAGATTGCAAAATACACAAAGTCACAAAAAGGAAACCAAGAGGCCAACGTGCAGTGAACAAAGAGACAATCTGACAAGGACAAAAGGGATTAGTAGAATCTATAGTTTTTACTGATTGAATAATTACTTAGAAACCTGCTGGCAGCTGTAGACATGATAACTGGTCCCTGATATTGGTCACAGCCACCTCTTAGCTCACTGCCTGCAAAACAAGCAGCTTCTCCCCACCAGTTTTAACACAGACAGATGCTCATTCTCATGTAAAACTCTGAACTACTAGGAGAAGTTACTCTCTTCTGGGAAGTTGGCTGTAGCTATGCAGCTTTCTGAACAGAACAGATCCATGTACATGATACTTTTTAATTATTCAGTGCTTTAATAATTAATAAAATAAATAAAGTGATTCCCAAATTTTTCTGAGACATGAAGACTAAAATTAAATGTCATAGGAGAAATCTCTGACCTGTCTACCTCCCCTCACCCCCAACCACTCACAGGAAATGGCCGGCTCTCGCTGAACCTGGCTCTGCTGAAGGTTTCTTCCTGTTAAAAGGGAGTTTTCCTTCCCACTGTTGCCAAAGTTCTTGTTCATCTAGTTTTGCGGTCGTCTGATTGTTGGGGTTTTCTTTGTATTATCGTAGGATCTTTGCCTTACAATATAAAGTGCTTGAGGCAACTGTTATTGTGATTTGGTGCTATATAAATAAAATGGAATTGAATTGAAACTACAAATACAAAGAAACACAACAAAACAAAAACTTTAAATAGACAGGGATCAAAAGGTCAAGGTCATGTTTATTTATATAGCACAGGGGTGTCCAACTCCAGTCCTCGAGAGCTACTGTCCTGCAGCTTTTAGATGCATCCCTACTCCAACACAGCTGAATTAAATGGTTCCGCATGCCATCAAGGCAAAGGCCTAATAAGAAGCCATTCAAGCTGCAGGACAGTAGCTCTCAAGAACTGGAGTTGGACACTGATATAGCACATTTCCAAACAGTCCATGCTGCACAAAGTGCTTAACAATGCAAAACAACAACAAACACACTGCAACAAATTGGGAACAAGGTTGCCAAATATGTCTTTTTATCAGTGTCTATGAATATCAGCCTTTAGTTTCTGCTTTGTGCTTTTCATATGTAGGAATTCAAATCGGATATGTGCTTCGGGAACCTACACGCCATTGATAAATCATAGAATGAAAACCCTTGATTAAGTAATAATGTGGTAAAAGCATCTGAGAAGACATGCAAGTAGACCTTCCTGTCTAAAACTCAGAATGTCATTCATGATTTTATTGCTTTGCAAAGACTGGCACTTCCTGTTGGAAACTCCCATGTAGTGATCAGAGCTGTTGGCTGAGGAATCCGTTTCCCGTCCAACAGCTTTATTCATGCATGTTCATTATTTTCTTTAATCAGCACTTGTGGAAAGTACAGGGCTTTGCAGCAATGATGAGAAAATCAATATTGGAAAAGTAACATTTGTAACACTGTTGCCAAAACAGTGGGTTTATGTGGACGTAGGGGAAAAGAGCTGAGAGTGCACTTTTAACTGTGTTCCTCAGATGGTTTGCAAAAAGTAAGCTTGCACCGGGGTTGGGTTTAGAGGGCATTTACCTTATTCTACATAGATGTAAGCTGAAAGCAGCACTTTCTGTTAATTTAATTGTGCAGGCATTCTGGGCTAACCGTTTTCTTTTTAAGATGCCAGGAATTGTTGTTTCTGTGGTGCAATACAAACTGCTGTGAATATTTCAGATTAACCCAAATAAACATCAGTTAAAATAATAACTTTCTCCCTCCATTTGTTGCAATATTAAGTTGGTAAGCAGAGATGAGCCCACACTACTCTCCTGCCCTGTGGTAATCATGCTCTTTTTAAGTGATTTATTCCGATTTTTATTTCCCCAGTGAAATATGAGAGGATCAAATTCTTGGTTCTGGCTCTGAAGAACTCTGTGGAGGTCTACGCTTGGGCACCCAAGCCCTACCACAAATTCATGGCCTTCAAGGTAAGTAAACCGACCAGCTAGTTGTTGGTGCTATTGCTTGTTATTGTGCTCTTTGTGTTTTTTCTTTTCCAAATGATAGCAATCTATCATCTCTGTGTTTTGGCAAATATCTACTGATATTAAGCTGAAAGACTAAGATTTCTGATCTGTGTGCGCCTCAGTCTTTCGGTGATCTGGTGCATAAGCCGCTGCTGGTTGACCTGACTGTGGAGGAAGGTCAGAGGTTAAAGGTAATCTATGGCTCGTACTCAGGCTTTCACGCCGTGGATGTCGACTCTGGGGCCGTTTACGACATCTACCTGCCCACACACGTAAGAACACAGCTGTAAAATAACGCACATGCTTGTTTGTTGTATGTGTTAAAAGAGGAGTCACTCTTATAATGTCTGTTGTTTTTCCTCCAGATCCAGACGAGCATTCAGTCTCACGCAATCATCATTCTGCCTAACACTGATGGCATTGAACTGCTCGTGTGCTACGAGGACGAGGGTGTTTATGTCAACACCTACGGACGCATCACCAAGGACGTGGTGCTGCAGTGGGGGGAGATGCCCACCTCAGTGGGTGAGTAACTGGGTGAAAAGCTACACAAACACCTGCCCTATAATGTTTTCTTGTCTGTCTAGGTCAGTGTTGCCCAGCCTTTTTGCCTCACAACCCTCCAAGAGCTAAAGTGTCCCTGCACCTACACCTTTACACCCGATTTATTTTTTTTTAAAGTGGTGCTTTTTTTCTGTTAATGATTAAAAATCATCAACAAGTCGATTGTTTTAGCACATTTATGTTTGACACCTCTGGTTTAGGGATTTAACATTTTCTTTGTCTTTAAATAGAGTTAGATATCCGTATACTAACTAAAACATCTCTTCACAGCCTACATTCGGTCTAACCAAATCATGGGTTGGGGCGAGAAAGCCATCGAGATCCGCTCTGTGGAGACCGGTCACCTGGACGGCGTCTTCATGCACAAGAGAGCTCAGCGACTCAAGTTCCTCTGTGAAAGAAATGACAAGGTGAGATTGGCATGTCAGCTTTCTGATTAGCACCATGGCCAGTGACTCGTGTACATCTTTGGGATTAGTCAACTTTGTGTTTGCTCGATAAAAATAAAACACAAGAAAACCCTCCTCCAAGCAAATAAGAACAGCTCCTCCAACTTGACTGCAGGCCATCTGAGAAGCATCTTTTAAAATCAAACTGATTTTGTTTACAGATTTTAAGTGATGAAACATGAAAAAGGCTCCCCTTATGTCTTCAGTTACATGCAAACACACGGTGACTACCTACATCAGATGTGCCAGGTTAGCTGTGAAGCTAAATCCTGGCATCAAATTTGTTTGCACAATTTCTGTTGACTCAGCTGTGGAAGTAACTTAAGGCCGCTCTAGTTTCTCTTCTCTCTTTTTTTGGACTGTTTTTCTCTTTTTGTGGGTCTGTATTTTTGACAGTATGTGCGGTAAATAATGGGAACTTTTAGAGTACGTAACATATGAGAAATGAATGAAGAAACTTTTAACCACCCGAGTTTTGTTTTTGAGTGTTAGTGACTTGTGAAATCATTTAAGACCTCCCCAGATAATTTTATTTGAATATTCATATATACAAGTGTGTGTGTATGTATGTATGT
>NW_024582515.1:1320059-1336167 GCF_018398535.1 Haplochromis burtoni | reverse complement strand
CCTTTGCCCCATGTTCCCACCATCCGCCCCTTCTTGTGAGCGTGGGGCTGGTGGGGCTCTAGAGTGTGTTGTATTAATGCTACAGTAGTGTGTGTGTGTGTGTGTGTGTGTGTGTGTGTGTGTGTGTGTGTGTGTGTGTAAATGTACTTCTGTTTGGTCCACCTACTGCTAACATGCTGGTTTGTCCAATGAGCTGGAGGCTCAGTGACAAGCATGAGAAAGGGACCTAATATTAAGTTTAGGTTGACAGGACTCAAACATGAGGGTGTGTGCGTGCGTGTGTGTGGTTGAAGTATAGTGTTGTATCGGACAGGCGCTTTAAAAAGAAGGGGAGGGCGGAGAGAGTTGGTGTAGGTGATGGATTTCAGAATAGTATTTTTTGAATCATTATTATTCCTTGAAGATAAGTGTAACTATGTGGAGTTAAACATGTCTTTTACCTTGTTTTTTTTAATCATTCACACACATCCACCTACACAACTTGCTTGCTCTAAACCCACAGAAGTGTAAGGTGTGTCCGTATGAAAAGAATGCAATGCGGGTGTGATCCAAAATATTAAATAAAGTGTCTATGTACAAATAAAGCTTTGGGAACTTTTGTCGTGTCGGACCGGCGGCGGGGAAGCATGACGACCCGATCTTAACTCGAGAAACTTGAACTGCTGTGAATAAACAGATATAACGTGGAGAGAGGGGAAAAAATCGAGAGATAATGTAGATGAGAAAGTTTAGTACGTGTATGTGTGCGCGTGTGCCGTCAACAGTTCGGCATCGCTTTGGGTTTAAGTGGCAGAGAGGTAAACACGTGGTTGGCGGGTTTGTTTTGGCACAGGAGGCGGAGTTCCATCTTCCATTTCATGACTTCGACTCATTTCATGCTTCATTTAGAACATTTGTATGTATTCAATGCACTAAGTGTCAAGAATGTAGAAAGACTTATTACTGTGTGGTGGTCCAAGGCATGAGATGACGTTTTTGCTTTGTATCTTGTCACGAGTGATCAATCCTAGGTGTTCGGTTTTGGAGTCGAAGCTGCGGCGGCGGCAGCAGAGCCTCTGCGTCAGATGTACATATTTCGATTCCGTATTTGTTTCGCAGCCTTCGGCAATCTGTGTGTCAGAGCTGAGGAGCGTTTCTCGCGGCTTTCCCGTTCCAACGAGAACACGCGCTCCTTTATTGATTCAGCACTCAGACTCTGGATTTCAGTGTTACTGTGATGAAGTGTCTCCAAACAGGCAACACTGAGCAGAGATTTTTCCCTCACTCGGCTGTTTGTGAAGGAACTGACGAGAGAATCCCCATTTTTCTTTTTTTTTATAGGAAGGAATAGTTTGTCTATTTTGTGCCCCTCCCTAACCCCCTCATGCCCCACTCCAGCTGTTATTGAAGTTCCCTGTATGCGAAAGACTGAGCAACAACCTTCGGCATGGACGATCTTTGCCCAGCTGGATTTTTTCCTTCCTTTTTTGCAATGATTCTCATCATTTGCTCACAGGAAGAGCAAGGGGAGAGTCCGATCTATGACGTCATATCCAAACACACCTTTTGTCAGGACACAAACAAGCTTATCTTGGGTGTTTTCCCTCCTTGACGATAAGGTTACTGTTGGTCACTTAGTTTATGTCTCTGTATGGAGAAGCCGTTCGGGCCCCAGTGCTTTTGTCTGAGGTCTGCATGTGCAGTAATGCTCGGTGTGTGTCTCTTCTTGCATCAAGGCCTTGATGAGTGGCTGTATTGAATTCATGAAAATAATTTGTGGCTATTATCAATATTCTTATTGATCTAAGGAAAGAAACGAGCCGATTGAGACGAATCAGTCGCTTGCAGGCTTGTGTTGGAAAAAGTGCCAAGAGGGCAGCATTTAAAACGTGTAAACCTGTTGTTATAAGAACCACTACTTGGAAATCCTTTCTTTCAAAAAATAAAAACAACAAAAAAACTTAAAAAATCACTCGAAGCATTGTGTATTCTTAAGTTTTAGAGCTAGTTGAGAAGCTTAACAATAGTTTCTGTTGTTTCTGTAAGTCTATGTAAACGTAACTATGCGACTGCGGTGGTTTAATATTATTACACTCACCTTAGGTGGAGAAACTGTTTACAGAGGCAATGTTTTGTTACACTAATGTGCATCATGGTATTTATGTTTGAGAGCATAATGCATCTTAGTTCTTTAACTCATACTTTCTGCTTTTTGAGCCCACTTTTTATTGGATATTTTAAATTTTTCGTTAGTTTTTATTTATTTTTCTTTGTCATTTCTCCCACCCCTGCTAACTTTTTCCACAACAAAGAACACACGTGTTGTTCATTTCAGGTATTCACACAACGCTGCTTCAACATGGAAACATTACAGTAACGTTCCTTGCAGGCTTGGACGTGAGGCAACGTGTTTTTTCCTCTGCTGTTTCTGCCGTGCTACTCTAACTTATGTCCTCTCTGTGTATGACAGGAAGTCATGTATTTTCCTGAAAGTTTTTTGTTTTGTTTTCTTTGAATAAACTTTAAAAGTAATTTTAAAACAACAATGTTGTGCCCTTTCGTCTTTGGCCTCTCTGTGATGTTTGCTCCCCAAGTACACGCACGCACATTGAAAACAGACATGTTGTAACAGGTGTTGGCTAACAGACCAAAATGGAACACATCAGTTGCATGTATGGGGCGATTTCGACAAATGCTTTGTTTGTGGAAATTGTGCATATTGTTTTCAGACAAAATTACCATTTCCGCTCAGCTACACGATGCAATGCACTAAAAAAAAAGCTTGGATTATATTGATTGTTCCTTTATTCACGACACGGTAAAGTCCAGTTATCTTACTGGCATGTTGTAAATTCTGAATTCTTGTCGAGCTCAGCTAAAAAGGGAAGTAATAAGAAAAGGTAATTTTCTCAGAATATCTTGTGCAAGAGGATATTCATTCACACGAACAGCTCACTCTCTGAAAGATAACAGCTTTTAATTATTTATATTCAATTCAATTTTATTTATACAGCACCAAGTTATGACAGTCCCCTCAAGGTGCTTTATTTTGTAAGGTAAAGGAACTACAGTAATACAGAGAAAACACAACAATCAGACAGCCCCCTACAAGCAAGCACTTGGCGACAATAGGAAGGAAGGAACCTCCTGCAGAACCAGACTCGGGTAGGGGCCGATTGGGGCTCTCTGAAAGTGTTGTTTTCTGTGCAATCACGTGCACCACTCAGTGCATTTAGGCATATATCAAGATGTATTACATATCATGACTTCCTGCTGAAGCTGAACATGAATGGCAATGTTATTAATGAAGCTTATGCGCAAGTTCAATAAGGAAGATCTCAGAGGCTTTCCCACGTATACAACATTCACCCATATACTTGTTTTTATGTCCGAGTGCTTACTGCATCACAGTAAGACACATTCACACTCTGATAATGCAGTGTTGAACTCCCATACCCAGTCACCGCAATGATGCTAAAAGTCAAAAGTGAATGTCCAGACTGTTTTGAGCCGATAGGAAGGCAATAAAAATAATAATAATAATAATGCACTCATCTAAGAACTGGAAACTAAGACTTCAGTTCTCACGGGTTCACTAAAAGTTGAAAATTGGAAGAATGCTGGTCGGCTGAGTCTGCTGGATGGTAGGTGCATTGGTGTGGATGATATTTTCCTGCACCACTTAGCCCAGGGGTGTCAAACTCCAGGCCTCGAGGGCCGGTGTCCTGCAGGTTTTAACTCTCACCCTGGGTCAGCACATCTGACTCAAATGATTAGTTCATTACCAGGCCTCTGGAGAACTTCAAGACATGCTGAGGTGGTAATTTAGCCATTTGAATCAGTTGTGTTGGATCAAGGACACATCTAAAACCTGCAGGACACTGGCCCTCGAGGCTTGGAGTTCTACACCCCTGACTTAGCTCATGAGCACAGTGTACTCCTCGTCTGATGGCTGCTTTCAGCACAAAGCTCAAATCTTCTCAACTTCACACTACTCCGGGTTTGGGGTCAGCTTTAATTTAGTTTAACTGCTCTGGCCGACTCCATGCAACCTGTAGTTTGTCTAGTCTGTCACACTGGGTGATGAAACAATGGCATTTATTGTCTGTGTCGTTTCCTGTGAGCAGCAGATTTTACAGCACATGGGGAGTCGAATCTCACCTTCTTAGATGTTTTTTTAATGTACAAATGTCAGTTTACATACTTGGTTCACAGATGGTAGCCCTGTAATAATAAATAACGGTGAAAAAATATGAAAACAATTAAACGTGTTTTTAAGCTCACTTCTTGGTTCTGCATTTGTTCTGTGCCCCCAAAAGGAAGTGCTCTTTTCAGTTAAGCACGACATTGTCAATTAATATTCAGCTGATCAACAGGTTCTTAAACAGAAATTGGCCTGTTGCTGGATGTCGACTCCCTAGAAGGTGGATTTCTTAGCACCGGACAGGAAAGCCAACGTGTCAAACTGTTTAGTCATCTATCCAGTACTGCTATCTACAGATGCTGAGGCGAACTCGAAAATTCCCAAAACACGCAACATCTTCTGCTTCCTCAAAGTC
Source organism: Haplochromis burtoni (assembly GCF_018398535.1). Classification (NCBI taxonomy): domain Eukaryota; kingdom Metazoa; phylum Chordata; class Actinopteri; order Cichliformes; family Cichlidae; genus Haplochromis; species Haplochromis burtoni. The sequence goes on along the minus strand of NW_024582515.1, from coordinate 1,331,629 downwards.
CGGTCATCAAAGGAACGGCATGTTCTGTCTTGGTCTCCTTTTAACCTGCATGCGTTAAAGATACTGGCTAATTTGGATATATGCGTTTATGTGTGTGTGTGTGTGTGTGTGTGTGTGTGATAAAGGCCTGTGCATAGCTGTGCATTATCCGCCCCGTTCCTGTCTTCTGATACCAAGTGTGTAATAAATATTGTTATTTTTGTTGGATAAACTATTTGGAAAAGGCTACAGCAACCAAAAAAATGTGTATCTCTGGCCTACATGTCAACACTCATACGTTTGCATGTTTGCAAATTTCCTGAATGCATAAATATTACCTTAATGGGAAACTATCGTAGTTTTACACAAAATGTCACACGTGACACAGCTGCTAAAGCAGGTTTTGATAAAGGAGATGGTCGAGGATAATGGGACTCATGAGTTTGCAGGTGGAGGATTACAGGATTACACATTATATGGATACACTGGGCTAAAGTTCAAAAGGACTGTGACACAAAGTTGCCATTTTCTAGAATGTAGTCAAGTACTGTTATTTACATGTGCTGGTCTCACTTGTAATCAAATACACTGAATCTAAACAGGAACCTTTTCCTGTGTTGTGAACACTACCCTGACATGGGATTATTTCCCATCACTTCCATCACTTCAGTGTTTTCATGTCATACATACGCATACACCTACACTGGAAAATGTCCAGTCAGGATCAAAGTGAGCAATGCAGGATTAATGCGCAAGAGATGGACGCTGTATTTGCTATGCAAGGAGATGACAGAGCAATGAGTCACTGCAATACTACGGAGCTGTGTTTTAATAATAATAACTGCAAAGCTGGATGCCAATTTTCTCTTCTAACGAACACAGTTTATATTTGTGGATTTTGGAAAATCTACTGCAATGATATTTCTGCTTATAAGACTAGATGAAATAAAATAAAACTATACTGCAATTGTCTTTTGTTCTAGTTATACGGAGGGCAAGCTTTGTGGACATGTGCAGAACTTATGCATATCATTTTCTAAATGTTTGAGTAAACAAATTTGGCCGAGGGAAACAAAAAACCTCAAAATGGACGAGTTTGGATCCTTTCTTTTCTTTTTTCTTAAACAAATTACACTTTTTAAATGTAAAATAAATGTATAATTTTTAATGCAGCGTCTAAGTAGGTTTCTGTTTTTCAGTAGTATATAGTGTGACCTAATGTAAGCTTATTGTGTTAAATTGCAAACCAGTTATTAGAAAAAGCCTTTAAAACTATTTCAGTGCTAAATCCAATAACACTGCCAGGCTGATTGTCTGAGGCATCCACCTCTGAGCTAGATTATTCTCTCAAAATACATAATATAAATAAAAGGTAATACTTTATATCAGTGCCACACTGTTAAGCATTAATAATGTATTAGCAAGTACTTCATTCAGCATTTATATATCATTACACCTCCTCAGTATGCCATTTATAAATACAGATATATTCATCCATCTGTTACTGTTACACTTTGTACAGCCATGAGTGCTACACCATCAGTGCTAGTAATAATCATAATCATAATAATATCTGTATTTATAAATGGCATACTGAGGAGGAGTAATGATATATAAATGATGAATAAAGTAGTTGCAAATGTCTTTGGATCCCTCGAAGAAAAGTTTATATTTCTTATAATAAGAACATTGAAATCCAGAATTCCAGTAATATTATGACTAAAGGTTTAGATCCCAAATGAGTAACAGTTTCAGCTACGCTAACATTAAATCATTTATCATGTCGACATCAGCAAAACTGCTGCTTTTCTTGTTTCTGCTTAGTGAAATGTCAAACGCTCCCTGCTTATGTGAAGGTGTGCACGCTCACATACTGTAGAAGGTGTCGCCACAGCTGGTGAGCTGTCCTACTCCACCAGTTTAATCACAACTGTGAATAAACAAATTGCCTTATTGTGTCCAAATTGCTTAGAGCTTGTGAGAAAGAGTGGTAAGAAAGCAGAAAGGTTTTGAGGGTCTTTTAAATGACAGCTTTTCAATGAACACAATTTTTAAAAAGTAATTTCAGAACCACAGTGAAAGTACAAAACCCTTTATGACGGGGTGGCTAAAGGCAGCTCAATATCTCAACAGGGGGAACTGCCTGCATGGCTCCACACAGCATTGCTGGCTGTGAGTACATTGTGACGCTCGTGATGATGTGTGTTCATGTGTTAAAACAAACAGAGATGTCCATGCAGACACAAGCAGCAGCTCATTCCAGTGAGCAACAGCTGTAAACAGATGTAAGACAAGAATGCTGCCTTTAGACTCTGGAAACTGTTTGGAAATCATTATAGGTCTTCTTCCACAGTGCATCTGAGTGGGTTTGTGTATATACTGTGTGTTTGGAGTCACCAGACTAGAGTGGTGAGCTGTACATCATACTGCATTACATTGGGAAACCTGAGAAATTTCCACCTCAGAGGGGTGGGAACATTGAAAAGAGACTGCAGGTTTCCCCTGAGCCAATAGGAAACAGATCATTTGCTGCTTCAGTCCACGCTGTCACCACATCTACCTGTCACCAGTGTCACACTGCCAGGACCACTGCCACGCTCACCTTTACACCGTGAGTATACTGCATTGCTGTGTATGTAATCATAGGAAAGTAAGGTTAAGTACACGCGTGCGCCGTATTTATATGTACACACATATGGTTGCTTATATAACAAAACTGCCTAACTATTATATATAACTTTTTAACAATAATACGCTTGTTATGTACTAATAAGTACTGAAAATTCCATATTTTATTCTGTTTTGTCATATTTGCAACCATTTACATTGCAGGGTTTTACTGTCACAGCATGTTTACTTTAAATATTTCATTTGTTGCACAAATGTTTAAATCTACTTAGTTTGCAACAAATCGAGACTTTAGAGTTTATCCAAAACTACTATAATAAAATATTTGTATGGGTGCACTGTAGGAAAAAAGACCGACAGACCGACAGTTCTACTGAATCAAACAAGGATGTGTATAGTTTTTTTCTTAAATAAGTGATTTTCACGATAAATGCAAAGGCATCCGCAACTTAATGTCGAATTAAGTCGCCATCATTGCGTTAATAATTTGAGATATATTTTTGAAGTGGAGGTCAAATTCTCTAGTTTCGTCGTAGACTGTGTGAATACAAAAGATTCATTTAATTATGAAATATTGAGCTTATCATAAGAGCACATGCAGTATTTATAATATTATACTTAAACTGAAGGAAACTACAGATAGCATTGTAAGCTTAATATGGGTTTGGCAGTAGCAGTAAAAAAAACTGTCACAATAAATGAGTTATAAAATTGTTCTCGGCTTTAATCGAAACTCTTAATCCTGGAAAATGTGTCAGTGCATTGTGACTTGTGTATGCATATTCATCTACAACACTGGCACTCCCACACTTTATGGGCCTTCCTTTTAATGACACATGGAAGATTTCAGCGTGGAAAAGATTTATCACACGCGCATGTGTGTGGCACTCGTGTCTGTCTGTGTGTAAGAGAGAGCGAGAAAATGTTCACTTCTCTCAGCTGATCTTTGTAATCGGAGGAGAAAACAGAAGCGAAAATCCACTTGTTTCCATGGAAACAAAACTATGGAAATCTTACCTAACAAAATGCATTTAAATACGATACAGAAAACTTTCAAAGTATGCTATATACTACTATATGTGTGCAAATAGGATACAGTAAACAGACTATATTTAGAAAAAATTAAATACAAGTAGACCTTACACTAATGTTATTATGTAGCACTTTTATGCGTCTTTAAATCACAGGCCTCGAGGGCCGGTGTCCTGCAGCTTTTAGATATAGCCGTGATCCAACACAGCTGGTTTAAATTACCTCTCCAGAATCCTGGTAATGAACTAACCCTTTGATTCAGGTGTGTTGGCCCAGAGTGAGATCTAAAAGCTGCAACAACTGGCCCTTGAGGCCTGGAGTTCCCCACCCCTGCTAAATGTATATTTATTGTTGACTGAATATGCAATATATTACCAAATTGTTGCCCTGATCTTAATAAAAATCGCTATAGGTTACACCTGTCCTCACTACTAGTTTAGGTCTTTAGTATTGGAATAAAAAAATAGTAGCTAAACCCCAATTTATCACTAAGCCATTCTGTTCATTCGAACATCAAAAACATATTTTAATAGTACATCTTTAGTCCAGTTACTATTGTTATTCATTTTACTGACCTATGATGTGAGTGACTTTAAAAGGTTTAATATGAGTCATCCCATGTGGTGCCATTGGTAAACTCCCTAAATTTGACTCTAGGATGTGGGGGCGAGATGAAGTGTATTGCCGACATCTTTGATGATGATGTGCTGATGTCACAACCTCTACAATCTGAAAAGAGTTTGCATAAAAGCCGATTTGGTTAAAGCTTTATGAGGCGAGGACACTTATACCTCAGCAGCCCAGTGTTTAAAGGCTCTTGTCCGGATAACATTTGAAGTTTTTCCTTTGTTATTTTTCTGGCCTTCGATGCCCTTTTTTATCCTCTCTGTGGGTTATTTTTTCTCTTAAGCCTTTTCTTTAATGTTTTACTGGAAAAAACATTTAAGCTGGAAAGCTGGAAGCAACTGAACCAACTTGTTTAAACTTCACTACAAGTTTTGCTGGTGGATGTTTTATTTCAGACGTTTGTCTCCCTGCAGACTGCCATCATGGTCTTTTTGCCTTTAACATGTGCTGTGGTCATCATCAGCTGCGTTTATGGAAGACCTCCATTACCTCCTTTGCCAACGAAAGGTGAGCTTGCAGCAGCTACACTACACACACTGCATACTGTAAGAGGCAGTAGTATTCATCACAGAGAGAATGCATTGTGATCATCACAGTATTACAGCGGGGTGATCTTGCTTTTTAGACAGATATCTTATTACAGCAGACTCCATGATCATCACCCACTCTACATATGTTTACATGTAGATGCTGGGGCGCGATCTTTCAAGCCCTACAGGTACAGCCGTTACCAAAATTATTAGAACGAGAAAACACAAAGAAGGCTGTCAAAAAGTTCTTTAAAACTAAAAATTATAGCTATATATTTGGCAAATTATTAGGTACGGCATCTTCATCAAAAAATTATAATGTGCTTTTTCGTAAAAGTGTAAAGGAAAAAAAAATCTGATAATTATATTCTAACATTAAAAAATAGAATTTGGATCTCAGAGCTTGATCATACTGGTTGCTTAACCATTGCAGAAACATCAAAAGTGTTACTGTGATGGTTAAGCAAGATCAACCTTTCACCGGGTGGAGGTCTAATAAATGTTGAGCACTGTAGGTGCTCAAATGTTGAGCACTGTAGGTGGTGTGTTGGAGGGACTGAAAGAGGTTTTTGATAATACTGACTTAATGCTCATGTGACAGTGTGACTGCCTTGTGAGAATCACACTTTATGAGTTGCACTGCTAGATTTTTTTTGCACGTGTCGTTTCTAATCACTACATGGTACATAAGTACTTATAGTACTTATGTACTATAAGTTACTAATGTTGACGGTTACTGAAGTTTGCTTATATCAGCAAATGGGATGGCACTTACTGATGTTAGTGTCCAGAGGTCTGTTGCACTAAAATTGAAATGTTAAATGTTAAAAATTAGTCAGATAGAGCTGAAAACAATCTAAAAAAAGTCAGCCACTTTCAGAATGAAGATTTCTTGGTTACCTTTGTAACAATAGACAAATACATACATAGAATTTTAATAGTAGATACTGGGGTCATCAAAGTATTCTTCTAATCAGTGCATCCCGAGTCAATAAACTTTGCTGTTCTGAGAACATGCACATCTTTACACAGTTACTCATTTTGAGTGATGCTTTTGTTGCAGATGGCTGCTACCTGGTCGATCCAGAGGTGGCGACATTCAGAGTGGAGGGTGAAGCAGTAATCCTCTCTTTCCCGATATTCAGCCATGTTCTTGAAAAACGCAACATTGCCCCCCCAACCGCTGAGTACTCCATCACCAAGGACAATGAGATGGAGGGCACAAACTATCAGGGTGAAGGACGTGTTCAGCAGCAGGATAACCAGCTGTGGCTCCTCCCAGCTGTGGCTTCAGACTCAGGGAAATACACCTGCACATACAGGTAGTTAACCAGAGTCAAGAGAAATGATCTCTCCAAGTAACAAGACCGTTCATTCCACAGGTGATGCTGGTAAAACTAGCAAAAGCTGATAAGTAATCTGATAGGAACAAATGACAACATTGTTTAGTTTTTATGTCCAACACTTAAACATGCAATGATTACCTAAAATAAAAGTATTATTTTTCACATTTCAATTTTTACAATTTTTTTTAAACTACTTGCTGTTTTGTTAGAAATTAGATGGAAAACCGCCCTCCCTCCAATTTACAGACAGGGTGGCTACAAAGCAACATATCAGAAACTAGCATAAAATATGTTTCTTTTTATACTTTCCTCTCCGGATTGAAACTTTCAAACTGGAGAAAACGTGGTCACTTGTAACACTTTTGTTTCCAGAAATGAGACCTACTGCGTAACTGGAAGTATCAAGCTGCACGTGTACAAGCCCACTTTAGTAGACATGAAAAAGCTGACGCATAAAGTGACAGCCGCAGTGGGAGAGACGCTGACATTAGAGTGTCCATCTCTGCGTAACTTCAACAAGACGGACAGCATGATAGAGTGGTACAAGGTGAGTGAACGAACCTGTCGGCGCTTGGCAAGGAACTTTCTGCCTGATGCGGTTGACAGTGATATTTTTTTACACTCTTTTGAGGTAATCGGCTAAGGCTGGTAGTGATGAGTCATTTAACCACATGCTGCCTTCTTGCAGGACTCCAACACCACTGCTCCTCCAGCAGGCAGAGCAGGGTCCTTCCAACAGCACAGAGGCAAACTGATGATCCCAGCTGTGAAGCGAACCCATGCAGGCATCTACACCTGCAAGCTCAGGGTGCGCATTAACAACCAGCTGTACAAAGTCAGCAGAGTCTATCTTCTCCATGTGCAAGGTTTGTGATCTGCAAAGTCATGCATGTGCTGAGAAATGTGGGTTAAATAAGAGTTTTTATCTATTACATGGCTATTACTGCATTTATAGTTTTAGATTATTAAGTATAATACAACTGTCAGGCTAGAGGACAGATCACACTTACGCTTCTTTTTAATTAAAAATGCAGAGCAAATGAGAAAAAAAATCTTTAAAAAATTCATCAAATTAATACTTAAATAAGCAAATCACTTTAATTTTATGACAATGTGCAACGGTCAAGTACTCTACATAAAGATCATCAATTTACTTCTTTACAGCTAGAGCGTTGTGGTACACTGCCCTCTACTGGCCCACTAGGGAAATAGCATGGGCCGCACAGATAACTCCATCAAACACATTAATGATTATTACTGTGCCAAATAGTCCACTGTTGTTATTATTTAAGGAGCCGTTTGTTTGGATGTGTCTTCCAGGCCCTGATCCTGAGATCACAACCAAATCCACTGTGCCTAACATCTCTGTGACCTCTGACCCTGGGTTAATCAGCACCAGCACTGTCAACAGTGAGTTTTTTAATAGATATATCTATAGATAGATAGATAGATAGATAGATAGATAGATAGATAGATAGATAGATAGATAGATAGATAGATAGATAGATAGATAGATATGTTTTATTTTTTTTTTTAAATTTGATTAATTCAAATTCCCCAGAGGGACTGTTCATGAAGAAATCCCTTGTTTATGTTTTAGCTCCAATAGTTCAGCCACCTGTGATTGTTTCACCACTAAATGGAACCGTTTTTGAAAGTCCACATGGTGAGTGATAAAACTCTTTAGTCCTAAAATAAATAATAACAATACAACCTCATTCTTAAATAAACATACAACCAAACAGACTGTAAATATATATTAAATGTCTCATCTAGATTTGCCTCTGACTTTCTTTAGGTTCAGGACTGAAACTGTTCTGTCAGGTGCTCACCGAATGTCAAACAGCAGATTCTACTGAGGTCACGTGGTTGGTAAACAGCCAGACAGTGGAGTCATCGTACCTTGACAAGCGTGCTCTGCAGGGGGGAAGAAGGTAATTTTTGATTTTGTCTGCACTGGTTCTAAAATTACACGTAAACCTTATCTAACTTAAATGTAAGTTCATTACGAGTTCAACTGATGCTACTTTGGAATGATAATAGCTTCTTCGATTTTGACTGCAGGTTAGAGAATAAATGGATGGAACCATTATGAGAAAAATTGCAAAAGAAAATTCAAATGAAAGGCCAGCAGACAAACATGTGTATGTGCATGCTAAAGATAAGCCCTGTGCACCGGGGTCATCGTGCTCTTCCAAACCCACTTTGCGATCGTGCCTATTTCCAACATAACCTTTTGCGCTCCTACAGGATCTGGTCTTTAAAAAACTGTGATGGTGTCTTGCCTCTCAGACAAGTTAAATAACACATTTCTGAGAGGTTGTTATGGATATTTGATCCACCAGTATTGAAATAATCTACTACCAGGTGTTGCTAACAGCTCTGTCTCTAATGATTACTCTTTATGTGTAATCATTAGAGACACGCCTCGTTCACAGCATTAAAAACAGACGGCTGCTTGTCTCGATGTTTCCAGGGTTACCAGGGTGTCCAAAGGCTGCCAGATTGAGTTAAGGCTAATTGTCGAACCAATAACAGAAGAAGACGAGAAGTCAGAGTTAAAATGTGTCACTCAGAACAAAGGAGGAAGACGAGAAGTTGTTGCACAGCTTCGACTAGAAGGTGAGCTGTTCTTCACATCAGGCTACGAACTCTCGCAAAATTGACGACACACACAGTGTTAAGTTATATTTTTTGTCTTTGGTTTGTTGAGGTGATCTCAACAAACCAAAGACAGGACAACCAAACCTTGATATGTAAAGACACTAATCTACCTTTGCCTCTCTGTCTACAGACTCCACCTTTACATGGGTGGTTGTGGGTGCAGGGGCTGTGATCTCATTCCTCACAGTGGTCTCTGTGTTTCTCTACGTCCTCTTCAAACCTAGAAGGAAAAAGAACAGGGATTACTTTCTGGCTCGGCAGAGCAGCACCTTCTAGCTCTGACGCTGTGCACGCTCCCTCATCAGAGACCTCCTTTTAAACTTTACCTTTTACATCAAATTGTTTTTTATGCATTACTTCCGTGTGATATCCAGGAGCAGCACCATGTCTTTCTTAGGGTTGTCCATAAAATCCACTGCTAAAGGCTACTAATCAGCGAATTAATAACTTTATGCTTGTTATTGATGTTATAGTTTGCAGTGGGGATTCACTGGAATGAATTAAACAAATACCTCTCTGACACTCAAAGATGAACAATGTTTTTTGTAAGGTTAGAAGCATGTAAAAGATGAGCCGTTGTGTTACCTAGTTCTTTTACACCGAACCAAGACATGAAATCAAATTTAAGGCAACACGCCAGATGTTTGAGATACACACTGACATCACTGATGTTTTTACACATTTGGATAATGATATATCAAGACGATGAGTGGAATTTTAACTATTTCCCACCAAAACTGTAATAATGTGTTTATTCCGATTCAGTTGGCTTCAATTTCCTTTTGCGCTCAGTGTCAAGCATCAGGTCCCAGATTTCAGGTCCATCAAAAACATCTTCCTTAATTTTGGTTTCACTTTTCTCAGGACTAAAGTTGGCACAGGTGAAAACATTGCAGTAGCAAAATGCTTGTTTACCACTGTTACTGATGTGTTTATACTGTGTATGTGTTAAAAAGTGCAATAAATGTTCTCAGGGAAGCATTGTGTTCTGTTGAAGAGATTAATTTGCAAACTTTCATATCTACACATTTAAATGGAAAAACTGACTTGACCTATGTCAAGTATGTTACACATTTTTGTTTATCATCTCCATCCACTGCCATGCCTCAAAATGCCTGTGTGTACCTTTTTAAGGGGTGAAACAGAAACGCGCACCATTTCATCGAGATTTTAAGATGCAAGATTTGCAAGTGCCATCCATCCATCCATCTTCTTCTTATCCAGGGCCAGCAGAGAAGCGAAGACCTCCCTCTCCCCAGCCACCTCCTTCAGCTTGTCCAGGGGAACACCGCGGCGTTCCTAGACAAGCCGAGAGATTTAATTTCTCCAGCATGTCCCAGGTCTGCCCCGAGGCCTCCTCTCGGTGGGACATGTCTGGAACGACTCACCCAGGAGACGCCCAGGAGGCATCCTTGTCAGATGCCTGAACCACCTCAACTGGCTCCTTTCGACGTGAAGGAGGAGCAGCTCTACTCTCTCTCTTCACCGCAACAGACCGATACAGAGTCTGCATCGCTGCAGCCACAGCACCAATCCCTCTGTCGATCTCCTGTTCCCTTCTCCCGTCACTCGTGAACAGAGATGGGCAATAACGCGTTACTGTAATCCGATTACTTTTTCAAGTAATGAGTAAAGTAAGGGATTACTATTGCAAAAAGAGTAATTAGATTACTGTTACTTTCCCGTAAGCACGCTGCGTTACTGTGTTACTAAAACCGTGATTTTTTTGAGAAGGGTCTGGCTGCAGCCACTGGGGAGCGCCATATTGGGACCTCCACAGTAACCGGAAACACGTGACCTCCACAGCAGGCAGAAATACATTCCTGCATGGATCATCGACTGTGGAAACCTTGTGGCGTGTCTAGAAAATTTTTGTTTGGGGGGGCCAGGTAGAGGCACAGATTTGGAGAAGGGTGGCAGATGCAATTGTTATGTTAAAAAAAAATTCTACCAACCGTTAACCATAATTCAATAACCCTATAAACCTAATAACCGAATGCGCTTTTAACTCTTATTAGAATGAGATTTTAACCACTACGGTGTTACAGTGTTTATTCAGCATTCAAGGACATCAATATTTGCATAGTATTTTTACTGACATATAGTCAGTGTTGGGGAGTAACGGAATACATGTACCGCCGTTACGTATTTAAAATACAAAATATGAGTAACTGTATTCCGTTACAGTTACCGTTTAAAAAGGTGGTATTTAGAATACAGTTACATTGTTGAAATAAATGGATTACACGGCGGTACGCGGGTCAGGACTGTTTGGGTTTTGTTTGACAGCTACGTTCTGTTGTTCCAGGCGGCAGCGTTACGGTTGCCATGGTTACAGGGTGACACGCTCTCTCTCTCTCTCTCTTTCTGCGACTGTGTGTTTCCTGGGTGAGAGAGCGCCTTTTCGTTGTGGTTGTTGTTGTGCTAAGCTAACAGGCAGAACGCTACAAGCATAGCTCTAAAGAATGTAGCATCATGGGCAGTGTAGTCCGTGTTGCAGGGAGAATGGACTGCCATACACGTTATGGGTCTGTGAGCGCGAGGAGGGAGAAAAAGGAGAGTGGAAAAGTACGAGCTGTCATTGAGCAGAAACGGGAGCTGGAAGCATGTAAATATAATAATAACCACTTCAGCCAAGCAGAGTGCCTGACAGCCCAGTTGTAAGTAAGCTATTACGACTCGACTGTACACCGTGTTCGTGTTTTCCTCATAAAACAATAAGTTCCGTTGGAGCAGCCTTTCAACGCCTCTCTCTGTCTCTCGC
>NW_024582515.1:1303996-1308437 GCF_018398535.1 Haplochromis burtoni | reverse complement strand
ATTTTCATGCCTGGCGACAAGGTTTGGGTGTACTGCCCGGTTCGCAAGAGAGGAGTGTCCCCCAAACTCTGCAGTCACTGGCAAGGGCCGGCGGAGGTCGTGGAGCGGCTAACAGAAGTGGTGTACCGTGACCGGCCGGTGCGCCAAAAGAAGGCACCTGGACATTTGCAGGACTTTGTGTGGGGTAATGGTGTCATCGGGGACGACTGACCCCTTAGGTGGGGGCTATGTAGCGGGTCAGGGCTGTTCGGGGTTCTGTTTGTGATGTTTTGTTTATGTTACCATAGTGACGGGTGACACCCTCTGGCTGCGCCGGTGTGTCCTTCCGGGGTCAGAGGGCGCCCTGTGTGTTGTTGTTGCTGTTCTGTTGCCGCGCTGAGCAGTTAGCTAGCGGCAGTGTTCTTCTGCAGATGTTAATAAACGGCTGTGCTCCCTGGCTAGCTCACGGGAAGCAAGACCAAACGATACCTCCGTCTCCTCCTTGTCTGAGCTCGCCACAATATGTATAAATACTAATATTCTCTATTCCATTCTGTTCTGCTTTTTTATTGCCCAGATTTTAGTTTGCCTTTGTTAAATTGTCTGTTATATGTCAATATACACGTATGTCACAAATAAGTGTCTTGTAAATTATGTTTTTGTAAAGAATTTTCTCCCAAATCTCTTACATGCTAACTGTAACGTGTTATAACGTGTTCTGCTAAAACCTGAACTTAAATTAGTATATGGTGTTTATCTGTTTTTCTCTCTGTTTTAGATGCAAATATCAATTTGGAGTTCTGCCTCCAAGCCAGAATTGCAGGAATGCACCACGTGTTGGCTGTTTCACTGCCCTCTGTGCCCCACTCTCAGCCCTACTGTCAGGGCAAAGATTGAGGAGCATATAAATGGACACATTAAAAATGCTTTGCCTTCAAAGGTATGTTGGTATTAAATATACCTCATAGTTAAAGTTATAAATATGCACTTCTTTTCAGCACCTCTGCAGTCTCTTTGTTGACTTAAATGTTGCTTTTCACATTGTACAGTTCAGTGCATTCGTCAGCAAGAGAAAAAAGTGTTTTCATTAAATATTTTTTTCTTGTTCACCACATTTCCTGACCACTCTTGTGATCCACACCATTTTGCTTTCATTATTAAGGATGGCTTGGATATTTTTGTTAATATGTACAATCTGATTGTTAGATAAACTGATTGCATTCTATACAACTACATTTAAATTACATGTTGTTGTTTTTTTTCTTTTTTTCTCTCTTACAGACAAAATGATATGCCGGTGCACTTTCACTGCCCTGTCTGCAACATGACAGTCATACAACATGGGGATATGGCAAGGCAATTATTGTCATGTCAGCATTCAGGACTGCTCCCCACTGAACTCTCCGTGGAGCCCCATCTCCCTCTCGATGTCTTGTCTCCGGCATCTAAACCATTTTCTGAATCTTCGGTAGAACATTCATGTGCTCTACCCTCTGTGCTAAATGAAACTGTGGGTTGTGGAAAGTCCATGAAAATGAAACGCCCTCACTGTGGTCTTACTCTTCTTACAAAAAAACTTCAAGGCTCACATGATGAGGAGGCATTCAAACAGGTCAATAGATGTTTGCCTGGCCTGTCATCTGCAGTGTTTTTGTGTAGAGGGACTTCTTCCTCTTTGTTTTTCAGTTTGCAGAGGACATGGAGCTCTTTTTAAAAGCATGTGCTGACGAGCAGGGACTACGGGTCAATGCGATGTTTGACATGTAATGGATAGATGAAGGCACTGGCTGTTTGTTTGTGTTTTTTATGTGTTTGTTTTTCAGTGTACAGAATTCCAGTTAAACTTATTATAAAATGTTGTTCACTTGTTTCCATACTTATAGTAAAAAATGTAAGTGTAAATGTAACAGCATTGTTTATACTTGTAACTTCAGAGTAAAAAGCTTATTGTTGATATTAACATTAATGTATTATCCTGTAATCAATAATATTTTTATACATTTTACGCATTAACCCTCTGATCTCTATCCTGACCATTTGGGGCCACTTCACTTCTTTTTTTGGGGGGAGGTTTTTTTGGGGTTTTTTTTTTTTACTATAATAATGGATTGGATTTATATAGCGCTTTTCAAGGCACCCAAAGTGCTTTACAATGCCACTATTCATTCACTCACTGGTGGAGGCAGCTACAGTTGTAGCCACAGCTGCCCTGGGGCAGACTGACAGAAGCGAGGCTGCCATATCGCGCCATCGGCCCCTCTGGCCAACACCAGTAGGCGAAGTGTTTTGCCCAAGAACACAACGACCAGGACAGAGAGCCCGGGAATCAAACCGGCAACCTTCCGGTTACAGATGCGCTTCCCAACCCCCTGAGCCACGGTCGCACTACTACACTGCAGTGGACCAAAAGAATGACACAGGTTTGATCTTAAGGATCTAATAGTTGTGTGTGTTTGTGCATGACATTGCAACGCAAACATGTATTTGCAAGATAGACTGGAATAAATTATGATGCATCAAATATTACACAGGCTGCAGTGAATTGTTGTTGATACAAAAACATCTGCACATGCGCGGTATGGATCGGATAGACCCGATTTTTACGTGTCACTACCAATGACTGTATAAAAGTCTTTTATACAGTCATAGCTGTGTCCCTGAATTGGGACACAGCTATAGTGAGACAGGGCCGAAATTTTTTGGACAGGAAGTGATGTCATCACAGGCTTACCCAGACAAATAAAGTTACTTTTAAGTAAAACTAAGAGAAACGAGCCAGTTCTTCTAGACTTTAAAAATCACAATTATCAAGATGTATTAAACACAAAAAACATTCTCAAATAATTGCCTATATGGCAGCACAGCCTTAGACAACAGTAGGACTGCAGGCAGTTACAGCACACAGTTTTGCCTCGTGCTAATCTTCAGGCATGCTTGCATGTGATAGGAGAAACAAATATTTACAAAGAGTTCCATTTATTAAACTGAAAACTTATTAAAACTTCACACATCGGATTGGGTGCTTTTGATTGGGGTCCCCTTGGACCCCAAAACATTTGGATTTTTAAAGCACTAATCAAAGTAGAAATGGAAAGCAATAATATGACATCATTGGGAACAAACTGACTGACAATACTTCAGCGGTCTGTGCTTACCCCAGTTGCCAAGATGAAGGTTAAAATAATAAGTAAAGCAGTTTTTTTTCTCCAACGCTGGCAGAGTCAGGCAGTGACTGACTGCAGCCCGATCTCGCAAGCTAAGCAGGGTTGGGCTTGGTTAGTACTTGAATGGGAGACCGCCTGGGAATACCAGGCGCTGTGGCTCAGGTGGTAGAGCCGATCACCTACTAATTGGAAGGTTGGTGGTTCGATTCCTGGCTTCCCTGCATGCCAAATATCCTTGGGCAAGATACTAACCCCAAATTGCTCTCCGATGCATCCATCGGAGTGTGAATGTTAGTTATAAAGCACTAAGAAGAATGGGTGAATGCACAAGTTGTGTAAAGCGCTTTGAGTGCTCAGATGAGTAGAAAAGCGCTATATAAGAACCAGTCCATTTACCATAATTGGAAGGTTGGTGGTTTGATCCTTGGCTTCCCTAGTCTGCATGCCAAATATTCTTAGGCAAGATAATATCCCCAAGTTGCCCTCCAATGCGTTCATTGGAGTGTGAATGTTTATTAGTTTCCACTTGAGTTTAGAAGTGCTTCTATGAATGGGTGAATGAGGCATGTTGTATACAGCGCTTTGAGTACTGCGGGAGCGTAGAAAAGCGCTATATAAGAATCAGTCCATTTACCATGATAATCGTTTGGTTGGAGACTTTGTATTTTCCAGTTTACACTTGAAACTTTCTCTCTGGGCTGCACTGCAGTTGAGGAAACTTTGCATTGTTAGTTTCAGTCTACTTTTCTTTACAAGACAGTTTCCTTCTTCCAGCAACGCCTAAAATTGCGAAGTTCTGTTTCCACTCAAAGAGCATTATGTAGCATTTGAGGTTTATATAAACAACTCCTCAAACGCAACAACACAAGTCACTCATGAGGAATGAGCAGGGAGGAAGCTAGATCGTGAGAGAAAGAGAAAGGGAGAAGCAAGCAGAGGAAAAATCTGAGGCAGAGTAAAGTTAGGTCGTTCATTTCTGCTGATCATTGATGGGTTTTAAAGGCTCTGGTAAGTTGTTGCTTTCACTGCATAAAATTTTCCAGTTGTTGCCTGACTGCTATTTTATGATGTTTATATACTTTCTAGCATGAATGCTGTGTTGTAAATGTTGTGTATGTTTTTCAGTCATGGACTTAAGTCTAGTCCTGGTAAGCTTTGTGTTTTTCTTCGGGCTGTGTGGAATATGTAGAGGATCTGAAGAGGGTGAGTAACACTATTTTACACAACACACACACACACACACACACACACACACACACACACACACACACACACACACACACACACACACACACACA
>NW_024582515.1:1293098-1303976 GCF_018398535.1 Haplochromis burtoni | reverse complement strand
ACACACACACACACAAACGCTGTAAAGTTTGAAACACTTTGAAATAAAACAGACTTGTGTACCCATATATTGTGAATGTGTGTCTTTTGTATGTAGGTTGTAACACAGAGGTTTGGCCTGCCTTGGATCTGAGTAAACAATTGCCAATGTTGCACACACACACACACACACACACACAATGCTTTGTGTGTGTGTAATTTTTACATGTTTATGCAAGCAGAGCTCCGACCTCAAGGGAAATAGTCCCTTAGCATTATAAAAAAATCATATTACATGTGATGGTACACCACTTCAATTCAGTTGTATTACTGGTGATAAATCATTTTGGAAAAATACTAAGAGTCAATCATGAAATCCTAAGAGTATTTATATCTGAGCTACCCTATGGAGCTGCTGATCAAATGTTGGAAAAGTACAACCACTAAAAGGAAAAGTTAACTGTACACTAAAAATTCAAAGTATTTTGATGAGTGATGTTTTTTTCTAATCCATGATTAGAAAAAAGAAAACTGATCGTAGGTGAAGAGCCACAACAAGTGCAATTAAATAGACTTTTGTGGAAAAGTCAATATTGGACCAAATTACTGAGGAGTTAAAGTGGATGACAGGGAATGACGTTCCAGCAGCTTCAGTTTCAGTTAAATAATAATTAAATCTGACAGGCAGATTCATGCATATTACTGTGGAGTTAATTTTTTTTGCGTCCTGCAGCTTGGCATTGTTTCTGGTGATAGCACAGACATACTTGCAAAGTTATAAGAAAATAATGACATCCCACGAACCACCCTGTGCAATCATAGTTCACATGTACAGTTGTGGTCATGGTACCTCCTCACACTACACAGGAAGACTGGCCTTAAATGGAGTAACTTTGTGTATTTTCCAGGGAGAGAAAACAACTTTATTACTATGTATATTTAAGGTGATCGTGGTGATTTCACTGAAATCAGGCCACCTTTCCATGCTCCTTGTCCCTACACCCCCTCAGGCTGAAAACAAGGCCCATATTCAAGAGTAATAAGACATGGCCTGAACTCTTGCCCAACTCCAAGAATGCTTTGCATTCCAACACAGATGCCTCACTCGAGAGAAGGAGTACAATTGATTCTTTGCCCAATTTGACAAGAACACACCTGTCCTGAGCACAGCAACAACACCCACACCTGATGCACACACTACGGCCCTGTCTGTGCAGGGATATAAAGCACTCCAGTTGCTCAGGTCAGTAAACAGTGGACGGCTGCTAGCCCTGATGGAATACCTGGGAAAGTCCTGAAGGTGTGCTCCAATCAACGAACGTCTGTCTTTACATTTATCTTTAATTTAGCAAAAGCCAACATCCTATTCTGTCTTAAGTCGCCCACTATTATCCAAGTTCTTAAAAAGCCTGCTGTGGACAGTCTGAATGATTTCAAAGCTGTTATGCTGACTAATAATGTAGTGTTTTGAAGTGTTTGACAGACTGCCAATGAGGCAAATTAAAATTGACCTTTGTTCCACTTTTGACCCTACCTCAGTTTCCATACATCTTAAACAGGCAAACAGGCTCTTACGATCCCTCACGACGTAGTACTAATTATTTTAAAACAGAATGGGAAATATGTACCAATGCTCTTCATCCATTTTTATTTCAACATCATCATTCCAGATACTTTGATCTTACTGGATCTTACTTACTCTCACTTGCACCTGGATCAAAGATTTTCTTACAAACTCACAAAGTCAAGCTTGCTCTCCACCTTTCCTCCACCATGTCATGTGTGTGTAATGTGGTTCTGTTGGCTTCATCTCTTGGTGACCTCTAGCTGGGGAAATTTGTGGCCGAGTGTCAAGCAACTACAATGAAAATTAGCACTTCAAACATGGTTCAGACACAAGGTTGAACCCCAGCTGGAAGAGTTTAAATATCTCAGGATCTTGTTCATGAGGAGACAGTGGAACGGGAGATCAGCTGAAGGATCGATGCAGTGTCAGCGATGATGTGGACACTGTTGGAGATAGTGGTTTGTTTAGACTGCTGCCCCCGTGACCCAGACCCATATTAGTGGTAGAAAATAGACATACGAACAGAGAAATGGATGGATGAACATTATCTTTGCCTTTGAAATGTTTGATTTCTCAGCATTAAAAGGTTAAATAACTTTTTTTCTCTATTCCACACTTACATGTATGTTGCAGAGAACTGTACTGACTACAAACTCCAGTTTGAGGTTTTCTCTGTTCCTGGAGATGTGGCTATGCTGAGAAGCACACTGGTCTCCTCAGACATCATTGACTACAACATCACGTGGTACAACTCAGTGTCAAGCCAAGAAATCAGCAGTCAGACTGGTCACATCCTGGTGCACGAGGAGACTCTGTGGATTCTAAACGTAACCATGAATGACAGTGGGGATTATGTGACCATACTGAGGTAGGAAGCACTAGCGTCATGGTTCTGGGCCTTGGACCTAGTATTTTGAGTTTCCTGTGTTTTCGTGATTGTTTTGTAATGTAATGATGATATTTAGGTTCCGCTAGTTAGTCTTGAGTCTGTTCTTTTCATGTTCCTGAGTTCCCTGGTATTCCCAGTTTAGTTTCTTGTTTGTTAGGTTCCTCTTGTGTCTTGGTCTCTTGCCCTTTGTTGCCTGTAAGTGTCTGTCGTGTTATGTGTGTTTACGTCTCTTTCCTTCCTCCCTCTCACTCAACACCTTTGCCATGTCTGTGTTCACCTTACCCGTTATCCTCCTTGTGGTTGTCTCACCAGTCTGTGTTCTTGTGTGGGTCTCAGTCTGCAGGCCACATCCTGTTTTATTTTGATGGTCCCTTGTCTCATTGTGTTCAGTTTTGCTTCCCCTATCTCGTTGTGTTTAATTTGTTCCTGCTGTGCTCCTGTGTTTCCACTTTCCTTATCACCCTTTTGTGTATGTATTGTTTCAGTCTTCTCTTGTCCCTCTTCCGAGTCTCTGCTCATTTGTCTCATTGTGTTTCATGGTTTCAAGGTTTCCTAGTAGTTTTACCGGTTTAGGTTATTTTTGCATTCTGGTTTTTCTTTATATTGTATCGTAATGTTCAGCCCAAAATAAACAGCTTGCTTTTTGTTCCCAAGTTCATGGTTTCCTGTGTTGTCTGCATATGGGTCCGCACCTCACCTCACATGATCTGCACCTGCAGATCTTGAAATATTAGAAAATAATAGAAAACAGTAAGTTACACAACCTATGTGACTGCCTATTTTTGATTATGAGAACTCGTGCAAGAATTTTGTAAACAAAAAATAAATACTGTTAAAAAAGCAAGAGCTACATGCAAAATATGTAACTCAATTTCAATATAACCTGAAAGATTCTATTATACTATACAGTGGTCCCTCGCTGTAACGCAGTTCACCTTTCGCGGCCTCGCTGTTTCGCGGATTTTTTGTGTGCAATTTTGTATGCTTTTTTTTTGTACAGCGCATTGTGTTCTGCATCCTGATTGGCTGTAGACCAGGCTTAGGCAACTCCAGGCCTCGAGTGCCGGTGTCCTGCAGGTTTTAGATCGCACCCTGGGTTAACATACCTGAATCAAATGATTAGTTCATTACCAGGCCTCTGGAGAACTTCAAGAAATGCTGAGGAGTCATTTAGCCCTTTAAATCAGCTGTGATGGATCATGGACACATCTAAAACCTCCAGGACCCCGGCACTCGAGGCCTGGAGTTGCCTACCCCTGCTGTAGACCATTGTGAATCAATCCCGTGCCGTGTCTCCTGTACAGTACAGAATGTGTGCAGCTTGTCTGTCTCTGAAGTGCTGTATGTTTGTAAGTTTTCTCCCCAACAAACACAACAATGTTGACGAAAGATTTTGCACTGTCAAAGGCAACCACGGGTGCCTTTGGTTTCATTCTATAATACTGGACTTATTTTTCTACGAAGGTTTGAACTTTGAGAGTGTTTAAAAAAGAGAGAAAAGTGTGAAAATGTTCATGCCTGTCTGAGAAAAGTGTATAAAGCGTGTAGTGGGGGGGTTTTACAGCCTTAAAACACCATAATAATTGTAAAAAATAAAGTTGGCTACTTTGCAGATTTCACCTATCACGGGTTATTTTTAGAACGTAACTCCCGCGATAAACGAGGGACCACTGTATTCTATTTCTAAACTGAATTTATATTTAGATGCTGCACTTAAAGTATACATGCATGCCCATTACCATGTTTTCCAGCTTAGATGCCTTGATATCCACTATAGCAGGTAATAAGGATTTTACAGATCATTTCAGATTTATGCAAATTTAAAGCACTTTTGAATTCTCATTTGAGTTTGAGGGTCAAAAATGTCCTTCCCTGCTAAGACTAGTGTGCCTAATTATCCATTCATTCATAATATGTCTACTTAATTTTCCAACAGGACTCCTTCCCACTGCTACAGGCAGGCCAGCCGACTGGTGGTGGATGAAAGACCTACAGGAGAATGTGGAAGGCCGAGGACAGCTGATCAACTACTTACAAAAGGAGTCACTGACAATCTGAGCTGCCATCTGAAGAACGAAATGAATAAGCTGAACAGCTACAACATCTCTTCCTCCATCAAGTGGTACAGAGTGAGTTCTCCAGAATTGTTGTTGAGTGCTGCATGAAACCTAATGGTTTTAATGGAGAGACTGCACAGTAGCTGCAACCTCAACTATTTTCTACCACTATTCCAACTTTTGTCAATACCAGGAATGTATTGAAACTCTGACACCAGTGTTTAAAATCTACAATTTGACTGAAAGCAGATCCCAGTATTCATGAGTTTTTTGTTGGTATATTTTCATCATTTGTGCAACTACAACCATTTTGAACTTTCACATTTTAAAAGTGCTTACTCAAAAGATCAATATCATCCTGCTATCAATAGTAGAAGTTTAGTTAACAATAGCCAAGTTGCACTCAAATGGGATCCCAGCAGCTGTAAATTCACCAACTGCACTGTTTATCATAATTTTGAACAGATACTTGTCTTTTGTTTTGTGAATTTGAAAACAAGACCCATTTGTTTCTCCCTCTAGGGTTGTGACCCCATAGAGGATGGGAAAGACAGCTTTTACTATTGGGGCACCAGACTGAAAATTACCAGTGTGGACCTTCAACACAAAGGCACCTATACCTGTACTCTGACATTCACCCTGGGTGGCATCAAAGGGTCTGTGTCAGAGACTGTTAGCGCAGAGGTCAAAGGTGAGATTGTAGAAACAGAAAATGACTTCAGCAGTTTCTTTGTCCATATGTAAAGGGGATTTTTCTAATAACAGTGACGACACAGTAAACATTGTTCAAATTGTTTTTTTCTATGCAACATAGCATTGGGCAAATTGGTTTACAAGACAAAATAGCAAATCAACAACTTGCCAATGGCAAGTCATTAGCTAAGAAGTATACCGTGAGTAAATATCCCTTTTGAAACTTGTACTGAATATTTCGAGTAGTATGAACCAAAATGTTAGCTGAACTAATAAACACATCTTTACTAGGGTCAGAGCATTTCCCCCAGGACTCAGTGTTTCTGCAATCACGTGCATTAAACCTCCTTAGCCCAACATGAGAGAGCCCAAGACCTCCCTAAAACCCACCATCCAGACATCTAGAAGGGAGTCTGTTTATAGGGGTCCAGGTGGTCAGTGATCTTGTGATGGCTTAGGTTTGCTAACTGTAAACTACATAGTGGAAAATATCATTCCTTTCCAACACATCTTTGTGATTGTCCAACCTCTATTGTAGACTACTGTACGCAGTATTTGATGTTCTCTATTTCAGAGAATTACTCTTTGGTTCCACAAGTGCATGAACCCTCAAATGACGTAATCAAAGCACAGAGAGGTAAGTCTTCTAATCTATGATATTCTGAGAAATGTGGTGTTCTGTTGATTTAATATTTATGAATGTCAGGCTTCATTTAGGCCAACATATTGTGTTGAAAGTCAAAGACTTCTGCTTTCATTCTTTCCATAGTGCAGGGAGAGACCATAATTTAGGATGAACATAGCAATGAATATAAAAATGTTTCAATAAATACATTTTTTTGGTTGATAGAGTTTAAAGAAATAGAGTTTAATATATATACTGAGTTACTGTTTGTGCATGTGTTCAGGGTACAACTTCAGTAAAAGGTGCCTGGTGTTTGTGCCGGGTGTCTGGAATCCTTTTGTTGATATTTATTGGTTGGACAAAGATGGATTCTTTGAGACTAACACCTCTCACCGTGTCCACATGTTAGAACAGCGGTCAGTACCTTAAATCTCCATCAATTTGTTTTATTTGCTTACTTTTGAGAACGTTGAGACTTTTGGGAATTTTAGGACCATCTCATCTCATTGTCTTCAACAGTTTGCTGCCCCAAGATGGCTCCAGTAAAGGTGCGTGGTTAGAGACCTGGCTGATATTTTCTGAGCTGAAGGAGGAGGACTTCAACATAAACTACACCTGCCGTGCGCACAGTGACAGGGGCTTTCCTGAAAGATATTTCAGTCTGCAACCAGCAGGTAAAAACATTATATCTCACCTAATGTTGCTTACTAACCTTGAGGACTAGTGTATGTTCTCCCAATCAGTTAATCAAGTAATCTTTTCTCTAAAATATGAAAAAGAAAGAAGTCAAACTGACTGGTCAGTAGGTGGTGATTTCTGTTATATCAAACAGAGCTTCAGAGCAGCTTAGGACTGTTACCATGACGATCTACCCCAGTAAGAAGTGAACCACCTTTGTAACAGTGAAAACCTGGATTTGAGCTTAGTGAAGTTACCTCACTAAGCTATTAACTTCTTTCATTCATGTAGACTAGTTTTATACGATTTCACATGGGATAATTTTATTACCATGACAACAGATGTTCAAGGTAAATAAACTCCCAGTCGGACTAATCACAGGTCTCAGCACATCAGCATTTAATATTTAAACTTTTAACTACAAAATATTAAAGGAGTCTATATCTAAAACATTATCTGTATAAGATATTTATGAATTGTTACAAACATGCATGAATGACTGATTAAATTGGAGGCAATTTAATTAGAATTAGTTAAAGTGACAGAAATGTGACTGTATAAGAGTTATGATATTATTTAGGCTTTTTATTTATTTAACTTCATTATATTTTTAAGGTTCAGTCACTGTTTTGACATTTAATTATCTTGGTTGTTCATCTCCACAGATTCAAACATCATCGTTGTGATTGGATCTGTACTCGGTGGTGTGATGGTTGTCCTTATTATCACTTTCATTGTCTACTATGTGGTGTGCTGTGATTCAGACTAGCATTCCCAGTCCTCTTTATCAAACACAGGTAAGTTCAGCTGGATAATTATTAATGTGCTGCTTTATACATCTCAAAATTATAATGATAGTAATGATATTGCGAGTTTACATTAAATACTGTGCTCCACAATGGGATAGGATGTGACCAATGCTTTAACCTTACTTTATAAAATACAGAATAACCCCACACTCATGTGCTGGTGTCCTGACACTTCCTCTCAGACTGCTTGAATAACACTTTGCTGAGAGGTTGTTATGAATATTTGATCCACTGGTATTAAAACATGTCACCAAGCTTAAATGTCTGTCTTAATCCACTACCATTCCGGTGGTGCTAACAGCTCTGACTCTGCTATTTACTCCTGATGTGACAGGCCTCGTTCACACAGATGGCTGCTTGTCTCGATGTTTCCAGGGTTACCAGGGTGTCCAAAGGCTGCCAGACTGAGTTGAGGCTAATTGTTGACGCAATAACAGAAGAAGATGAGAAGTGGGAGTTAAAATGTGTCACACAGAGAGAGTTGTCCCGTCTTTGGTTTGTTGAGGTGATCTCAACAGACAAAAAATATATATATACCGTATATAACTTAACACTTCTCGTCTTCCTCCTTTGTTCTGTGTGACACTCTCTCTGTCTCTCGCAAGAAAAGTTGACCCACACAACAAAGTAAAGCTATTTTTCGGCTACGAGCCGACAGGGACCCCGCCGTATTAGTCAGAGGTCCCTTTACTACAGTTCGGAGTCGCGGACCTTCAGTAATAGTAATAAATCACACACATCTAAAATTAGAAATATCCTGTCTCAGAGTGACGCTGAAAAACTAGTTCATGCATTTATTACTTCCAGGCTGGACTACTGTAATTCATTATTATCAGGATGTCCAAAAAACTCACTGAAAAGCCTTCAGCTAATCCAAAATGCTGCAGCAAGAGTCCTGACAGGGACTAGAAAGAGAGAGCATATTTCTCCTGTTTTGGCTTCCCTTCATTGGCTTCCTGTTAAATCCAGAATTGAATTCAAAATCCTGCTCCTCACATACAAGGTCTTAAATAATCAGGCCCCATCTTATCTTAATGACCTTGTAGTACCATATCACCCTATTAGAGCACTTCGCTCTCGCTCTGCAGGCCTACTTGTTGTTCCTAGAGTATTTAAAAGTAGAATGGGAGGAGAGCCTTCAGTTTTCAGGCCCCTCTTCTGTGGAACCAGCTTCCAGTTTGGATTCAGGAGACAGACACTATCTCTACTTTCAAGATTAGGCTTAAAACTTTCCTTTTTGCTAAAGCATATAGTTAGGGCTGGACCAGGTGACCCTGAATCCTCCCTTAGTTATGCTGCAATAGACGTAGGCTGCCGGGGGATTCCCATGATGCATTGAGTTTTTCCTTTCCAGTCACCTTTCTCACTCACTATGTATTAAAGACCTCTCTGCATTGAATCATATCTGTTATTAACCTCTGTCTCTCTTCCACAGCATGTCTTTATCCTGTCTTCCTTCTCTCACCCCAACCGGTCGCAGCAGATGGCCGCCCCTCCCTGAGCCTGGTTCTGCCGGAGGTTTCTTCCTGTTAAAAGGGAGTTTTTCCTTCCCACTGTCGCCAAAGTGCTTGCTCATAGGGGGTCATATGATTGTTGGGTTTTTCTCTGTATCTATGAAGCGCCTTGAGGCGACTTTTGTTGTGATTTGGCGCTATATAAATAAAATTGAATTGAATTGGTAATTCTTTGTTTTTATATTCATCAGGCCCCAATATGCCCAAATATCCATTACTATCCTTTCCAGCTTAGATGCCTTTATGATTTACCAGTGAACACATAGACTTCTTAAAATCAATCAATCTGAGCTGCCCTCTGAAGAACGAAATGAATAAGTTGAACAGCTACAACATCTCTTCCTCCATCAAGTGGTACAGAGTGAGTTCTCCAGAATTATTGTTGAGTGCTGCATGAAACCTCATGGTTTTAATGGAGAGACTGCACAGTAGCTGCAACCTCAACTATTTTCTACCACTATTCCAACTTCCATCAATACCAAATGTTAGAGCCAATCCATATAAGAATATTTTTATACTGTTTGGGCTATTGTGTTTACATGTTTGATTTATATAAGATATTCTGAGGGAAATAGATGCTGCGTGTTTAATTTACAGCGCATCTGTGTTAGCGGGATAGAATGAGACAGCAAAGTAAATGTTTTCTGACCGCGACATCGTGATATGACAGCTTTGCATGTACGAGTCAGAAAAATGTCATAGGCACCGATCGGTTTTCTATCGCCCATTTGCTGGGAGTAAGGGCGCCCTCCGAGGTGCGCCTGCTGCTTGGGGATTCT
The DNA here is from genome assembly GCF_018398535.1 of Haplochromis burtoni. Taxonomy (NCBI): domain Eukaryota; kingdom Metazoa; phylum Chordata; class Actinopteri; order Cichliformes; family Cichlidae; genus Haplochromis; species Haplochromis burtoni. Next base: position 1,294,387 of record NW_024582515.1, on the reverse strand, counting down.
CTGGCTGGCTGGAGCGGCATCCAATAACCAACTCGCAAAATAAAACAAAATAAAAACAAACCAACAAACACGAAAACATCAGACATTATGATACAGATTTATAATTTGCAAGTGAGCATAAGAGCCCTCGGTGCACCTGCTTGCTGCTGTGCTGAAGTCAAAGTAAACTTTATTGTCATCTCCGCTAAATACAGTACAGGATATAGAGAGACGAGTTGACGAGGCTCCAGTTACAGCAGTGCAAGTAAACAAACAATAAATATAAGAAGAGTAAGAAAATAAATATACACTTTAGGACTAGGGGTAAAGGGATCAATAACAATTTAAAATTTATAATTTACAGTTTGATGATTTAAAGTCTCACAATCTGTCGAAAGGGGAGGGGGGCCGGCTGCTTCCAAATAGAGCACATTTCATTCATAATGTTGTAAATCCAAGCCCATTTTGTATTCATGATTTGAATCCTGGGTTGTGCAAATTCCCAGAAATAAACTCTAGACAAAGCGATTCTGTGAACTAAGGTGTAGGTCTGTTAGGTTATGTTGTGGTGATCCTCGGGTTGGGGGATGGGTGTTCATACTGGAGTGCAAAATTGAAACCAATGGAAGATGGACAAGAAAAGCTCAAATCCATCAGGTGCTCAGTTTAGAAAAAAGAGAAAAGAAGAGGAGGAGAAACGAGCAAAAGATGCAGGTAAGCAGATGTGTCATTGGATAATGGCAGGTCATCCTGAAACAATCAGAATCATATTCAGAATACTTTATAATCCCTAAGGAAGTTATGTGGGTTACAGTTGGTCCAAGAAGAAATGGTGAAAATAGTAACAGTGACAGATTAAACTACAAACAATACAGATTTTATACATTTAAGAAACAGCACTAATACATACAGATCACTCAGTTATAAATATCAAGGATTAACAGAGGTGATTATAAATAAATATCAAGAAAACTGACAAGAATATTACAGAGTAGAAAAGAGCGTGTATACGTAGGGTGTAACTATTGCAGTGTTTACAGTGCGTTAGATGGAGGAGTTGTACAGGGAGATGGCCACAGGCATGAATGATTTTCTGTGTCGTTCAGTGGTGCTTTTTATTAATCTCAGTCTCTCACTGAACGTGCTCCTGTGAGTAGCCAGTACGTCATGAAATGGAGTGGGTAAAGTAAGTAAAGTAAAGTAAAATTTTATTTATATAGCACCTTTCAAGATAAAAACCACAGAGTGCTTCACAGAAGCTAAAACCTAAAAATAAAAATCAACCAAAAGCAAGTTTAAAAAGATGAGTT
>NW_024582515.1:1288556-1293073 GCF_018398535.1 Haplochromis burtoni | reverse complement strand
TTTAGCTGTTTTTTAAAAGCGACCACTGAGTCCACAGATCTCAGGCTCAAAGGGAGAGAGTTCCACAATCTGGGGGCCACAGTTACAAAAGCTTTGTCGCCTTTTGTTTTCAGCCTCGTGTGTTGGACAACAGCAAGCCCTGGTCACATGACCTCAGGGACCTGCTGGGAATGTATGGATGTAAAAGTTCACTTATATATGTTGGTGCTTGTCCATGCAGAGCCCTGAAAGTCAAGGTCAAAACCTTAAAGTGGATTCTGAATTTAACGGGGAGCCAGTGCAGCTGAATCAGCAGGGGTGTGACATGGGAGTACTTGGAGGACTTGGTCAGAAGCTTTGCAGCAGCAGTTCTGAACAACTTGCAGATGCTCCAAAGAGGCTTTACATAAACAAGTAAACAAAGAATTACAATAATCCAGACGAGATGAAACAAATGCATGAATGACAATTTCTAATTCGGAGCGCGATACAATGGGACTCAGCTTAGCAATGTTTCTCAAGTGATAAAAACAGGAGCGAACCAAAGATTTTACATGAGCATCCAAAGTCAGAGCTGAGTCAATAGCTAACACCAAGGTCCTGATAGACGGTTTGCAAATGTAGCAAGTGGACCCAAGTTTTCCATAACACTAGGTACAAAATTTTTAGGAGCACAAACAAGGACTTCAGTCTTCTCCTCATTTAGTTGAAGAAAGTTTCCAGCCATCCAACCTCTAATGGAGTCTATGCACTTATGCAAAATCTGTAGCTTGGAAACATCATGGGGCTTAAAGGAGATATATAACTGAATATCATCTGCATAGCAGTGATACGAAATGTCCTTAAAAGTGCTCAATAAGTGTTGAAGGTATTATCCATGATTGTCCTTATCTTGGACAACATCTGCCTCTCTGACACCACCCTAACGGAGTCCAGCTCCATCCCCACAACATTACTGGTCTTGTAGATCAGTTTATTTAGTCTGCTGGCATCTGTCACCCTCAACCTGCTGGCCCAGCATGCAACAACATAGAGGACAGCACAACAGGGATACAGCACGATAACATTAATTAAGGATTTACTACAAAACCCTGTTTACTCTTTCCTCCCAGGCTTCTGGGCTTCTGATTGGCCAACATTTCTACCCGGTTAGGATTTGGCATGTTCCTGACAGCGTTTGACTTCATTTTTGGCATTTACATACGGACGGAGATATTTTTTAAAAACTAGAAATCTTCATTTTCAAAAATACCCGTGTACATGTGGACATACCTTATGGTCAGAGGACTCAGTCTTTCTGTAATCACATGCATCTCCCCCTGGTGGCAATCAAAAATAATGCAGGTTTAGGGTACCTCTGCACTCGCTGCACTTCAGATCCACATGCTATGTCTGTCTATGCCTATGGTGTATACGTACTCACATACAAGTAATAGTAGTAATGATAGGAAGCAGGAAAAGGTCTGGTAGAATATTTGTGTCTGTCATGGACAACCAGGGTGACTTTTACCACCACCCAGAGACCTGGAAGCGAGTCTATCTATAGAGGTCCAGGTGTTCAGTGATCATGTGACTTCAATAATAAATCCAACTGGAAGAAAAGAAACAAGACCTAGCTTACGTCCACCACACTGCTTACCCTCGAGGTTGCCTCTGGTTCTTTTCATACTGACCAATATATACTGAACAATATGAAGACATTACAAAACATATTAACAGTGGTTTACCTTTTTTACATTGTTTAGCTGCTTGATAAAAATAGTCTATAAACAGCAGAACAACACAAACAAAAAAAAAAGAAACAGCAACAATGGAAATAGGCTGGCTAAGCTTTGATTACTGTAAACTACATAGTTGGAAATGTAATAACATTTCTAACATATCTTTGTGATTATCCAACCTCTATTGTAGACTACTGTACACAGTATTTGATGGTCTGTATTTCAGGGGATTACTCTTTGGTTCCACAAGTGCAAGAACCCTCAAATGAAGTAATCAAAGCACAGAGAGGTAAGTCCTCTAATGTAGATATTCTGAGAAATGTGGTGTTCTGTTGATTTAATATTTATGAATGTCAGGCTTCATTTAGGACAACATATTGTGTTGAAAGTCAAAGACTTCTGCTTTAATTCTTTCCATAGTGCAGGAAGAGACGATAATTTAGGATGAACATAGCAATGAATATAAAAATGTTTCAATAAATACATTTTTTTGGTTGATAGAGTTTAAAGAAATAGAGTTTAATATATATACTGAGTTACTGTTTGTGCATGTGTTCAGGGTACAACTTCAGTAAAAGGTGCCTGGTGTTTGTGCCGGGTGTCTGGAATCCTTTTGTTGATATTTATTGGTTGGACAAAGATGGATTCTTTGAGACTAACACCTCTCACCGTGTCCACATGTTAGAACAGCGGTCAGTACCTTAAATCTCCATCAATTTGTTTTATTTGCTTACTTTTGAGAACGTTGAGACTTTTGGGAATTTTAGGACCATCTCATCTCATTGTCTTCAACAGTTTGCTGCCCCAAGATGGCTCCAGTAAAGGTGCGTGGTTAGAGACCTGGCTGATATTTTCTGAGCTGAAGGAGGAGGACTTCAACATAAACTACACCTGCCGTGCGCACAGTGACAGGGGCTTTCCTGAAAGATATTTCAGTCTGCAACCAGCAGGTAAAAACATTATATCTCACCTAATGTTGCTTACTAACCTTGAGGACTAGTGTATGTTCTCCCAATCAGTTAATCAAGTAATCTTTTCTCTAAAATATGAAAAAGAAAGAAGTCAAACTGACTGGTCAGTAGGTGGTGATTTCTCTTATACCAAACAGAGCTTCAGAGCAGCTTGGGACTGCAGTGCAAGTTACCATGGCGATGTACTCCAGTAAGAAGCGAACCTTCGTAACAGTGAAAAACCTGGATTTGAGCTTAGTGAAGTTACCTCACTAAACTCAAACCATGCTTTGTGTAACAGTCCTCAAAGTGTGAATGAGCACAATGAAAAAAACTTTTTGAATAACATCCAGTCAGTGAAAAAATTATTAACATTTAATCCACCAAAGCATTTCTATTAACTTCTTTTATTCATGTTGACTAGTTTTATATTATTTCACATGGGATAACTTTATTACCATGACAACAGATGTTCAAGGTAAATAAACTCCCAGTCAGACTAATCACAGGTCTCAGCACAACGAACTTTTAACTACAAAATATTAAAGAAGTCTATATCCAAAACATTATCTGTAGAAGATATTTATAAACTGTTACAAAGAGTTATGATTATTGTTTAAGCTTTTTATTTATTTAGTTTATTTCATCACTGCAGTTTTTTTAGGTACAAAATTTTTAGGAGCACAAACAAGGACTTCAGTCTTCTCCTCATTTAGTTGAAGAAAGTTTCCAGCCATCCAACCTCTAATGGAGTCTAGTCACTTATGCTAAATCTGTAGCTTGGAAACATCATGGGGCTTAAAGGAGCTATATAACTGAATATCATCTGTATAGCAGTGATACGAAATGTCCTTAAAAGTGCTCAATAAGTGTGGGAGGTATTATCCATGATTGTCCTTATCTTGGACAACATCTGCCTCTCTGACACCACCCTAACGGAGTCCAGCTCCATCCCCACAACATTACTGGTCTTGTAGATCAGTTTATTTAGTCTGCTGGCATCTGTCACCCTCAACCTGCTGGCCCAGCATGCAACAACATAGAGGACAGCACAACAGGGATACAGCACGATAACATTAATTAAGGATTTACTACAAAACCCTGTTTACTCTTTCCTCCCAGGCTTCTGGGCTTCTGATTGGCCAACATTTCTACCCGGTTAGGATTTGGCATGTTCCTGACAGCGTTTGACTTCATTTTTGGCATTTACATACGGACGGAGATATTTTTTAAAAACTAGAAATCTTCATTTTCAAAAATACCCGTGTACATGTGGACATACCTTATGGTCAGAGGACTCAGTCTTTCTGTAATCACATGCATCTCCCCCTGGTGGCAATCAAAAATAATGCAGGTTTAGGGTACCTCTGCACTCGCTGCACTTCAGATCCACATGCTATGTCTGTCTATGCCTATGGTGTATACGTACTCACATACAAGTAATAGTAGTAATGATAGGAAGCAGGAAAAGGTCTGGTAGAATATTTGTGTCTGTCATGGACAACCAGGGTGACTTTTACCACCACCCAGAGACCTGGAAGCGAGTCTATCTATAGAGGTCCAGGTGTTCAGTGATCATGTGACTTCAATAATAAATCCAACTGGAAGAAAAGAAACAAGACCTAGCTTACGTCCACCACACTGCTTACCCTCGAGGTTGCCTCTGGTTCTTTTCATACTGACCAATATATACTGAACAATATGAAGACATTACAAAACATATTAACAGTGGTTTACCTTTTTTACATTGTTTAGCTGCTTGATAAAAATAGTCTATAAACAGCAGAACAACACAAACAAAAAAAAAAGAAACAGCAACAATGGAAATAGGCTGGCTAAGCTTTGATTACTGTAAACTACATAGTTG
>NW_024582515.1:1233556-1283556 GCF_018398535.1 Haplochromis burtoni | reverse complement strand
CTAAAAAGGTGCTCCACAGTAATTGGCGTGGAAGAGATCAGTGTATGTGTGAATCACCCAAACAGCACGCTCTCCTCCCAAAGATTGCCCAACATGTTAGGACACCATTTGGCTTTCAAAATATCTCCCAAAAAGGAAATTGCCACATGTGCTTAAGTCCTCACAGAAAGAGGAAGTATGAGCTGCGAAGGACACGTCTAAGATGAGATTTTTTTGTTTCCACTTTAAGATGTTTTTACAAGACTTTCACGTAAACTAAGGAGGCGGTTGCCTTGACAGAAGGACTGACATAACAGCAGTCTGGTGAGTTTCCTGTGTTAAACAATGGTATCTAACAGCATAACATCAAAACCTCTGAACTCTAATCATCCATGATGCTTCTGCATGTGTGGCACTCAACACAGTCTCATTTCTAGATCAGTGTCATGTTGACCAAAACAGATTTGGTACGAAGTCCTGTCGGTGACGTAGGCGCCAGACAGACTTTAACACATTTTTTTCTGTTCCTTCAAGAGACAGATTCAAATGATTTTCCTACTTTTAATGCTTTTACGTACATGTGCCCAGATATTTTACAAAAGCATTGCTCACTGGAGCCTGAAGTAAACCAACAGAGGACTCAGAAATAAAGAAAAAACACGTGATATTTATTTAAGCTACTTTCTTCTCACAAGCACACGCCCACAAACACGCTCACAAATGCAGTTGGCATGCTCCCTCTTAACCGGTGTCATTTAAACATGGCAGACCAGCGGCTGGATAAAGAATGGGAGTACAATGGTCAGTGTTGGGGAGTAACGGAATACATGTACCGCCGTTACGTATTTAGAATACAGTTACTTTGTTGAAATAAATGGATTACACAGCAGTATTTTCCTGTTTCATATTGTGGCGGGTCAGAGTTACGGTTGCCATGGTTACAGGGCGACACGGGCTCTCTCTGTGACTGTGTGTTTCCTGGGTGAGAGAGCGCCTTTTTGTTGTTGTTGTTGTGCTAAGCTAACAGGCAGAATGCTACAGGCAAAGCCCTAAAGAATGTAGCCTGATGGGCAGTGTAGTCCGTGCTGCAGGGAGAATGGACTGCCATACCCGTTATGTGTCTGTGAGCAAGAGGAGGGAGAAAAAGGAGAGTGGAAAAGTAGTTATCGTAGCAGAAACGGGAGCTGGAAGCATGTAAATATAATAATAACCACTGCAGCCAAGAAGAGTGCCTGACGAGCCCAGTTGTAAGTAAGCTATTAAGACTCGACTGTACACCGTGTTCGTGTTTTCCTCCGAAACAATAAGTTCCGTTGGAGCAGCCTTTCAACGCCTCTCTCTGTCTCTCGCAAGCAAACTTGACCCAGACAACAAAGTAAAGCTATTTTTCGGCTACGAGCCCGACACCAGAGGTCCCTTTACTACGGTTCGGAGCCGCGGACCTTCAGTAACAGTAATAAATCACAGCAATAGTACATTCACGTAGTTGTAAAAAGCATGATAATATATTAAGTAATCCAAAGTATTCAGAATACGTTACTGTCATTGAGTAACGTAACGGAATACGTTACAGAATACATTTTGGGGCATGTATTCTGTAATCTGTAACATTTTAAAAGTAACTTTCCCAACACTGCTGGTGGGATGTGGTGAAATCTTAAATTGGTTTTAATGGCTCAGTGTGGGGAAAAGAATCATAAGTCACAATAATTTCTATTGAGAGCTCCAGTAGATTTTCTTAGTGTGCAGGCTGATCACTACTCTCTGTGGATCACAACTGCTACCTGATCTGACAACCTAGCAGGGTGGGATAGCTGAGGGGTGTCCTGCAGTTTGATTCTGACACTGAGCACGGCACGAGGCCTGATGCCACCTGAATTTTTATCCTGCACTAACCTGTAGAGCAGGGGTGGGGAACTCCAGGCCTCGAGGGCCGGTGTCCTGCAGGTTTTAGATGTGTCCTTGATCCACTCGGCACCGACACCGGCACTCGAGGCCTGGAGTTGCCTACCCCTGCTGTAGAGGATTGTCATGCAACCTTTAAATAACATAGTTCGTCTATTTCAGTTTGTTTTGCAGCACGTTTCACATATGAAAAAATATAATGTCTCATGTACAGACCCAATATCTGATTTAAAAACATTTGAAATTTCCAGTTTATGAAATATCACTTAGCAGCCCCTACCTTTACATCTAACCTCTCTCCTTCCTCTCCTCTCCTCTCCTGTCTTTCTTATCTTTCTCTATCTCTGAGTGACGTTAGCTCTCTTTCTTCTCTCTCCATCTGAAATACAACAGCTGAACCTTTAGCTAGACTGTGAGACAAACTGCACACAAACGGTTAAAAAGCGTTATTTCTTTTATAATCGCTCCTCTTCTGTAACGCTAGCTAGGCGCTGAGCACTGGCGTGCACAGATAGAGACGAGGTGGTGCTGAAGCACTTGCCCTTTTGCCCTCAGTCCAAAAAAGTGCCCTTTTGAAAGACGTGATTTTTTTTTTTTTTAAAGCTGCGCGATTTAAAAAGGTGTGAAAATAATGGCTTGATTTGTGCCCCTTCTTCAAAGACACCCGAACCCTGTCGCTTTTTCACTGTCACCGTGTCACGTGAACACGCTTGCAGTTCATTTGTTGTGAGGCGTGTAGCAGCGGCATGACATAGGACTACTTGGAGTAGGCATAGTAGGCTAACTATAGCGACTGGGAGCCACGGCGGACAACACGGCAGCTCTTTCCCTTCCCAACCAGTCAGGTAACCCATGAATCGAGTGAAATTATTCTGTTTGCCCTCTAAGACCAACCTGCAATTGTTTTGTTGTGAAGTAGCCTGTCAGAAACTGCACATGACAAACTTTGCCAGCTTGCCCCCTCCATCCATCCATATGGATAAACAAAAAAACGACACATTTAAAATGTAACCTAAACCATTTAGGCAACCCCACTCTCCATCAATTCCGACCTTTTTGCATACACTATTGAAAATATCACGTTATGCTATAGGCTACATGCCGTTAGGCAGAGGGCTCTTTTGAGCCCATTTTTCGTTACAAATTTTAGGATGATCTCACGGAAATCTGTGAATAAATACAAAGTTTTCAAACTGAAGTCAGTGACGGGAAGACATCACACTTTTTAGAGATGGAACTGCAGAAAAACCTAAAACCTTGACATGATTATGAATAATAGAATTATGGACGTTTCTCCGTTTTTGTGGATTAGCCTTTCCATAACTAACGTCAACTACTGTCCTACTTTGGTAAGATTGAAATTAATGTCTTTGACTGTCTTTAGTAGGTGTCTCCTGTGAGAAAGTTAGAACACCGTCCAACTGTCTAAAGATGCAGTCTTTAGCCTAACTGGTTGTTACTGACTCAGCGATGCTCGCAGACATTTACGCACTGTGTTGTGACCTGATTGTGACAGAACAGTGACGTTGTTATTGGTAGTTTGAAGGGTACGGTGTTGGGGGTGGTGCATGTTAAAAGTTTTGAGAAGCACTGGTTAGACATGTTAATTTTTTTTGGTGTAACATATTGGCAACATTAACACATTAATTTGCTAAAGGAAAAATAGGCAGTTCCCAATTGCCTGTGAAAACGACCATTCTGCCCTGTTCTTGTAATGACCACAGTCAGTCTTATTCGTTCTCATACATTTTGGTCTATTTATTTACTAATTTCAGCAAGCATAATGCCTAGGAAAGAGGCTGAGAAAGGAGAAAATAAAAGTCAAATTGCATTTAACCTGTGCGATTTTTTTATTATAAAAAGAAAAGGTTTTCCACATATGCAAAAAGTGCCCTTTTTTCCCCCTGGAGCACTTGCCCCCCAAAATGTCTGTGCACGCCACTGGCGCTGAGGTACTGATATTTATGTAAATGTAGTGAGTAAAAGCAAAAGGTTGCCAGAAAAATAAATACTCAAGTAAAGTACAGATACCTGAAAATTGTAAATACAATATCACAAGTCACCAACAGCCTACACAGTGAGTAGGCAGAGAAAAAGGGAAAAAACCTTCAGGTTACTCACTTAAACAGAAAAGAGAACATTTGCTGCGTGAGCTCGGGATATGTCTCACTGCTGATTTGTAGCTTTGAACTGGTACACATTTCTCGCAGCACATCCTGTTTGAAAATGTGACATTTACTCAGGGATTGTACTCGATGTAGGGCTTGACTCATATCTTGACGAATGGCTGTGGCTCATGGGGATTCCTTTATCCACTGGGGAAGCCCGGGTGTGGCTTCACACCTCTGTATAATTGCTTTGGGCTTGACTCAAGAGACTTTAATTGAATTTCTGGAGGAATTTTTTTTCCCCTTATCATTTGTTGCTTTGATGGACTACCTCATCTCAACTTTTTGAATGGGCTCTAGTTAGGACCCAGTATGTCCGGATTCTAGGTTATCTGAGTCAAGTGCCGAATACACAGATATGCTGAAGCATGTTTTAAGGATGCCTTCCTGTGGTTTGTGTGCTTTGACATTTACAAACACGTGGTTGCCTTATTAATGCTTTAATGCAGCGGTTCCCAAACTTCTTTTGCTGGGCCCCCCTTTGTTTTACGTGAAAAATGTTCGCGCCCCCCCCACGCACACGCATGCACGCACAAACACATCCTCCAACCACACACACCCATATTTTGCTCCATTGCGGTTTATTTCACACCTCAAACATTTAGTAAACAATTAAGCAAATACAAGTAAACTGCAATAAATTACAGGTAGTAATAAAATAAACCACTAACTCTTTTATGCTACGTCCGCACCTACGCGGGTATTTTTGAAAACGCAGCTGTTTCATCCACACGTAAACGTCGTTTCGAATCAGCGAAAACTGAGATTTTCCTCCTTTTTTGCGTTTCCGTGTGGACGAGGAATACAGAGTTCGTCACGCAGCGTCAAAGGTATGTGCCTTTTTTCATGTCACGCTGTGCGCCACGTTATTGTTTACATGAGATGAATTGCAGAAACAAAATACTGTTAATCTGACTATCTGCAGGTTTTACACGCTTACATATAAACACGCAGTTACTGTCCCTCCATTTACAAAGGCAGAGGCGTCACGGTGTGATTATTTTACGTGTAGTTTTTTTTCCTGTGTAATAATATTCAACAATGCTATCAATACATTTTTCAAAAAATGCCTCTCTGTGCAAAATGGGTTTAAAAACATAAACAGCTGTGGGATACTGTTTGTCTCTGATTTAGACAGGGGGTTGTTATTTGGGTGTTTTTTACAGTTTCTCTGAGCATCTTGGGATGAATCTGCTGGGACGTCTACTCCTTGGGAAGATTGGCAGTTGTCTTGAATGTTTTCCATTTCTGAATGATCTTTTCACTGCATAATGATGGACTTCATATTGTTTGGAAATGGCCTTATAACCCGTCTAATATTGACGGGCTGAAACAGTTGCTTCTCTGTGATCATTACTGATGTCTTTCCTCCTTTGCATTGTGTTGCACTCAGCATCAAGGCAATTAAACCTCTGCGATATTGATCTTGTCCGTTAAGTGGCAGAGGGGGGTGTTAATTAATTTCAGCTGCTTTGGTGTTAAATTAATAACAGGTGCATTAGAGGGGCAACAGTGAAACAATGGCATCTTGCATAGAATACCAGAATTGGTTAGTTCACCAGTGATGCTCAGTGCTTTTCACAGATGAGAGCAGGATCACCCTCAGCACATATGACAGACACTAAAGTGTCTGGAGAAGCTGTGGAGAAGAAGGTTTTGCTTGCTGTAACATCATCCAGCATGACCGGTTTGGCGGTGGGTCAGTGATAATCTGGGACATATCCATGAAGGGATACACAGACCTTTAGAGGACAGGCAATGGCACCCTGACTGCCGTTAACATGCCGAGTCCAAGGGTCCCTCTCCACCTGCGTCTCAGCTTGAGTCCATTGATTCGTCTCTGCAGGTGTGTGAGCACAATCCTGAATCCAAGAGTTCCAAACAAACAGCCTGAGTATAAGGGTCTCTGTCTTAAATGCAGATACCTGCTGAGCCTTCTGTGGAGTTCCTACATTGTTCCTACCCCCAAGCCTACACCAGGGTCTCCTTTGTTGTCAGCATCAGCCTTCTTGTTGTCAACCACCTGCTGCGACATGTGATTGCTCCATCTCAGCTCCTGGGCTCCCATCCATCTTTCAGCGTATTTCTGTCTCAGTCATCGCTGGCTTCCACACAAGCCTCTAGAGGAGTCCCCTCTCCTCCTTCAACACAGTCTCTCACTGAACCTCCACTGCTGGCATGTTGTCCATCTGCCTGATGTGTCCCATCACCAATGCCTGTCACCAGTCAAACCATTAGAGGGTTTCAGTCACTGGTCTCTCAGGCAGCCCACAGAGTTGCTTTATCTGCACGATTGGCCACCTGGCCGGCCGTACGAACCGCCATCTTCCCCATGCTTGCCTCAATGCCGAGCTGATCCCAGAACTGTGTCTTGTGTGTTTGATTTTCTGGCTCCCTGCTTTTTCGCTTTTTGTTTGTAGTCCTGCTTTGGGGTCTCGTCCTCATTAAATCTGACAGTAAGGATATACAGTTTTTCTGCTTTCTGCTTCTTCTGGCTTAATCTTTTCAATTAGAACTATAATAGTGTGTATTTTCTTTTCCACCAAAGTAAAATGAAGCGTTTTAAACGTGAATTTAGTTCTTCTGTTAATTCATTACATTATAGACATTTCTTTGAAAGCAAAGACTTTTGTTATGTTACCTGCCATTATTGCTCTTAAGGATTCTGAGTACATCAACCATTTTAGGGATTTTACTGCAGCTTTGTGCCATCATTCCTTACATGCACGTGTGTCACAGGTTACACACAATGGACGTTTTTTGCATAGGGGTAGATCTGACCAGTAAAGATTTCAGTAGTTTTCAAGTTTTTGCTGTTTAGCTGTCACTAGAGGAGATAACTTGAGAAGGAAAGATAGCATAGCTCTCTATAAGATGTCTTGTATCAACTGTGTGTCATACACCTGTGAGGGTTTAAGCACATTTAAAGGTTGATATTTCAGCAGTATTTATGGCATAAAGACAACGTCCAGATTCCAGCTGTAAAAACTCCAGATTTTCCTTTTTTGTTGGTCCTTAAATTCTTGTTCTGTCAAACAAAGAAGAAGACTTGATCAGGATTTTATTCAGACTGTTACAGTTTTGTAATGCAGAAACACGACAAACATAAAAGAACTGGTCATGGCTTCAGTTGGCACAGTTTGAGAGAGGTTCACAGTTAGCCTTGCAGCCACCAAAGATAGCTTGGGACACATTTGGGACACTATCACAATATTAGGACGATCATCTTATAATGTGAGACCTAAATGTAAAAAAAGAGAGGAGAAAGAAAAATAGAAAAGGAAGAAAAGAAAGAAAGAAAAAAAAGAAAAGAAAAAAAAAAAAGAAAGCAAAGACTTTTTTTCTTTTGCGGAAAAAAACAACACAAAGATTTCACATTTCTTGCTGAAATCTTGCAACAGTTGTCATATTTAACAACAAATATAAATGTGTTTATGCTCTTGTAGACAATATGAGCAACTAAATATACTGTTTATATTTAACATCCGTGTTTATGTTATGGGCGTTTTTTCTGGTTAACAGTTAGTGAACCAGAATAAGTTATTTTTAGTTAACATAGCAGTGAGGGATTTGATTTCGGGAAGGTTTAGCTGATTTAACGCTGTGTTGAAATGCAAAGGAAGGAGAACAGAGAGCTGAGAGGTGCAATCCAAACACACTCTTCCTCCTCTGTGTCTGTGCGTCGTCCTGTGGAGGTGGAACAAAGCTGTTGAGTCACCGGCTGGGCAGCACGTTTGAGATTCCTCTCTGCATGCAAGGGTCAGAGGTGAGATTTCCTCTCTTAGGTCTGCCGTGTCGAGTAAACTGTCTCATCCTTCCTTCGCCTGTGTTGTGCCTCGGTGTCTCTTTTTCCTAGGTGAGTCAATATTTACCACTTACTTGTTCCTAAGCTGTTTATGTTCTTAATAATTTCTGACTTTTCTGGGGCAAACTCTGCCACTGAATGTGGCCTCGGTGCTCGAATTCTTAGAAATATGAGGTCTACCATTCGCCTGTTTGCTTTTTCGAAAAAGTGCGTTTGTAATGTTTACCACAAAGGAGGCACACTTCCTTTCACACTATAGTAAAGATGCCCACTGCAGCCAACACAAATGTTTGATTTTTGAGCGATGGATAGATCTCATAGAGCAGGAATAGCAATACTGACACCTTTTTTCTTGTATAAAACTGACAGATGATGAGAAGAAAAAGGGACGATTTTCATGCCAAATCAAAAACCTCACATTAAAGGAGTGATTCATTTAGGTGCATTCTGGGTGGTTGTTCAGTGTGGGTTGTACTGTGCGGTTTTCTCGCAGTTTGTCATCTCCAAAGCTTATGTAGGAGTTCTTCCTGCATTACCGTGACTGAACTTTGTCAACATTGTATGTGCTTTTTCACATCCTGCAATGCCATGCAGCTGAGTAATTCCAGACCAACAGACTCATCAGGAATATTCTGTCCTAAAATGCCTAGAAAGTTTGCAGAATATTGATGACATGACATTAAGGTCTTTAAATTTCAAATTTATCGATTCATGTATTTTCATGTATTTTCAAGAAAGGTGAAATGATCTTACGTGAACACTTTGCTGTTGCTGCACCCTGATAACAGGTTCCTGTAGCCACAGTGCTGTTTGTTTTGTGTGTTATCAGTACCCTGCACAAATATACCCAATGAAGGCTTTGATGACAGGAATGAGAGATTTGATTTAGGGAAGGTTTTTCTGATTTAATAATGTATTGAAATGCATATCGTCAAATCAGTTCAAGAGTTACACAGAGAGGCATTTGTTTGTCATGTTGCGCGGATATTTCAGCTTCTGTCCTTCCCCTTTAGACCTTTCTACCTCCCTCGGGAGTTTGGACAGTTATTTATAACTGTTATTTGTTTTAATCCAAGAGCAAATGTAGATGGCTGCTGCAGATGTAACATATGCACAGTGGTTTGGCTAGAAAATAAGAAAAAGTTGTGTGGGACTTCAGTCATTTTTCTGTTGTGTTAAAACAGGTTATTGCCCCATGTTTACATCAACTGTACATTGACTCTCCTGCTAAGAAAGAGGACACTGGATTTATTCTTTAGCATTATAAATGATGCATATGGGGATTAGTCAATACACTTGATTCAGCTCTATAAACAGCAGCTTAAACACCAAGCTTGAACTGTGAACAATCCACCTGCAGATGTATGAGAGGGTGTCTGGTTGGGATATTTTCATAAACAATAGCCTATGAATATTTCTGTGTTGAAAGAGCAGGGTGATGAGGGATAGGCTAGACTGATGCAGGAGGAAATTAAGCAAATTGTCAAATATTAGTATAAGGAGGAGAAAAGAGGAAATTGAAGCAGGCACAGCTTGCTTAAGGCAGGGATTGCAGGGAGTGTACACAGTGATTTGACAGCAAAGGGAAAAAAACAAAACACTTGTAGGCTTCAGCTTCTCATGTGGATACGCAGTATAATCCCTGAACAAAATCTTGTAATTCTGGAGCATTCATCTGCATTCCCAAGCCTGCAGTTTGTTCGAGTTTAGACGACATGGCTCATTCACAGCTGTATGTTACTGCTGCTATTAGAAACTGTGTTTACTTGGACATTTAGACCCTTCTACATTATGTTCTCTTGCATGTTTAAGGTAGATAGCTTAGAGAAAAAAATAACAGAGCCACAATAGAAAAAAACGAGAGCAGCCTTCTCACAGAGGGTTTCACCTCAAACCAAAAAGCACAAACAAATTACCATTTCACACTACCTGCAATATTGTTTCCACAATGTGAAAAAACACAGTCACACTATTCATGTTCTCAGGCTCGGCTGAAGGAAGGGTAACTCCTGTTGCTTTCCCTTTTTCAGAGCTAAATGAGTCATGTATTTTGATAACCTCCCACAAGCTCCACGTCTTAAACTTAAGCCATCATTAACCCTTGTTCAAGGATGGCACGGTTTCTGTAGGCTAGTTTTAGAAAACCATTCCATCACTATTTCTGAGACGTCTCCCTTTGCGCTCTTAAGGGCTGAAATGTCATTTATATTAGAAAATTCCCACATTGTTCGTCTCTTATCAGGCCAGCAGGGATGGTCATCCTCACATTTCCGGGAAGGCTCCCTCATACCGCATCTTTAATTTAAAACAGAATTTCTCAGACATGGTTAAAAATAACTTGGTTTAGCAAACATGAGAACAAGATTCAAAGTGTTCTTAAGGACAGCGTGTTTCCTTTCAGCTTGTGAAAATAGTCTGATCTGATGCTTAACAATCAAGAGGCGTGAGCATCCTGAATTAGAGTGCAGAAAATTCTCTGGGTGCAAATAAAAATCTAAATACTTAATAAATGTAAAAATACAGATATTTGGTTAGGAAAGGCTATGCAAACCATGAAATTCAGGTGGCGCTTGAGAATGCAAACACTATTTATTGGATTAAAAGCAGCAACAGAAGGTAGAAACTTGGAGGTGCAAGAACAGGCGCACAGATTCTCCTCCTCTGCATATTTTAACAAATCCACAACAACTATACAAAGGAAAATAATCCAAAAGTCTTAGGTGTTATTTGCAAATGCTAGGCTGTGTGCTCAAAGATAAATAAGTCATCTTTATGACTGACCTACAGGGTGTGTCAGTCTTGTGAGCAAGTTGTTACTTTTATTGCTGGTTGATGCGATTCATTGAAGATCTGGGTTTCAATTCTCCATTGAAATCACATCCTCTTCCCCTTAAAATAAAAAAAAGTTTGTTGTTTTAGCTTAGCTAAGGACTTTTTCATCATTCTAGGAACATGGAAATGTTAAAAAGCTGACATTTGCCACGTTTCCCCAAAGCATTTCTGCGCTGCTCAAACTATTCACAAGATGGGGTTAAATGAGGTTAAGGGCAAATTGGAGGAAGAGCAAACTGAAATTGAGTAAAGATGAACATTTAAATGAGTTAAAATACTGCTTAGAATTTTTTTAAGGACAAACTTTAGCAACTTAATGTTGGTTTCGACTGATCGGTCAGTCAAAAAGATGAACCCTGAGCAGTGCTTGAGTATTGTGATATTTCCCTTCCTGAAGTCCAGAGTTCGTCTCCTACAGCTGCGAGCTGTTTGTTAACAGCAGTCGAAAGAACATTTTGTTGCTGTTGCACGTTTATCTGAATCACAACCGGAATCTGTATGTTTATGGTGACGCATACAAAGTTTGCAACCTCTGTTTAAAGCCAATCACTGCTGAGCTCACTGCTGTTTGTGTCCACATCATCCTTGATTTTAAATATTTGACTGCCCTACAGAAAGCACTTGTTGTTTCAGGCTTGTGCAGTTTTAAGCTGCTACACCAAACCTGCTGACAAACTAATTTAATTCCAACATAACATGGAATTGAAAGTAAAATCCTGAGCTACGCATGCACGTAAAGTGTCTGTCTTTTCCTGAGATGTTCGTGTTATCAGTACCTTGCACCTGTGACCGCTCTTCAGTGTATGTGGCAATCGCTGCCCTATAAACAGATGGACAAAGTTCACATGACTGAACAGATCTGTAGACCAAATGAACATTTAACCAAATGTAAACAGAAAACAGACGCTTGTTCCTCTCTGTCAGTTTGCTGTAGCGAAATTTAAACATTGCACAAATTTGGTCCGTTAGCGAGGCCCATTTCCCAACAGCTTCTGTAAGTTTTCTGCCATGCAAGCATTTTCAATAACACTGCTGTGGTTTACAACATACAGCTTGACTTTGTCCAATGAATGCAAACAGAAAAGGTCGTGCTGAAGATGATTAGCAGATTTTATAAACTGTAGATTATTGCTTTAAGATATCTTAAGATACGAAATGATTTCCAGCAGCCTTGCTCCTCTTGCGCCCTTCCCTAAAGTGGTTATCAACACTATGATAACGATATTCTCATCAGCCATTCACTCCTTCCACCATCTGTTCCCAGAAGCAGACATCTTTAGTGCTGCTTGCTCTGGAAAAACTGCATCACTTTCTTGTTTTGTGCCTTGACTGAAACTTAATCGGGGAGGTTTAGATTCAAAATGCTTTCTGATTAATTCATCCAAAACTTTTATTATTATTATTATTATTATTGAACTCTAATGACATTCTTCAGAATAGTCATTTATCTTATAGTGGGTCTTGGTACAACTGCTTAGTATTGGTGTTTTAGCTCCTGTCCCTTTAAGTCATTTTTGCTCTGATTGGCTACCCCTTGCAAACAAAAGGTCTGAACAGCAGGCGAGTGGATACACTGTGATCAAAGGCAGATTTGTGTGCCTCACGCCGGATTCATGGTCCTGTGTTAAATTCACTGAACGAGAATAGATCGAATTGAAGAGAAAACTTCACTATATAGCCTTTTGGCAGTGACAATACAAAGTAATGGAGGTGCACGATACACAAAAGTATAAATACTGTCATTGGCATCTGTGAAGGCTACATCATATGGGAGGTCTGCTGTGAACTGTGCATGGTGAAGCTAGCATGTCACAAGTCTGTCATAGCTGTGTGGCCCTTTGTAGATGGAGTGTGATCTCTGAATAACAGTCAAATAGCTCCCAGCGAATATTAAACAGTTATGAGCTATTATAGATGATCCCTTTCTACCTGATCTTGAAGATCTTAAAGTAGACCAAAGACTGAAAAAGAGTTTATCTCTACTTTTGTTTTACTGAGAACTATATTTAATGTGAGCTTCCACAGTTATTACAGAGTATTTATGAGGGGAAAAAAGCAAAATAAAGAGCATAAGGTGTCTGCTTGAAGTTTATTATTGACTGTAGCTGTAATAGTGCATAAACTGTAGATCTTGCAACACTGCCAATGACAAAAATGATAGAGAATTTCTCTTCCAAAAACCCAAATAGTGCTCAAAATAGGCAGATCTTGGCTGGGAAACCTGCTTCTTTCCTGCCAGGAAGCAATATTTTGAGCTGCACTGATTAGCCATTGTCTGCAGTTAAGGATGTTTCCAGTAATGTGTGAAAGTGGTACCAAGATAAGGTGCTGAAAAGTGTAATATTACACAACTATAAATCTATTTGGAGTTAAGGTGGTACACCACCATTTCACAAAGAGTGCATGTGTGGCTCTGAGTCATTCAAAAGTACAGTAAGAAAGAAAAAGTTAAGCGTCATCTGACTTTTGGTAAACATGAGCTCAGTCTGAATCCACTGCGCAGCCAACCTCTGGGATCCCTGACCTGCCCGCTGGTTTACACCTCCGGTGACTCACTCGTTTCTGTCTTCTTCAGCCTCATGTCTGCAGCGTGACCCGATGAACCAGTTCACTTCTTCCCACGCTCGCCCCTCTCTGCCTGAACTTGTCTAAATAGCTAAACTATGCACTGGAAGCAGACACAGATATTGGGTCTAAAATGAATTAAAATTCAGCTCTCCTTTTATACCTTGAAAATATTTTTTGTTTAAATCTAAAGACCACTTAGCCAACTTTATTTTAAGCCGTGCTTATTTTCCATTACTTGTTTTGCTTTTATGAACAAAAACTGAGTGAATATAAGCTTTAGATAGATGGAGCCTGCTTTTGCATGCCTGTTTCTCACAGTCAAAATGTTGTGAACCTTTTCTTCTTAGAAACGAGATTTCTTCAGAAGAGCTTCTGCTCAAAACAAACAACAACCACTTGAAAAGTGCACGTGTAAGCGAGATCCTGTGTGGTTTGCATGCAGTGTAAAAAAACACAAGCCAACAATAAAAGCACTAATATTAGCCAAGTCTCGATACCAACCAATATTGCCTTTGACGGTTGGCCTGTGAACCCAGGATAACACTTATTGAAGGCACTGGCTTGTTTTTATCTGTGGTGTCACACTGCATACTGGTTACATTTTTCCCAGAAAGGTGTGAAACATTTTGATGAAACAAAACTAAACAAACACCACTCAGTGTTAAGACACGTTCACAGCGTTCACTGGAGCCCTCTTTAACCACAAGCAATCTCCCATTCATTATAGTTTTCCCATCAGCAGTAGCTCTTCCTGTATCGTGATACACAGGTGAGAATTTTGAGGTTTAGATCATTTCCTTTCCTTCTTCCCACAGCAGCTGCACACATTTCGTTGCTACTGTGTTCTTCTAAAAGCCTTTGCTTGCCTTGGTGCAGATTGTCAAAACTTACCATACCGATTTGTGATATTATGTACCAATTTATTTCTTTTTACTTAAAATTGCAAACGACTCAAGATGTGCTGATAGATTCATTATCGGACCATCACGAAACATCGGGTAGACAATGCAATGAAATCATGGTCATATACACTAAAAACAGTTTCTGCCCCAAAGCTGTTAAAGCATTATAAACGTTTTTAAATTACTACTGATGGGAGGGGGGGACAATATCATGAAAGCCGGGACTGGCACACACATTTGTTTAATATCTGTCATTTTTTAAATTTATATTTCCTTTTATTTTTTTCTATATTTTATCACCTTTTCAACACAGGAAAGCTCTGCACTTGTTTTGTGTGAAGTTTCCACACTATCTGCAGCTACAGACTCTGCGGGTGTGAAGTCACACAATGTTAGAAAAAAAATCTGTCATTATATCTCATCTGAACGTGACCTCATACAGAGTATTACAGCTGCTGTTTCAACCAGTTCAAGCATGTATGCTAAACTACTATTCATACAGAGTTTCAGAAGATGGGTGGATGAAGTCGGTGGGGGTGAGGGGAATTTATGAAACAATTGAGATTTTATTTTAACTGCTTGTGTGCTGTTAATGACAGGTTTCTGTACCATATTTAGGAAAGCAATGTTTTGTTTTGTTTTTTCCTCTGGCGCTTTCCAACCACATCCATGCAAATAATTCAATAGGAAGTTAAAACCAGCAGTAACAGTCATTTTGGATCAAACATGAATGGATCTGTTAAGCTGTTAATCACTCAGTAAATCAGCATGTTTGATTCAGATCCATGTAGAAAATGTACCGAGTAAGTCACTCCTTACTCAGTACACTCATGTCTGCCTTCTGCTTTAGTCGTGTACTTTAATTGTAACTGAACCTGATGACTGGACTCATGACTGGACTGATTGTGTAATACCAGTACTAGTTCAGTGAAAGGCTGGTAATATGTAATTCTAAGTTAAATGCCATTTTCTCTGGTCTTCTATTGGTTTTAATAATTGCCCAGACATATGCGTAAACCACACTGAAGTGATGAGAAAACCATGCACATTTATGCAAACTCATGAACTGATGTCAGCCAGAAGAAACAAGGTGCTCAGGTGTGAAAAAACCCAGATGTTGCTTCTAACGGCACTTAAAGCTGGTACTGAATTCCTGGGAAGATTTTAAATTTTATTGCTTCTTTATTAGAAAATGTCATATGCTGGGCTTCAACTCAGATTCTCTGGAACTTTCAGTCACAGGAGCTGATTCAGGGAACTAAAAGGTCCCTTCAATCCACTGTTTTTACACATGGGAACTAAGTTACGGTTACTTTCACACAAAAGCTGGTGAAGCAAGACCATCCCTCTGGCTTGTTGGGAGGTGTGGGCATGTTTATTTCTGCTTGAAAAAGTAACTGCTGGGACCGTAACATTTTACTTCTCTGATTCACTGCCGTGGTTGTAACAAGCACTGCACCTTCTTTACATTCGCCCTCGCTCTCACTCGACCACACCCTGCCCTTCTGTCTGTGTCCCTGTCGCCTCCAGAATGTTTTCATAGAGGTGGCCATGCAGGGGTGACACACCATAAAACCAGAATTTCCAGTTTTAATATGCTGTCGGCAAATATAGTTTACTTGAAAAAGTATGACAAAGAGCAAAATGAATGTTCTGCCTGGTTAATTGTCGATATCAGCTGATATCACTAAGCATAGGTACATATCAAAACCAAATAAGATTTTAAAATCCATAATAATCTGTTTTGATTGATTGATTAATTGATTGGAAGTCTCAACCATTGTTTTAATGATTCTCAGCAGAGCCGAGCAGAAGCATCGGCTCTCCCAGAATGGAGTTATCCTTTAACCCTGGAGAAACCATGGGGTCAAATTTGACCCCATGGTTTCCCTAGTAAGCCAATGGGGTCGGCTCTGGCCCCATTGGTTCTCCAGGGTTAAGAGCAAACTTGGTCAGGAAAGACAAATAAATATTACAATCATATAAGAATTAGAATCATAAATATTAGATCAGGCAAGAGTGTGAACTGTTGCCTGTCTCTATGATATGTTATGCCCTGAGATGCACCAGTGATCAGTCCAGGGATTTGCACCAGCTTTTCTGCAACCTTATTACATTATTACCAACATAGGGCTGTCTTGCCCGGAGGCACTAAGGCGGGGCAGCAAATTTTGGGGGTTGCCCAGCGACCCCCTTGGTGGCACCCCTGCCCTGTACAGGCCCACATTTTGCACCTTTTGAAGACAAACTCTGGTTTATCTGCTTGTAAACACAGTCCCTGCTTACATGTTGTTTAAAACTAGATCAAATGTTCAGTGCCAAACACAACGGGCCAAACAGCCGCAATCTGTCGAGGTTACCAGGTTACCTCACTATGTGTAAACAACCACATTAAAACTACTGACGCATGCAGTTAAATCAAATCGGTCTCAGCGCGCACTTTTTTACTACAAGCCACATTCATATTCGTACAACACTTTAACAGTCATAATCACACTCGCACTCATCACGGTGGATGCGATAGGAGCAATTGTGGGTTTCAGTAAACCAATGACCATATTAAAGTGGAATTTGTTATTTGTTATTTTATTTAGTTCAAATTATGGTGCTTTTATTTTGAAGGTCAAGCTTGCCTGCGTAAACAATCATTACGCTGCATGTGTGTGTAAGTGGGCGTAGGATACCGATGTGCCAAAAAGTGATCGTCTGCCAAAAACTGATTTCTGGCATTTGCCAAAAAGTAATTACAAGTATTTAAACTGCCATGAATGAACTTTTGGCCTTTAAACAGCGAAGCATATCAAATGTATCCCTCAATAATATAAAATAAGTCATCTCGAGCCACAAAACAACATTGGTATCACAAGCTAGAAGCCGCAGTCAGTTTTTGACAAAGTGACTAAGAGGATAGCAGAAATTGCAACTATATAACAATAGTTCCATAAAGATATTTTTAGTGGCCAAAAGGGGAGTGGATTGGTTTTAATGTTGGTACAATAACGCAGAGTCATAAAGATACTTAAAAAACAGGTCATTTCAAAATTTTATATATAACCCCATAAACCCTGTTCACTAAAATCTACTTACCAATATAAGTAAAGACATTACACATCAAAACAAACAAACAAAAAAACACACACACGGCAACACTGGAAAATCAGTTTTTGGCAAACGATCACTTTTGTGCTCGTTAAAAAGTTAAGGCAACCAAACTGTTCTAGAAGTGGATAATTGTAAAGAAACCTCGGAAGAATGGCGACTATCTTTGTTTATCTTAGTAAACTTTATTTTATGTGTTTTTGGCGAACTAATGGAGGCTTGGGTTGTGCATTTACTTAGTCCCACTTGACACTTTACTGTCTGGCGGTATGATTTGCATAGCAACAAATCTGATGTTGTCCGACACTCATACAAATTCACCAGTTTTAATTCAGTTCCTCCTGAGGGGTTAATACATTCCATGCAAAAATGTAGAGGCTGGCCAAGGGAGCAACACTTAACACTGGACTGTTATCAGGAATTCTGGGTCTGCTTCCAGTCATAAAGCATTACGCAGCATTTTGGCTTACACACGCAGCTCCTCAAATACCAGAGCGCTAGTCATTCACGATCAAGAGAAGGAGCTAGATGGCGTGAGAAAGGAGAAGTGAGCAGGAGAGAGAAAATATCAGGCAGTGTATAGTTAGCTCTTTCAGTTTCTCTGGTTTTTGCTGGATTTTAAAGGCTCTTGGGCTTTTCACATTCTCTGGATGTAATTTAAAGACGCAGGAAGACCTGGCACTAGGTCAGCTGATTTCCATTTCAGGTTTTTGCTGTGACTCTTAGCATGTTCACTTCTAAATGTTCTGTATCTTTGTTTTTCAGCCATGGGTTCAAGTTCAACACTGGCAAGCCTTGTGTTTTTCCTTGGTTTGTGTGGAATCTGTAGCGGATTTGAACAGGGTGAGCTGAGTAACACTGCTACACACACACACACACACACACACACACACACACACACACACACACACACACACACACACACACACACACACTGAACACATTAACAAATTTTTAAATGTTTCTGTAAATTTATCATATGTCATGTTTTTGCCAAGCTGCAGTTTGAGCCACTAGCATGATCTGAAGTATTTTATTGCCCTCTTGTGGCCAGGGATAAAATTACAACAACACTGATTTTTAACTCTGCTTGGGAAAGTTCAAGTAAAAACACATCGAGCAGGAATTATGTCACATCTCAGTTCAGTTCAGTTCAATTCAATTAATTTCAAACAAATAACAACATTATATTTGACTTTGAAACGTTTGATTTCTCAGCAATAAAAGGTTAAATAACTATTTTCTCTATTCCACACTTACATGTATGTTGCAGAGAACTGTACTGACTACAAACTCCAGTTTGAGAGGGTTTTCTCTGTTCCTGGAGATGTGGCTATGCTGAGAAGCACACTTGTGTCCTCAGACGTCTTTGATTTCAAAACTGTCCCGTACAACATCACGTGGTACAACTCGGTGTCAGGCCAAGAAATCAGCAGTCAGACTGGTCACATCCTGGTGCACGAGGAGACTCTGTGGATTCTCAATGTAACCATGAATGACAGTGGGGATTATGTGACCATACTGAGGTAGGAAGCACTAGTAGAAGTAGAAATATTAGAAATGAATAGAACACAGTATTAATTTACACCTTACACAACTCATCAAACTGCCTCCATGATCTATCAGTAATCACAGTGAACACAGAGTGGTTTATGGCTTTTACTGTATTGGAAATTATAATAGGAGAATGACGAAACCGCCCACATCTCAGTACTTTCAAACACTTTTATTCCGATTGCCGTTCACACACGGGCTGCAGCTTTGCAGCTTGCAGCCACACACTCCAACAACAACAACCGGATTCCGCTCAGGTGCGTCCGCCTCCCGTGCAGCGGCACTGCTGCAATATTATCTATCCCCAACACAGAATTAGATTTAGATTTTCAAAATCTAAGATCAAGATCCCTTACAATTCCAACAAATTTAATATTAATATTGTTTGATTTTTGACTGTGGAGAAGGTCAAACAATGACCGTCACTGCCAGGGCGAGTGTGCCCAATTATCTATTCATTTATAATATTTCTGCTTAATTTCCCAACAGGACTCCTTCCCACTGCTACAGGGAGGCCAGCCGACTGGTGGTGGATGAAAGACCTACAGGAGAATGTGGAAGGCCGAGGAAAGCTTATCAGCTACTTACAAAAGGAGTCACTGACAATCTGAGCTGCCATCTGAAGAACGAAATGAATAAGCTGAACAGCTACAACATCTCTTCCTCCATCAAGTGGTACAGAGTGAGTTCTCCAGAATTGTTGTTGAGTGCTGCATGAAACCTAATGGTTTTAATGGAGAGACTGCACAGTAGCTGCAACCTCAACTATTTTCTACCACTATTCCAACTTTTGTCAATACCAGGAATGTATTGAAACTCTGACACCAGTGTTTAAAATCTACAATTTGACTGAAAGCAGATCCCAGTATTCATGAGTTTTTTGTTGGTATATTTTCATCATTTGTGCAACTACAACCATTTTGAACTTTCACATTTTAAAAGTGCTTACTCAAAAGATCAATATCATCCTGCTATCAATAGTAGAAGTTTAGTTAACAATAGCCAAGTTGCACTCAAATGGGATCCCAGCAGCTGTAAATTCACCAACTGCACTGTTTATCATAATTTTGAACAGATACTTGTCTTTTGTTTTGTGAATTTGAAAACAAGACCCATTTGTTTCTCCCTCTAGGGTTGTGACCCCATAGAGGATGGGAAAGACAGCTTTTACTATTGGGGCACCAGACTGAAAATTACCAGTGTGGACCTTCAACACAAAGGCACCTATACCTGTACTCTGACATTCACCCTGGGTGGCATCAAAGGGTCTGTGTCAGAGACTATTAGCGCAGAGGTCAAAGGTGAGATTGTAGATTAACAGAAACACTGAAATGAAGTGAGGGGGCTATGAAGTGGATGAAGTGTGGAAGGGCAGTTGGTCCAGATGACATACTTTTGTATGCTAGGAGAGGAACTTTGGCTCTGAATGACGTAGTCAGGAATGGTGAAGAAGTATGTGAGGGAGGCCATGTATGAGGACAACGAGACAGTGGTGCGGGGCGCATTCGAAGTGATAGAAGGTGTTTAAGGTGGGGGTGGGACCAGGGATTGACCATGCTGTTTGCGATAGTGATGGACAGGCTGAAGATGAGGTCAGACAGGATTATGATGATGTGAATTATGATGTTTGCAGACCTGTAGTGAGAGCAGGGAGCAGGTGGAAGACAACCTAGAGCAATGGAAGTATTGACTGGAGGGAAGATAATGATAATGGCGGTTTGGAGATGGTGGCAATGATAAAGAGACAGGAGGCCGAGCTGGGGGATTTGAAGATCTACATAGGTTTATACTGGGTGTGACAAAAATGATTAAGATTAGCATTGAACATATCAGAGAGGCTGTTAATGTTAACAGTTTGGAGATAAATGTAAAGAGGAAAGGCTGGGATGGTTTGGACGCATGCAGAGGAGGGAAAGGGGCTATGTTAGACATATAATGCTGAGGATGAGCATCCAGGCAGGAGGAAAAGAGGTAGAACACAGAGAAGATTCATGGATGTAGTGAAGGAGGGCATGTGGAGGGTGGGTGTGACAGAAAGGGGCAATAGGGATAGGGCGAGATAGAGGCAGATGATCTGCTGTGGCGCCCCATGAAGGGAGCAGCTGAAAAAAAGAGGAAGAAGACAACAGAGTGATTTTTTTTTGTCCATATGTAAAGATGAATTATAAAATAGCAGTGATGATACAATAAGTAACTGTATAGATGTGCACAATGCTCTTCAGTCATAAAGCTGGTATTTCGGAGCACTCAACTTGGTTTTCATTTACTTGGGTTTGACTGTGTCATAATTATCCCCCGCTAAGCCTCATGTAGCTTATAGGTTAGCACCTAGATACCTCAAATTATGATTCACAGATTCACTTAGTGAAAATTATTATGTTATATCTTGAACAAGCATGTGGCACAAGACGGGGAAATACAAAACAAAAACTGTGTTTGCCTTGGGCTACACAAGATAAAGACCTCGTCAGGAGTCCCCACACAGCTGAGAAGGGCAGCTGTGTCTTTGTTCTGTTATTCAAGCAAGGTTTATGTTTGACTGCTAACTGACCGTGATATCCACTTCAGTTAGTCAGGCATATACAGTAACGCCCTCAAACACAAACAAAACAGAACAGAACAGCTCCCAAACACTTGCAAGCGAGCTGAGGTATCGTGACTTCTATACTGAGTGCAGTTGAAAGGACAGAATCACGGTTGCCCAACACATCCCAGCCCAAAGGCCTCAAAGACTATCTTGACACTACTGTACGTTGACAAAAATCCGGTGAAAAAAGCATAATCGCTTCATTTTAACAATAAAAATAATAACAGAAAAAGAAACATCAGTTGTGTTAGTAATAATGGTTTCTTAGGTTTGCTTACTGTAAAACTGTGAAAGAGAAATATGATTCAATTTCCATTATATCTTTGTGATTATTCAACCTCTACTGTAAGCTACACAGTATTTGATGTTCTCTGTTTCAGGGGATTACTCTTTGGTTCCACAAGTGCATGAACCCTCCAATGATGTAATCAAAGCACAGAGCGGTAAGTCCTAAGATCTTCTGAGAAATGTGGTGTTCTGTTGATTTCATATTTATGTATCTCAGGCTTCATTTAGGCCAACATATTGGGTTGAAAGTCACAGACTTCTGCAGGGAGAGTAAATGCTAAATATACAGTTTCATGTTTATACTGAGTCACTGTTTTGCGCATGTTTTCAGGGTACAACTTCAGTAAAAGGTGCCTGGTGTTTGTGCCGGGTGTTGGGAAGCCTATCGTTGATATTTATTGGTTGGACAAAGATGGATTCTTTGAGACTAACACCTCTTACCGTGTACACATGTTAGAACAGCGGTCAGTACCTTTTTACTCTAAATCTATTTAATTGATCTGCTTTATCAGTGAACCAATGTTCAGAGTTGATGTCTTTTGAGACTCCTGCCTTAACAGGCATTTTGTCACATCACCTTTTAACTGTTTCATCTGATTGTCCTCGACAGTTTGCTGCCCCAAAATGGCTCCAGTAAAGGTGCGTGGTTAGAGACCTGGCTGATATTTTCTGAGCT
Source organism: Haplochromis burtoni (assembly GCF_018398535.1). Taxonomy (NCBI): domain Eukaryota; kingdom Metazoa; phylum Chordata; class Actinopteri; order Cichliformes; family Cichlidae; genus Haplochromis; species Haplochromis burtoni. The sequence continues at coordinate 1,261,193 of NW_024582515.1, read as the reverse complement.
AAGGGAGGAGGACTTCTACGTCAACTACACCTGCCGTGCGTACAGTGACAGGGGCTTTCCTGAAAGATATTTCAGTCTGCAACCAGCAGGTAAAAACAGAGTCTCCCCTAAACATGATATTTTAGTTTGTCTCTAACCTTGACCAATCAAAGCTTTACATTTGAGAATACCACTCACAATTACTTAATCAAGTAATCTTTTCATTTAAGTGATTATCTTATACATGAATAAGAATTAGTTAATTACAATACAGAAAATGTTGCCTTCAATGTAAATGTTTTGCCTCTTGATAGGTGTTAAACCACCAGCTAAACCAAACACATTAGCAAACTTTCTACTTAATGAACACAGTTCATAATAGCAATGCAGTCAAATTGCTGTTAGGGTCCCACAGCTGAATAAATAGCTGAATGAACTGTTCATATACAGTAATTGTTATGACTTGGACCTGTTAATAACTTAGTATGAAACCTGCACCGCTTTAGTCAAACGCACAGCAAAATGAAAATCTGAAAATCTTTTGAGGTCAATCAAATAACAAGCTTTGTTAAGTATTTTCACAATTTTACATATTTTAATAAGTCATCATGGTAATGTACCTCACTAAGAAATCACCTGTATAACAGTAAAAACCCAGGATTTGGCGAGGCCTCAAAGAGCAAACGAGGCTCATGTAAGAAACATTTATTATCATGACAACAGAGCCATGTTCAAGGTAAATAAAGTCTTACTATGACTTTATTTACACTCTGTCTTCTTTAGCTATGCTAAATGCTATGGCATTTAGCATAGCATCTAATATTCAGACAAACAAACAAAATAACAAAGGAGTCTATATCTAAAGTATTATTTCTAGAGGATTAGAAATTGTTACAAACATGCATGAATTGTAGTTCTCGGAGGCATTATTAGAACTATGACCAGCAGAGGGAGCTGTTCAGCCTGCTCAATCTACTCAATATACATAATTAAACCAGAGGCAAAATTTCATGCTTTCAAAGATGCTGGTGAAAATATGAACATTACAAGAGGAAGTAGCTGAAAAACAGTTACATTTTTACACTGCTATGTTATGCTGTTTTTATACCAGTTAAATCTCATATAAATGTTAATTTGACTGAAAAGTAATTTTTTTAGACATTTGAAGCCATAATGAATTTGGAGCCAGTGCATCCGCAGCAAATATATAATCTAAAATTTTGTGTCTGGTATGTTTGCTGTTCATCTCCACAGATCCAAGTGGCATAGCTATCGGATCTGTGCTTGGTGGTATGATGGTTCTGTTTATCATCACCGTCACCCTATACTACCTTTTTAAGATTGAAATAGTGCTGTGGTTCAGGAGAGCATTTCCAGTCTTCTACAAAAATAAAGGTAAGTTCTCAGCAGCTTTGTAGTTATTAATGTGCAATTGATTTACGTATTATAAACAGAAAACAATAGCAACAATAATGTCATCTAACAGTACAGTACTTAACAATGGAAATACCCCAAGCAATGTTTTCAGCTTGCACCTTTACTTCACACACAGTACCCACATATTCACGACAACCTACAGAGTCATAAACTCTGCATGTGTCAGCAGCGAGAACAAACAAAGGAAACAAGCTAACCACAGGACTGCTTACTCTGCTTCTCATCAAATGTCATTTGCTGATTATGAAAGAAAGGGATAGCAAACACTGGACTGCTTTTGCTAAAAGTCGATGATTCTTAAGACTTCAGAAAGCATCCATGGCTGAATCAGTAAGAAAAGTACTGTTTGAAAACCCGAACAAGAAGGAAAACAGCGTTACCCACACAGTTTGACATATGTGAAATCGTATATGCAGATAGCGAAACACAGAAGTAGCACGTAGTTTGATGTGGTAACACCTCAAAAAGAAAGTGCAATTGCAGTAGCTACGTTGAACATTAGCTTTAATGTAGCTACTGTTTGCTGTCATCATCAATTAGCATATTGGTAACTTTATTTATTTATTTGTTACACTGTTGCTTGAACAAATTGTTTCATGCTGAATTTATTCAGTGAATTTAAATGTTTTTACACATGTTTGACATAATGTCTCCAATTTGCTTCCAGCCTAAGAAACAATGCAGGATAGCTGCACATGCTCGGTGAACTCCAGGCATATCTGCCGGTTTCCCGATGGCTTGGTGTCTTGGGGTCATTTTGCAATAAATTACATGCAATGTACCTGTCCCTGCCTGCTTGGTAGCACACTGTCTGACAATATAAATCTAACTTCTTGTTGCAAAGCATGAACACAGCAATAATTAGAATAACTGAGTTTATAGATGACAGCTCTAAATATTTAATTGAAAGATCAAATTTTGAGGGTTTTAGTCGAAACTATGCATGTCATAAACTTTTCCTTTTCTTGTGTTAGACTTGGATGGGAAGCTTTACGATGCCTATGTGGCATACCCACAGCCCTGTGACCTCGGATTCAGCAAGGATGTGGAAACATTTGCCCTTCAAACACTGCCTCATGTGTTGGAAAGGGCCTGTGACTACAAACTCTTCATAGCAGGCCGTGACTGCCTGCCTGGGCAAGGTAATTTACCCACAGCAAACAGTATGGAGACATGTGGCCCAGAGCCATTTTTTAAACCACAGAGCCTAACTTGCACTGTTTGAAGAAGGACTGGCATTTAGTATTATAAAAAATAATAATAACAACAATTTCATGCTTTTCTTTAAATTAATTTGTGATTTTTTTTATCCCACCCATTATTGGCAGATCACTTCAAGATCTTAAATATTATTAGGCTGTTTTACACGTAGCAAGCTTAAAATCTTGAAAGACTATCCAAAAATCTTCTGTTTGCATTTCGTTTAGCTGGTCATGGTGTATTTTTAAGTAAATACCATGGGCTGTAGGTGGTAAAAGCTAGCCTCTTTTTGTCTTCACTTTCTTCCTTTATGAAACTGCATGAGTATATATAAGAAAGGATTTATATAAGTTGTTTTGTGGTGATCTTGTCTTGCCTTTTCAGGGCGGTCAACAATAACTGCTAGCTAGAAATGCACAAACACAGACGAATTCCCCAGTGTTGTACACATCAGCTTGTTTCATTTTCAAATATTTTGCCTGTTGCTGTGACTTCCTAAGTAGAAAATATGTGGCAAAGCCAAATTATTTATTTTTTGTTCATGCAGTTAAAAAGTAGCATTGCATTAGCTTGTGAAGAAAGGCAATTTGGCTGTCTGCTGCGATGCTTGCATTTACTTCTTTTCAGTTTAAAAAGGAATAAACTTCTAAATATAACTGTTAGAGCTGCATATAGCTAAGTTTAAGTTCCCTTATTTAGCTCCTATTTTCTAACCGTGTGTTTTCATTATTTGTTCCCTCCTGCAGCTATGGTGGACTCTGTTGAAGAAAACATACAAGCCAGCCGCCGTGTCCTCCTTCTCTACACTGCTTCCTCTTTTACCACCAAAAGACATACAAGCAGCACCAGCAGTAATAATAACAACATTTCTAAGAGCGGTGAATGCGATGATGAAATTCAAAGAAATGCCAGTGACAGCTTTAGCATTACAAGCTCTGATGTTGGTGATAAAGTCTGTAAAGACACAAGGCAGCAGCTGGAGTGTGTGGCAGCAATGCACCGAGTGCTGATCGAGGGCTCCCTCAAGGTGAGGAAATAGACACTCTTCAGAGGCACGTCTCTGAAAAAACTGCCAGACATCAGACTAATGTCAAACAGAGGCAATTGCATATCTCGCTATTAAACATGAACTCCTACACGATCAGGAGCTGAGCAAAAATTGGCACACAGGTACATATTAGGTCCATTCTTATGTACACTACCGGTAAAAAGTTTTTGAACACACCAATTTTTCCAGTTTTTTATTGAAAATGATGCTGTTTAATGTTTCATGCACTCTGAAATAAAAGCATAGTAAAAAATAAGCAATAAAAAAAAAGAAGCATGGAATCAATTTATAGACCAAAACTTTTGACTCATCAAAGTTGCCACCTTTGGTAGATGATAGCTGAACACACCCTTTCTACAATAAAAATCAAATATTCTTCACAAAGTTCTTCCCATATCTGTTGCAGTTCAGTTCACTTGTAGGTTGCTTTACTTTCACTCTTGTGTCCAGTTCATCCCAAACCAGCTCAATGGGGTTTAAGTCTGGAGACTGTGCTGTCTGCTCCATGTTTTCAAACTTATCATTTCGTTCTTTTTCCCCAAGGCAGTTCTGGCATAGCTTGGACTTGTGTTTTGGGTCATTATCTTCCTGTAGGATAAACCCCCGCCCTACTACGTGCATACCAGAGGGTATTGCATAGCACTCCACAATGGTGTGGTAATCATTTTGGTTAAGAGGGCCTCTCACTCTGTACAAGTCACCGACCATGAATTTGGCAAAACAGCCCCAGACCTTCACACTTGCCCCTCCATGTTTCACAGTTGATACCACACACTTTGGAATCATCCTTTCGCCAATTCGATGTACGTGAAGATTTCAAATTTTGATTCACCAGTCCATAATGCCTTCTTCCAGTCTTCAGTAGTCCAATGGTGGTGTTTCATGGCCCAGGCAAGCCTCTTTGTCTTATTCTGACGTCATAGCAAAGGCTTTCTTGCTGCAACTCATCCAGTCAACCCTGAAGCTCAAACTCTTCAATTGAAATTACTTACTATGGCCACTATTGAGCTGTGCTTGAAGCTGTTGTCCTGTGAGCCACCTATCACACAAGATGTTAGCTCTCAGAAACTTGTCCTCTGATTCATTTGCGGCGTTTCATCTGCCAGACCTCTTCCTGTCAGCATTTGCCCCAGTTTCTGAGTGCGTTTTGATGGTGAAGGAAACTTTATTCACTGAAACCTTTCTTTGTAATTTCTCAGTAGGAAAGACCTACATTTTTAAGTGTTATGCTGGTCTCTCTCTCTTCCATTGTTAATTGCCTTTTTTTCTCGCCATTTTTGTGGCAACACACCACTATCTGCAGTACAATACTGTTCACAGAGGCTCACGAGGGTTTGGTACCACAGTGTGTTCCAACATTGCTTTTATGCAGACAGAGGGGGTTGTAAGTAATCCAGAAAAACTGGAACACCTGTAGGAATTAGTTGCACTAGCTTGATCAGTTGCACTAGCTTCAGATTGATCAAGCTTGATCAAGCTTGATCAATCTCAATTGCTGCAAAACAGCTTTAAATTGTTAAAATATATTGTGTCCCCTGAAAAAGGCGACACGATTTTTGTATAATTCTGATATGCACATTATATTTCAGTTTTGGTTAACCTTACCTTTTTTTTAAGCCTCTGACAGTTCAGCCCTTCCCTTGCACCAGTTCAAGCTATTCATTGGACCTCAATGTAATGAATTGCAATAAATACTTGGAAAAACTGGGGTGTTCTAAAACTTTTGACCCGTAGTGTATGACAGACATTATGAGGTCTTTGTGTTCCCTAAAACCACAAGGAATGGGCTAAAATGACAACAACACATAATTATTCATGTAAAAACATGAATTTTGTATAAGTCTGTATTTCATACAGATAGATAAGTATAAGGGAAAAATATTACAACATCATAATATTTTGTGATGTGTGAGCTAGATGCAGATGCCCAAATCAAATTCATATGGCTCCGATCTTGATCAGATTTTTTTAGTATGGATTTCCATTCTCACCTATATCAAGCTAACTGATCAGCTAAAGAGGCAGTTGAGAAATTTATTTCTGTGCTAAATTTTGTGATGTCAAACATGAGTGTAACAGGAGGACTGATGGGCATTTCATAAGTACTGACTGTACTTCTATCCCAAAATCAAAAAATATTAAATAATAATGATAAATGTAAGAAGTGAATGCAGAATTACTGATTAATGTGAAGTTCAGAGCCCAGAGTTTATTTCCTGTATCTGATTCTAACTACAACTTTAAACAGAAAGATACCCTTTTGCCTAATGTGTATTAAATCATTCCACCGAGTCTAATCTAAGCTCTGCTTTGCAGGTGGTTCTGGTTGAGCTGGAAGAGATCACGCCAGCACAACTGGCTCTATTTCCAGAGTCAGTGCGTCATCTGAGGAAGAAGCAGGGTGCTGTGTGTTGGTGGAAGAACCAGAGGACGAGGGAAAGGTGGAAGACGTGCATGAGTGGAGCTGATGCAGAAAAAACTGGAACAGACTCACAGCTGTCAACATCCCTCTCCCCTTCCTCTAGGTTTTGGAAGGAACTGAGGTATCACATGCCTGTCCGGGGCAAGAGGGTAGTGTATCCTGAAACAATCGCCTTTCTGTAATTCTGATGGCGATCTGTGTTTGTCAGATATTGAACCAGAGAGTACCTGGTTTCTAATGTAAATGTGGCAGTTGCATTTACTCACTCACAGGTAGATCGTGGGCACTGTTATCAGAAGCAGTGACACCAAGACCCTGAGTCAAGTTTACAGCACAGGCAACTCCAAATGTTCTCTCAGCAGAGATGTCACCTTTACCTTCTGTGGAACTTTTCAAGTAACACATTGCAATGAGTATAAAAAAAGTGTAAGAAATGTGGAAAGTATTGGCTAAAGATGACAGCTGGTCATGGACAGATCAGTGCAGTCTGAATTGTCCACAGTTTGTATGCGAACTGCTGACAATCAGTAACAGAAGGGGCCTGAAAAATAATGCAGATGAAAATAGCTTGAATGGTCGTACAGTTATTTTATTACCACAATCCTCAACATCCCAGCTGACACTGGGCGATAGGCATATCAGGAAATGTACATATGTATGATTAAACTTGTAAATATGTAGAAAAAATATATAAATTAACATGTAAAAACTGTAAAGAGGAACAACCAGAAAAGTATACATTCATGATGATTTTTTTAATTTATGTATATTATTTGTAAAAACATCATGAAATGAGGCTGCATAAAAATCTAGGTTAAAATGTATGCGCTAACATTTTTAATCAATGATTTTTTTTTTACTTATGATTCTGGGAAATTGTAAATACTCTGTTTTCTATTTGAATTTTGTTTTAAAGTGTGACTATTTTGCAAATAAAAAGATTATTTTCAGTTTTTACTCTTTTCCATTCCTCCTCAAGAAACATACACCACAAAGACACTGGGTCTAGTATTATAGCGTGTTTTTTTTGTCAATTTACTTCACATTTCTGCTACACTGATTTTACTTAAATTATTGGGTATATTTATACACACACTTAGGATTTGAAGTGCCTTTAATTTGATTACAGATCATTTAGAATATTAGTTTGGGTTCATTCACCAACCAACTTCCGGTTAGTTTAAAGAGCAAGCATAATATAAACACTCAGTCGGTCACTATCAAACACTGGCTCATGTTAATTTCTTCCTTTAGCTTTCAATCCCTGCACTGCTCTCAACTTGCGTCTCAGGTCAGTCACGACTGGGAAGCGCCACTGTAGTTCAACCCTGTCGTGTCTGGTTCCAAGTCTCGTGGGCGTAGTCATTCGTTCCCTTTCATCATGCCCAGACGTGTAACTGGATCTCACTGGTCATAGACAAAAAGAAGGAAACAGACGAGAGTGAAACAGATACAAAGTTGGATTTTACAACAACGTCGAATATAGGAATTTTTAAAAAACAAACATTTGTTGATTTTTGTTTTAATGATGCTTTGAAAATCAAACATTTTTGTAAATCTTAGAAGTCATCATTACATTTCCACAACCATCAGATTATTTTGAACTTAACAGTGACTCATGATTTACAAGTCATTCGAGACGCCAAGGGAAAGAGCAGAAAACGGCATTTTTAACACTATTGCATGTTGAGAAAACTGTGATTGCCATTTCTGTCACGGACCGCCGGGGCAGACCGTGTGGAGTGAGTGGAGGACCCAAGAGCAAACAGAGGTGAGGACACAAAACCGGACTTAACAGAAGGCGAGCCTTTATTTAGGGCCGAAAACTTAAGGAACAAGGCAGCAAAGCAACTGAGGGAAAACCTGAACATAGACTGGGAAAACTATGGCTAAACAAAGTACAAACTAGGACTAGTTAAGGCTGGGAAACTATGACAAGGGGTAGGGGAGATAACACAGACGACGCGACGCAGACTACATGAAACACAGAGACTAAATACACATGAGGGATGATCAGGGGAAGTGGCCACACATGGGATCACAGCTGACACACATGAACCTAACGACAGGACAGGAGGGTGCAACTGAATACACTGACAATGAATACAGACTTACAAAGTAAAACAGGAAACATGGAAATTAGACATGACAAGAACTAAACATAACCACGCAGACAGGACTCATGACCCAGGGAAACTTAGTACAGGGGAGATGACATAACTGACAGCATGAACTTGACAGTACAAGACACACAGACATAAACACACAAAGGGCAAGGGAGACTTAATGCAAGGGTAATATATAGAAATGGCTGGACTACCTTAGACAACCTAAACAAACAATAAACATCAAAATAAGCTAAACATAACACACTGGGTCACACGACCCAGGACCATGACAATTTCGTCATTAGTGAAAATAGTCTTGTGATGACTGTCTGTAAAATTCTTTGAAACTGGAGAAGAAATTGTGACATTGTAGGAATATTTTTTTTAAAGTTTGGATAAAATCCAATATGTTGAAAAACGCCACAAAGAGCTTTGAGGTTTGAGAGAGTGGATCCTAGGGAACGTTTACATTTTTGTTTTGAAAATCTGGCTGACGATTTTCACAGATTGACGAAAAATCAAACTGCATTGTAAATGTAATAATCTGAAAACACTGCTCTGATTCAAGCTCCAACACAGTTTCTGGGAAGTTTCACAGCTTTTTCCAATAACGGATTTGCAGCCGCATCCGTGTTTGAACAAAAAAGTGTTTTATTGCTCTTTGAACAACTAACAATTCCCTCGTTTTTATTCATTCTTAAAACAGTGTCACACTAAGAAAAAGAATACGAAATATTGGCTTTGAGTTTAACTAAATAAACTGTTTTTAGAAGGAAGTACTTTTTAAATAAATAGTATTATGCAGCTGTCCTAATGGAATATTTCCAGGAAATGTACACTGCTAGTTAGTTAAATGCCATTACATTATTACATGAAAACAACTGTCAGTTTCAAATCTTAACCACCAACAACTCGACCTATATCTGTCAAGTGCTACTTAGCTGTGGTTGAATAACTGTGCCGCACCTGTACTGCAAAGCAAGTTGTACTTTTTTTCAGTTGAGAGGAAATTTCATACCGGGGTAGTGGAACAATATAAAATAATGCAAATACAGGAGGAGGAGTAGGAGGATGGAAAATCCAGCAAGTCACTGCAAGTTCACTGTACTGTAAGTGACAGGCAGACTTTCTGATTCATAATTCAGAGTAGAAAGTCAAAATTATAATTAAAACTACAGCTGTAATTGTTCAGATAGTTCTTTCTATTTTTGTAGTAACTTCATATACGTCACAGGTGAGTTTCGATTAAGCTTTATGATTACATCTTTTTTAAATACTTGGTGTAGGCTTCTTTGAATTTTATAGTACTGGTTTCACATTGACGTGGTTTCACTCTGTTGATTTTATCTTTGTCTTTCTGTTCAGCAATATTTCTTTTGATTGCTTTTACACAAAATATATTGGCAGCAGATTTTCAATTTTGGTCTTGACATCTATTTATTTAAGGCACTGAAGTTTAAATACTCAGCGACTGTGATTTTCACTTGCTTCACTGAGCTTTGGAAGGTTACCACTTTACAATAATGCAAACTTAAAGAGGGATATCTGAGTAAACTGTGAAAATATATAATAAATTGCCATGTAAAACATATATCAAGTGACGACTGAAGACCATTCAGGGTAAACCCTTACTTTAAGTATTTATCACAGCAGTTGTGAGATATAAGGCTTACTCATTTCAAAAATTGCTACAAAGTTTATTATTATGACAATTTTATAGGAATGTCATCATTGTTTTTCAAAGCCCAGAAATCCCAAAATTGGCATTATATTTTGGGAAATTTTGATTTTTTATTAATATGAAGTATTTTTAAAGAAATATGTGCTGCAGATGAACTTGCCCATAAATTCCCTTATATATAACCTGACTCCGATCCATTTTATGTTAATGACCAAAATGAGTATAATGCAGTGCAATTCATATATGAATTATTACTTTTCGATGACGTAACAAAGACGCATGAATGATTTACATCAGCAGAGAGTTACTGCAAATGACAAAGAGAATTTTTTTTCTCAACCTTTGACAAAGAAACACCAATCAGTGGAACTTCCTGGGACTTTACTGGGAGTGTTTTGGCTCTGACTTCCTTGTGAGAGCTGAGAACACTCCATCTTTCACTTCCCTTTAAGGGAAGCTGTGCTCCCCAGGAAGTATGTCAAGAAACTTGTATACACTGCAAAGAATACGCTCGCCTGACAGGATGGCTCGTGTTCTCAAGAAAATCACACCGGACTTTACTGAAATGCAGTCTGTTGATTCCCTCAGATAAGAACTATGGCAGCAGCAGGTTGGGTCTGCTTGGTGACTGTTCTGCTGTCTCTGTCATTTGTTGTGACGCGTGGTAAGTACTGATTCTCCAACTTCTTCTGAACACTTAGTTTCAGCTGAGCGACAAGCTCTGTCTGCTTTATGCCAATGTCGTGGGGTTAGCTGTCATGGTTTATAACCAGTTTAACTGGTTTAGAAACCAGTTAAACTGTCTGTTAAGATTTTCCTTAACAGACAGGGCAAACTGTCCTATAGCTTTGCCAAATACATTTATATGTATGTATGTATGTATGTGTATATGTGTATATATATATATGTATACACACATATTGTATATATGTACCCTAACTCAAATGTTACCATAAATTAATCATAAATCAATGATCAGAATAGATACTGGAATGAAAGCTGATTCTTCAGTGTTCCTTGTAGTGGATTTATCTATTCATACATCTGTGGTAGGGGACTGCACAGAATGCATACGGCAGTATGATAAAATCTCTATTCAACTGATAGGTTACCTGGGTAGGTTTTGCTATCAAGACAGACAATCACGACAGAAAAAGATAAACTGTGGTTTGATGAGTAAAAAAAGCATACCCCTCAACATTCCTCTCACGACAATGAAGTGATTCTGATAGACGATAACGTCAAAAAAACAACAACTGAAAGGTCTGTGGGGTTTTTGATGATTATATAGGTCAAGGAGACCAAACATTTATACTCAGACTTTGATGTGTGAATCTCCAGGAAGCGTCTTAGCTAAAAGATGTCAGCATTAAAGTTGCAGCACCTGTGCACGTCAGGCTGAACATAAAGGACAAGGTTTTATAAAATGCTCCAGCAGAGCCAAGGATCCCTCGCCAAGCGTGGCGCCAATAATAAAACAGTTGACTGTAATAAGCAGAGTAATAATCTTTTTAAAAGTACTACTCTAAATATTCTGTTATACCTGAATACTTTGATACAGGCTAGCTGACATGACTTACCTCCATATTATTACATGGAGGTAAGCTATACACAGATAAGAAGTATTAGTGTAAGACAAATATTAACAGCTATCTGCTAAAATTACTAAGCGTTGCTAAGATACGGCTGCACGTTGCACTTTTGTCAGCTGGGTTTGACTAGCTGTGACGAACAAATGCTTTAGAATTACCTGAATTTCACAAGGTTCGCTGACGCAGCCTTACAACTTCACTAACAGTTAGACTGTGTAATACAAATTTCTTCTTCTTCTTACAGTAAACTGGCATGATGAGCTGAAAACAGTGTTTATATCTTGTTAATCCTTTAAACCCTGAAACATAAAATCATTTTATAATTTTTTTGATAAATTAAAACGAAAAAAAGAAATGTGCAAAAGTGCAATTTAATGTTCACAGTAATGTGAAGTACAGTATAACAGGTTTAGGATTAGGGTTAAAAAACGGATGATGTTGAGGTCTAAAAAAAACCCCGATGAGGGTTATGTCTCATCAGTTAATGCTGTATGAGGTGTTCCACTGATGACAGATTTACAGCTTTGACAGGAAGTGGCAAACAAGACTCTTCCTCACTGTTTGAATAATCTGCGCCCAGGATGCAATCTTGAGCAATAGTGGAAAAGGCAGAACATAAATTGCCTACAGTTTTTAAAATCCCATAACCTTTTTGTCGTTAAACAAGCGAAAATGCAAACATTAGCAGCGGTTTCTATTAACACTAAACGCTTAAACATTTAATGTAAAAAGCACCAATTTAGAACAACTGCACATTCGTGAAAAATCCAGTTTGCCTACTGTCCATAGCTGAATACACACAAGCTGTGGCAAGAAGTGCGAACATAGTGTGTAAAATTTCTAAACAAATTTGATATATTTTGATGTTTATTTTAATTCCGTGAAATGTCGTTCTAGCTGTCTGTATGAAAAGCTTCAGAAAGCTCCTGCACATTACCATAAACAGGAGGGAGCCTATGGTAATATGTAATAAGGGCCTGTCTGATTGTGTGATTTTTAATAATAAAAAATACATCATCACATTGGGCTGATAACCTCGTTTTCAGGTTTGTGTTCTCAGCCCATTGACCAAAACTTCGTTGTGGCTCCTCAACTGTGCCTGAAGACTAAATATGTTAAAACACGTGGGTATTTTCTACCACAGTAACAATCTTGTTAACCACAAACGTCATGTATCTCTGACATTGTGAATAGCAAAGTATTTTAGATAGCTCTAAAAGTGCTGACTCTTCAGACCAGTCAGAATATAACTTGATAAAAATAACTTTGCACATATCTGCAACATCCATTTGACTAAGTAAAACTTAGATAACTAAAAACTCAAGAAAAAGGTAGAAATGATTTGGTACAGTTTGTGCAGCAACTGCTCTGTGTCAGAGCAAACATTTAACCACTTACCACAGGTTGCTGCATATCTCATACTGTTTGCTCAGCACAAAAGTGGCACAAAATATGATTATCATAGAATTTCATTTACATCCAATACACCATGATAGCCTTCTCCTTGTCTCCCTTAGGTGCAATACTACAAAGTGTAAATTTTCGATGCAACATACTATTTTATTCTATTTATAAAGTATTATATTCTATTGTTTTCTTAATTTTTGGTGCTTGTAACTTTGTACTGTCCCCTTTCTGCCGTGACCCAACAAATTTCCCATGTGTGGGACAAATACTGGTTTATCTTATCTTATGTTATTAACAGACGGGGAAGAAAAACGGGAAAGCATCCCTAGTTCTGTTTACAGATGCCAAACAGTTACTATTAAATTCAATAATGAAGTGGTGGTGGTGACATATCTTTGCACACCTGCATGGACGTGCATAGCCCTTCTCAGTGGTTGATAACCTGCAATATTAGAAGTTAACAAGTTGCATTAGTCATTGTTACGAAATGTTTGCTCTTTGACTGTAGCAAGACACCCATTTCCAGGAATCCATATTGGTGTTGTTCTACTTTGGACATGGCATTCACAGCTTGGAAAAGAACACAAATGTCTTTTCATGGAAGTTTGGAAGTTGGCTAACAGCTAGCTAGGTCCACCAAGGGGTGTTTGTCCTAAAAATATCTTTTATAAACAGTATGAAAGATGGGCCACCATCAGGTCACCCATGAGTTTTCAACTTTTGAAACTTCAGTGTCAGCATTTTGGTCCGACACTAGCTGGAGGTATTTCCCTGCCTTGTTGTTGTTATCTTTATGAATGACCTAACATTGGTTGTGTCCTTGACATGCCATAAATGAAAAGAAGAACAGAAAAGAACAAACAGTTGTAAACAGAAACTCTACGGCGAGTGACAAGATGGGTTAAATCGCAATGGGCATTGATGTTTTCACACATTTATTCTGAGGAGAATTAAATTTGTTACCCAGAGCAGAGGTAATCCTAAGGTATTATTTGACACCATTACTGGTATTATTACTCCTGCTCCACCTGCTGCCCCCAATTTCTTCAAATGAAGATTGTGAAAAATTTCTTTCTTTCTTAATAGAATTTTTTTTTTAGTAATGTAAGAAAACATTTTTCCCCATCAGCATTTCTTACTCCAGCTCGGCCTGTTATTTGAGACAGCTTTTTATCGGTTTCACTAGCCGAGCTGGAAAAATTAGTTAATTCAAAGAAAGTATCCTCCTGTTCATTTGACAGTTTACCTGCATCGTTACTCAAAAATGTCTTCCAGTCTATCGGTCCCTGTGTGCTCACCACAATTAACACTTCACTGGTAAAGTCCCTGTGCTGTACACCCCATCTAAAAAAAAAACAGTAGTTACAGGCCAATCTCAAAATTACCACTAACTGCTACGATTTTAGATATGGTTGTGGCTAAGCAGCTTACAGCAGTTTTGGACAAACACGATATTCTTGACAAATTTCAGTCTGGCTTTCGTAGACCTCATTCTACTGAAACAGCCCTTCTTAGAGTCTCCGGTGACATTTTGATGCAAAACGATGCAGGAAAATGTTTTGTTTTGCTGATGTTGGACCCGACGCCAGCTATGCATTGCTTTTAAGCCCCAAGATCTATCTATGCTGCAGATTCTGAATGAGTGCTTAGAATCCATTAAAGGTTGGCTGGATGACAACTTTCTCCAACTTAATGAAGGACACACTGAAGTCCTTGCATGTGGCTCCTGACTTGTACCTATGATAATGAATGCTGGTCCCCTTTCGACATTTGTGAAATCATCTATCAGGAACCTAGGGTTAACCTTTGACTCGGCTCTCACATTGGATGTCCATGTCAAATCTCTGATTTGGTCTTGCTTTTATTACTTAAGAAACATTGCCAAATTAAGTCCTATTGTATCTCGTACTAAACTGGAGATTATTATTCATGCATTCATTTCATCACGTTTGGACTACTGTAATTCACTGTTTACATGTCTAAGCAAAAACTCCCTGGAACGTCTGCAGGTTGTTCAGAACGCTGCAGCAAGGCTTTTGACCAAATCCTTGAAGTACTCACATGTGACTCGGTAGTCTCTTTTAAAAACAACTAAAAACACATCTTTTTAGAATTGCATTTTGTTAACTTTTTGTCTGTTTTTGTTTTATACCTTGTTATCTCTGTGTAAAGCACTTTGTGATCTTTTGTCTAGAAAGGTGCTATATACATAAAATGTTACTTACTTTACTTACTTAGTCCTATTCTGTTCTATCTGTTCTTCTTTTGGAGTAACATGTCTTCCTTGTAGATTGATATATTTTTTTTAACATCTTACATTAAATGACAAATAGTTGTTCTCCTGTTGCACTGTCACCTACAGACCACCGTGGGGAGATAGATACCTTCCATGTAAGTGCTGGCCATTTCTTTTTGCTGAATTGCTACACAGCAGAGGCTCATGACGTCGTGATCTGGAGCAGAGGGGAGAGTAAAGACAATCTGAGCCTGCCCACTGGAGTGGAAGTGAGGGACAGGTTACTTTGGTTTCTACCTGTCCAGATGTCCCACAATGGATCTTACACCTGTCAGATAAGGTATAAAAATATCTGTATGACTTCTCTTGCATGAGTTCTCCTGATCCCTGCAGTTCCATGCTTCTAGTATATTTATAAATGTGCTTTAACACACATGCACAGACAAACACAACCTACTTTATAATAAAATGCTGTAAAACCTAACAGTTGTATGCAGGCTATGATCAAGCTTTGTTGTATTGGAAACCCTTTGTCACTCATCCAAGTGACTTCTTCAGAAGTCTCCAATGAAAACGCGACGTCCAGATGAACAAAATCAACCTTTTGCGACCTGTTTTATAAGATATGCCAACTAACCTACTAACTGGATTTTAACATCTGTAAATCTTTGATGTTGCACTTTTAGGAGACTGTGTGAAGGTTGTACTGGGAGCATATGGAGCCTCCTATACAACAGGGAGACGGGATTGGCAATTTCTAAAAATGAATGTGTTATTTATCCAGGAAATGATCAAACCATTAAGAGCAAATGAGCAACTGGATAAATATCCAAATAAATAAAAGTATTTAGTCAGCCAAAGTACCAGCTACTGTGTGTGCAAACCTGGTAAAGACCTATAGTAAACGTTTGACCTCTGTTATTGCCAACAAAGGTTATGTTACAAAGTATTGAGTTGTATTTTTGTTATTGACCAAATACTTATTTTCCACCCTGATTTACGTATAAATTCTTTACAAATCCTACCATGTGGATTCATGGATTTTTTTTTCACATTCTGTCTCTCACAGTTGAAGTGTACCTCTGGTGCAAATTACTGACCTCTGTCATCATTTTAGGTGGGGGAACTTGCACAATCGGTGGCTGACTAAATACTTTTTTGCCCCACTGTATATGAGAGGAGGGATATCAAATCTCCTCAGTTCCAGCCTTCAGGCAGTCTCTGTACGTGTGTGTGCTAATTTATATTCCTAATGGATGTTTTTTTTTTTTATCTTATATCTAATTAGTGCTGAACAGATATATAACTTCAGCTTATCAGTGGAATAGAGGCATAACTGAAACATCAATTCAGATTTTAGTCATATTGTCTGTAACCATTTAGGATAAACAAAAAGTACAGGGATATTTCTTGCTGTTGGCTTTACAATTCTTTTTTGCTTCTTTTCAGGAATCAGCCCGGAGTATTATTACGGAGGCTAAAGTTTTGGGTGTCAGTGTCTAGTGGAGAGTGTCCTTATACCGTTGAGAGCATTTCCATCACAAAAGGAGTGAGCGACAGTCTTCCTTGTAAACAGAAAGAAATCTTCGGCCTGAATAGCGTGGTGAATGTACGATGGATGAAGGTATAAAGAGGCCTAATACACTTGTTTTACTGCATTGACATGTTTGCCTTGTTAGGACCTGATTTGAGTACAAAGAAAACTGTTGCTCATCAATATTATTTTGCACCTAAAAAAGCTGGCTGAAGAACGTACTGGCGGTCTGGTCTCTGCCCTCCATATACACCAATCAGGCATAACATTATGACCACCTGGTCCCCCTTTTACTGTCAAAACAGACATTACCCCTCGAGACATGGACTCCACAAAACCCCGGAAAGTGTGCTGTGGTATCTAAGCAACAGATCCTATAATTCCTATAAGTTGGGAGGTGGAGACTCCATGGATCAGGCTTCTTTGTCCAACACATGGCAGGGTGCATTATCCTGCTGCAAGATTCCACAGCCATCAGGGAATACTGTTTCTATGGGAGGTCATACATGGTCTGCAGCAGTGCTTAGTTAGGTGGTACATGTCAAAGTTACATCCTCAGGGATGGTTTCCCAGCAGAACGTTACCCAAAGCAAACTGTGATCCACTATGTATTCTGACACCTTTTAATCAGAACCGACATCAACTCTTTCAGCATTTTGAGCTACAGTAGCTCGTCTGTTGGCTTGGATCACACTCCAGTTTTGGAGACGCTCTCACCCAGCTGTGTGGCCATCACAATTTGGCACTTGTCAAACTCGGCTCAAATCCTTACGTGTGCCCATGTTTCCTGTTTCTAACACATCAACTTTGAGGGCAAAATATTCACTTGCTGTCTAAGATATCCCAGCCAGTAACAGGTGCTAATAAATCAGTTTTATTCATTTCACCTGTCAGTGGTCATAATGCTATGCTATTGGTGTATAATCCCATTTTATGGAATATAATATCATGAAGAGTGGACAGAGACAATTGCTGATAAACTATCAGTGGAAACAGCAGATATAAACTAGGCTAGTTTATACACAATCGCTCCACCTAAAGTGCTTAGGTGGGCCAAATCCCAGGCTTCTGTTTTACAACTTCCATAAATGCAACACTGCCCCCTTCTGTAGATATCAGGGGAAAATGTGTGCCAGATCTGCCCCCCTGGCAGATAAGACTGGTTGCCACCCAGGCCAGCAACAATGTAGTACTATGCATTTTGTTACCTGGAAACTTGCGACCAACACATTTTGAGATCACTATGCCAGTTTTTTGCTTTTTATTCATGTTTTCCTTTATTTCTGGCTCTTCTTTCTTGTCTTGAGGCTCAAAAATGCCTCTCAAAAATATGGCACTGTGAAAACTAACTACAGGATTGGTTTCTGTCTGCAGGATTGCCAGCTCATTCAGCGGCAAGGGAAACCCATCTCTGTTGATATGAAAGGCAACATGAGGCTTCCTCAAGCCTCAGAGGAGGACAATGGGAAATATACCTGCCTGATAGACATTAACTTGGATGGCAGGAATTATACCGCTTCACGCAGCATCCTGTTGACTGTTAAAGATGGTAAGTACTGTAGAGCTCTCATATTGAATCCTTAATTATTCTGGTGTCATTTTTTAATATATTACTCTGGCTGTACATAATTATTATTATTATTTTGTTTTGTTTAATCATAGACTTGAAGACTTAATTCAGGGGGTTTAACAAAAAAGAAATAAATCATTGGATGCTTTGGCATACGAGTTGTATCTCTCCATTTTCATTATTTTTCTCTTCTTCTCATGCTGTTGTAAGTTAAATATGTCCAAAGATGTTTTCTCAGAACACGCAGGCTCTTCTTGTTTTTGAGTGTGAACAGTGGTTTTCACCATCTGGTAAACCATCTGTATTTACATTCATAAAGGCATCTCTTGATTGTATATTCTAGACTCTGATAACGACACCATATTTCCTTGAGTGTTTACAACTGTGGTAAATGTTGTTTAGCCTTTTTTTCTTAAATCATGGACTCTAGTAGGTTTGTTTGGTCTTCTGGGGCCAGATTCATTTCCTTAATTTGCATCAACGTCTCAGTGAATTTCACAAGTTCCAGTGAAATGCTGAAATACAAGTTTAGCTATTGGACTCAGATCCAGATCTCTTTAATTAACTTTGTTTATCATGGAATGACGAGGCAACAGGCCTCATCTCCCATACTTTTGAGCGTCTGAAAATGGGGGATTATGGATAAAAACGAGTGTAATTCCTAAAGAGTTCATGCAAAACCTCGGTTAAACCTCTTGAATTAAAGCTAAACATCTGCACTTCAATCACATCTTGTCTGATTTAAATTAGCCTGTGATGGTGTACAGAGGCAATATATACAAATGCTTATGGAGCTAAATGTATATTGTCCCACTTTCTTTGTTTTTCCTTCCTTCTTTCTTTCTTGCAGACCTCCCAGAAAAAGTTTTTGTAGAGCCACAGCTGGTGACCCCTGACAAGCAAGAGATTACAGTTGAACTAGGCAAGTGAAACACTAAATAAAATGCATTAGAGTGAATGTTAGTGCTATGGAAAAATATTATAAACACCTTTAAATATCATGAAGTCATTTACACCATTATCCATTTATTGACTGTATGATCTTTATGATAAATACTTGACTAACAGTTGTTTTTCAAGTCAAGATGACAATAAAGTCCTTTGTGCTTTGTCATCTAGCGACTGAACAGAATTAGTCAGAAGCCTTTTGAAAAGTTTCCGTGACGTTAAATTTCATTTGAGCTAACTTCATATTTTTGTTTGATCAAAACGGGAAATATAGACTGACAGTTTCTTTGTTTTTTAATCTCACTGCCCACCAGGTTTGAGAGTGGAGCTGCAGTGTTTAGCATTCATAGGCTACAGTGAGGATAACGAGTCTTCACTGCACTGGACTGTTGGCAAGGATTTCGCTGAGGACCTCGAGGAGATTAGTGTGTCCCGGAAAACGTGAGTTTTACATTACCATGGACGGGGCTATTAATAGAAATACAAAACACTGCATTATACTGCATCGAGATTAAATCAAAACAACACAATGTGTCAGACATTAAATGTCACTTGGAGGCAGAACTTCTTTTCTGAGTAATAGACTGTAAATGTTGCAACTGTAGCAGCACAAAAAACTTAACACCTAACATTTACATATTATTCTTTGATTCCATGATTCATTCTGACTGACTGATTGTTTCTGTACCCTTTAGTATTCATAGAGAAGGCAAAGTATACGAACTGGTCATTCTGTCCATCGCTAAAGTTCATCGCAAGTTCCTGAATTTTGAGTTCGAGTGCCATTTAGAAAGCCTAGCGGGAGAACAAGTCAGTGTGGTGAAGCTTAAAGAAGGTAATAAAGATATATATAGACATATACATATAAATGTGTGTGTGTTCAAGAATTATAGTCGTCTGAGACACTTGCCTTACGTTTGTCTCCTTCCTCTCTCCAGCTGACCGCAGTTCTTTCCACATGAGTTGGGCTTTTTGCCTTTCTGCATCTCTGGCTGTTCTAGCCTTGGCTGCGTGCTTCTTCTTCTTTAAAGTAAACCTGATATTGGCTTACAGGGATCTGTTGGCACATTTTCCCAAACAACAAGGTAAGGCCGTTATCAGTTGAACTTAAGTTTTTGTGTGGCATCATCTGACGAGATACTACTAACCTTACAGCACAACTAACACAGTACTGAAAGCCGTGAAAGCTGGATGTTGATTCACATTTTAAAAGGATCAAACTTTATAAAATGAACATAAACAATCATTTAGATTCTGTCAGTTCCAGATGGGAAGCTCTATGATGCCTACGTGAGTTTCATCCATTCCAATGCCATGAGTTCAGATGAGGGCACGAGGTTTGCCATGCAGATCCTGCCTGAGAAGCTGGAGGAACAATATGGCTACTCTCTGTTTATCAGAGGACGGGATGACTGTCCTGGCGAAGGTAAGAAGCAGATATCCATAATATGTAAACAGAGGTAGAAAGACTTGTCTTTCTAGATGTAGTGTAATTCTTGAGGTTGTTAAGGTCATTCTCCAACCCCCAAAAGACGGGAAAACATACAAAGGCTTTGAGCTGTTTATTGTCACAAACTGCTGTTCACAGTTTTTATTAAATTAAGACATCAAATACATAACCAACGAATCTAAATCAGTTGCTATGATGCTTTCAGGTAAAAGACAAGTAGAACTAGTTGCATTTTAAATGTGGTTAAATTAACGTTTTTAATGACTTTATAAAACAAGAACTGGTTGCTTGATTTTCATTTTGATTTTCTCTAATGCACACAGACTCAAAGAGTCAAATATATACATACACTCACTTAACCCTCTAATAAGTGGTGCTGAAGCCTCTACAACAGGGGTCTCAAACTCCAGGCCTCAAGGGCCGGTGTCCTGCAGGTTTTAGATCTCACCCTGGGTCAACACACCTGAATCAAATGACTAGTTCATTACCAGGCCTCTGGAAAACTTCAGACATGTTGAGGGAGTAATTTACCCATTTAAATCAGCTGTGTTGGATCAAGGACACATCTAAAACCTGAAGGACACCGGCCCTCAAGGTCTGGAGTTCGAGATCCCCGCTTCTACACTATCTGTTAACTTGACAAGACCAAGGCCTATTATCTTTGTGCTACTAAAGTCATCAGCGATTACAACTGATGTTGTAGTCAGTCAATATTTCTCTTTGCCAGCATGAAAAGGATTTGTTTGACAGCACTCATTAGATTGACCAATACTCAGGTCTCAGTGAAGATCTAAGAAGGACAATTGTAGATTAGGGCTGCCACAAACAATTATTTTGATAGTCGACTAGTCACCGATTAATGGATCATGCATCCATTGGACGTAAAACGTACAGCTTATTGCACCAGCAGGCATCTGCTCTTATATAACTATCATTAGCTTACAGCTTTAAGTGTTTAAGGTATGTGCTAACTAAAAATAAAGACAAGATGATAGTTTATTAAATTTTAATGAAATCTGCAGATTGTTTCAGTGAAGTTTAATAAACTCAGCCGTCTGCTTCTTGCTATCTAAAATCTAACGGGACACCGGAGAATATTCTGAGCATCTCACACTTCTGATGATCAGCTGTCTGCTTGAGTTTACTCAGTTGTGTAGAAACTATAACTTTAATCTCAGCCAAACCGATTTACTCAGGAACAAATAAAATACTAAAAAAGCCAAACAATAACATTTTTAAGTTATCAAGTGACTTATATTACATGTTTAACCTGAGTAGTGAAAGACGGCGGTGGGTTTGAAAACGATTTGCCGGGAGTCCGGTGTTCTCACGGGTTCTGGTGAGCCTTGCCCCCCGGCTAGCTATCGAGCTAGTGGGTAACAGACGTCTCCAAAAACGTCGGAGCGCTTTTGAAAATATGCGGTGTCCTGATAAACTGAGCAGATATTTGAGGTTTACACAGCTACATTCTCACCTGAAAATATGTTAAACGTTTATTTTGTGACCCAAAAAGAATAATAAGAGTAATATTAAAACTAACTAGCTTCCGCCATTGTTGGAAACTGAGCTGGGCCGAGCTATGAATCCTGGGACACAGCTTCTTCTTCTTCGGGGTTTAACGGCAGCTGGCATCCTTGTGCAGTGCTGCCATCTTCTGTTTCAGTCCGTTATTACACTCTTAAATCCTACTACTTATTCCTGCGTCTTTTGGGATCTTACAAAGCTTCAAACGACGCGTCGACTATTAAATTAGTCGTCGACGATTTCAATAGTCGACGTAATCGTGACTAGTCGACTAATCGTGGCAGCCCTATTGTAGATTTACAATTGGTAAGGGAAGGTCTGGAGTTATTGTTAAACAACAGCAGGTTCCAAGACCCTCAGTTCAGAACTCTAACTACAAATAAGTACAAGATTTTTGGATGCGCCACTGCTTTGCCACTATCTGGAGGATGACCAAATAATGTTGTCCTCAGATCAGAGAACATTAGTTAGGAAAAACTTCAGCGGAACCACCAGGACTCAAGCCTGCCATGACCTGGAAGATAAAGTAAAGGCTGTTGAACCAAAGAACACTGTAACAGCTGTGCCCCATGGTGGCGGCATTGCTATCGCATTCATTCTCATGATGAGTGTATCTAAACCTTTGACCACAACTGTATCTGTAAGAATTCTGTTTATAGTTGCAAAGAAAAGAAAAAGAAAGAGAAGCTTGAAAAGAAAATAAGAGCTTCTTGGTTAAACTCCTAGTATAATACATGGGAGAAATTGGATAAAAGCCATGTTTACTAAATTACTGGAACACAGTACAGTACAGTTAAAAACAGACTTAATACTTTCTTGAGCTGATGTCTAGCTATCCTCTGTGTTTCTGTTTTTCCCTTTTCTTTTTGTGTTCTTATTGCTCTAGTTTATTTCCTTTATGTTTGTATTGGTGATACATTGCAATTCAATTCAGTTTTTATGTATATAGTGCCAAATCACAATAACAGCTGCCTCAAGGCACTTACAAGGTTCTTTAATTTTATTAATGCAGACTAAACTGGTAAGTTAAAAAAAGAAGAAGAAATGAGTGCCTGGAAGAAGTCACAGTTCTGCCCAAAATTATAGTTTGTGCCGTGGAAATGGGCTGTTTTCAGTTTGCAGACAAAGAGTTTTAACCTGCAGTTTTGTGTCTGGCCATGAATCTCTTACAGCAATACACGATGCAACAGCTGCTGCGATGCACCAGTGCCGCAGACTGCTTATCATCTTATCACCTGAGGGGAAAACGGAGGAAAGCACTTGCATATGTGACAATCAAAGCCAAGTGTGGTATGAGCAGAAAGTTGGCCTTCATGATGCTTTGACGAAGAATGATCCCAGAGTTATTCTGGTGGAAATTGGTAAATGATTCCTCATTTTTCAAAAACCTCTAGCCACATGAATTCTGATAAGTCACGGGTTATATAGCTCAGCATTCATGCCCTATTTAGTCATGCATAATTCTTTGCAGGCATCACAAACAGAGATTTACTTCCAGCTTTTATGCTAAGCTAACTTAGTACATTTTGATAAGGAATAAAGTGTGTTCATCTCTGGACTTGTTGCACTCGGTCAGGACTTTGTTTAATAAAAATTAAAATGTCAGCTTATTAAACGTGTTTATTTTCATTTATATTTAAAATGTTTTTCTTTTTTGCCAGATGGTCCAGTGGATTACAGTCACTTGCCAGAGTCTCTGCGTTATATCAAGAGGAAACAAGGAGCCCTGAAGTGGAAGAAAGATTTTCTTGCGACACACAAATTCACAGAATTATACTCAAAGAGAAACTTTTGGATAAATCTCAGGTACCACATGCCCCCAGTACCTACAAGAAGGCTCCAAACTATTGTCTAAACAATATCTTAAAGTTTTATTGATGGGATTCATCCATCAGGCCTGTTTCTTGGAACACTTGACAAATGGAAACTTTACGTGCTTACAGCTGTTGTCACCTGTATTTTTAAGACTCACTAGGACTACAATAAGCAAGCCCATACATTCTTCTGCACAATGAATTTCACAACATGTGCAACAAGGATGGAGGCATCTGCTGGACTTTTCTATTGGTGCATGTTTGCTATTACTTCCTTCATAAGTGATAGCAATACATTTTTTCTACATTTGAATTGTATTTTTTTATGCACTTATAATATATCATCAGGCATGCTAGCAACTTTTAAAATTGCACCTTTCCTTTATAGAAGGGCTGTGTACATACATATGTGTACATATTTGAAAGGATAATTATTTTTTATGTTGACAGCATTGCTTATTTTTATATTGAATGATAGATTTTTGAATGATACATATTTATATTCTGTTATTTAAGTATTTGTGACTGAGTATAAATGTTTAAGTATTATATATTTTGTATTCTTTTTTTCCAAGTTTCCCTTCCAAGTATGGCTTACTGATTGTGTCTCTTCATCACATCAGTTTACTCAGAGGAAAAGATTAAAATTTATTCAGTACAATAGTTTGAGGCAATGGCATTCCATCAAGACAAGCACCTAGTCAAATTCAAAATTAGACATTAATTAAAACATAGCAAGAGGAAGCAATATCTCTACTTTCGTGTCAAACAGTGCTCTGTCATGATGTGCGTCGCCTGTTTGCATTCATCCCTATCCCTACATCACTAGAATATTCTGGATGCTACTGGGTATAATTGTCGAAAGCTGCACTTGCCTGGGATCTCAATGGAAACAGTAGCGTGTCTCTGTTTTATGGGCATGTCTGTGTCCCATGAACGATAGCTGGAGCTTGTCAAGCCAAGAGTCCAGCAGCTTTTTCTGACTGATTTTGCATGTTCATTGTGTATAAAGTCCAGTCTTTAATGGGAGACTGATAGAATATTAGTGCACTAGACAAGATGCTTCACTGCTGTCAGATCAAGTGACAGCTTTGCTTTGTGTGGAAACACAGCTAGCATTAGCAACTAGAGTCTTCTGTGATAAGTTTCCTCTTATTGGCCATCTTGGACAATATGTGTGATGCAGAGGAATTAGAGTGCTGTGTAACTGTAATTATACAGCACTCTAAAGGAGTAATGTGTTAATTACTCCTTTAGCACATTAGCAAGGTAAAGCTTGATAATAAGGAGTGAGCGCAAACAGAAGAGGTGCAGTCTCATGTTCAGGGACAGCCACTACAAATATGATTAAACGGTGAGTATAAAGCATTTAAAAATTAGCTCAGCCTTAATAACTTTGGCAGTATTTTTTATCTATACAACACAGATGAGGAACATTTCACCACAGCTTTGTTTATAGTGTTTTATTGCCACTTTTGCTAGAAGAATGGTTTTAAAAAATCCCTCCATTCTTCATGGTCACCTAATAGTAAATTAATTTCAGTAATGTAGAAGATATTTAACTATACAGGTAAAAATATTTACAATTTTCAGCCAGGTTTGAATATAAGCGCAAACATGTCCATGTAAGAAGGCTGTTAGCATTTGAAACATCTCTTTAAAAAGGTGTTGCTGTTTTGTATTATGATTTAGTGCTTTGTATGCTGAAGAACAGGAAACCAGTCACAACTGAATCAAGTCATTTTAAGGGCAATACACCTTAAACACAAGATATCATGATCTTGAAGTGGAAAAACCTCTAAATGGAAAACTCCCCTAAAAACAGTGTGCTAATATTAGCCAGCTGATGTTTTGGAACCTTCCAAGATCCTCCGTTTAACGGAAAGACACCATCTAAATACACAAAATAACCATAATGCTGCGCTTTTTCTTGTTAACAGTGCTGTGTCCCTTCCAAAGGCCAGATGGTGCTAGGGGAACCAGATAATAATAATAATAATTTAATAAAAATAAGTTTGTGTGTGAAGAGGGCCAGGTTTGTAATTTAGATTTATTGAAACACAAATATATCCAGATATATGCAATTTAAACACAGTAAAAGTTTGCAGGTTTGACACTGATCCAATCTCCTCTTAAATAAGTACAATACGCATACACTGTATACATGCAGAAAAAGATAAATGAAAAATTAAACATTCAGAAATGTAAAAGCATCTCTAAAACTATTATAAAGATTTTATACTATACTGTCAAAGACTTAAAGACAAACCATAAAATTAAATTTCATGACTTAGAAATCAGTGGCATATTTAACAGTTTTTGATTATTTTCAGACTAATCCTAACTGATACTTTCTGTGCACTTTGTGCAATTTGTTTTCGGTGTATAAAAAAAATCCCCTCTTTTACTTATCTTGGTCATTTGATCTCCGTGTACTGCCAGCATCCTGTGTTTGCGGTTTTATGCAGCGGGAGTCGTCGGTCTCTTTCTGTTTGTGTTGGCTGTCACCTAGACTTTATTCCTGACAAAACAGATTTTCTCAGAATTTTCTGAGCACTGACAGCTATAAAAGGCACGAAATGACAGATCAAATCATGTTACCACTGCTTGTCTATATATGATCTATATATTGGAGGGGTTCTACTTTTGGCTATCACCGAACCCATTTCCTTGCCTTAAATCTGATTGCCTGAAAACAGCAAAACCTAGTGAGTTCACTAACAGGTCACTCATCTGAAAAATGTTTCTCAACAGCATATCAACACACTTGAACGATGTAAATCTGCTTAACTTCAGCGTATTACGAGCTTGTATATATGTTATCATTCTCATAGTGATATTTAGCTCAAAGCATCCAAATCTGGCTTCAGCTTCAGAGCTGCTGTGCGGGCTGAACTTTAAATTATATGCAAACATATTATAACTTGGTGCTAAATATTGAGTAAAGACTGGTGAGAAAGGAATTAGTCAGTTATGCACTAGCATTACTCATAAATGATTCTCTCATTCATCTGTAGATGGATGTACTGCTGGAACCCAAGATAATATAATGCATCAATCTCGCATGTTCCTGAGAAAGGCTTTCCACCCACATTAACAAACTTTGTGTTCTTAGGGAGTGGGATTCCCCATCAGGGACTTCAACAATCAAGCTGTTCCTCTCCAAGTCTTGAACAATTTCCTCTCTTTGGTTACCTCCTAATTACAGCTTTTTCCCCGTTAAACTCGCGTAACACGCAGGTCCAGCACACCAACAGTTTCCAATCCAGTCTCTTTATCACAACAAATCCACATAAATTCTAATTAAAGTGAATCAACTTCCTGATGTCACTGATTATTTTAAGAGCAAAACCCTCCAGATCAGGTTAAAACTATTTTCCTTTAAAATGTTCACTTATCTCACTGGAGTCTCCAATTTCAGCCGGCTTCCCTTCTCCAACTGTGTCCTACAGAAAAACAAAGAACATCCTTCCTGTTTTCTCTCCCCTTTATTGAGAAGGGCTCAAATCATTACCAATCAACTACTCTCTGTACTCAACTCTAAATAGCTGGCAGCTGGAGAAGAGCTGCAGAACACAAAGACAAAACACAAAAACACCAAAGCATGCAATAACTCAAATGGAAGATGATGCCAACTAGGGCTGGGCGATATGGCCTAAAATTCATATTGCAATATAATTTGAAGCA
>NW_024582515.1:1209967-1217784 GCF_018398535.1 Haplochromis burtoni | reverse complement strand
TGTGCGGTAACGATATATATCACGATATATTCTTTTCTTCTGTATAACGTATTTTCCACACTATAAGGCACACTTAAAATCCTTTAATTTTCTCAAAAATCGAGAGTGTGCCTTATGTATGAATTCTGGTTGTGCTTACTGACCTCGAACCGATTTTGGCGTGCAGAAATCTGTTAAAAAATGTTTTAGTACAACTTTGGTAAGCCGCACTGCTTGATGGATTGTCAGAGCATTACGGCTGCCGTAGTGAGAACGGAACATTTACGTCAGTAATCTGGTGTCCATTTAAACTCATCGTATTCAGCGTACTCCCCAAATGATATGAGAAGCAGGTCACAGATACATGGGTTGCCACTAATTCATACTAAGTTGTGCTATAAGAAGAATGACTTTATTGATCCCAAAGGGAAATTGCTATGTCTGATATAGCTCATCTGCAATATTATATGAGAATTAAAATATATGATGTCAGCTACTGACTGACTGATAGAATATCTGGAGCTGATAGAACATCTGGAGTAATGTTCTATCTGTAGCTGTTCTTGATAAATAATGCTATGTAAGAATTAAAATCAAAAAAGGTTTTTTATGATTTCTGTGCTTTTGAGGCTGCAAATGTTATTATTTTCAGATTTAGTTTTTCTGACCAACAATTCATTTTTAATTCACTGTAAATTAATCCGCAAATATCATTTTTGCAGCATAAAAATCTTTTACTGACCTAATGCAATACATATACACTTTGTAGCCAGGCGGCTAATGCTATCTACCGCCTGACTACCGAGGACAGTGACGTCATCAGCGAGAGACCGGTGACCAGCATCGCGGAGCATGACGTCCGAGCGGCACTGAGGAGAGTGAACACAAGGAAAGCGGCGGGGCCAGACGGCATCACCGGCCGTCTGCTGCGCTGCTGTGCTGACCAGCTAGCAGGTGTGTTCACTTACATCTTCAACGAGTCCCTGGCGAAGTCTGTGGTCCCCACATGCTTCAAAAGATCCACCATCATCCCTGTGCCCAAGAACAGCAAACCCTCATCCCTGAACGATTACCGGCCAGTTGCACTGACCTCGGTAGTAATGAAGGTGTTTGAGAGGCTGCTGAAGAACATCATCTCCTCCTCCATCCCAGACACCACAGATCCGCTGCAGTTCGCCTACAGATCCAACAGATCCACAGAGGATGCCATCGCCCACGTCCTACACACCACTCTCAGCCACGTGGACAAGAAACAGGGTAACTATGTGCGAATGCTGTTTGTTGATTACAGTTCAGCGTTTAACACAATAGTGCCCTGCAGACTGTTCACAAAGCTGAGGGATCTGGGACTTAACAGCCGTCTGTGTGCATGGGTGTTGGACTTCCTCACTGGCAGAACTCAGGTGGTGAGGGTGGGCAGGTGCTTCTCCAACAGCATCACCATCAACACAGGAGCACCTCAGGGATGTGTCCTCTCGCCACTGCTCTACTCCCTCTACACTTCAGACTGTGTGGCCACCCATGGCTCCAACACCATTGTGAAGTTTGCTGACGACACAGTGGTGTTGGGTGCCATCTCCAACAACGATGAGGCGGCCTACATGGATGAAGTGAAGAATCTGGCATCGTGGTGCCAGGACAACCACCTCCAGCTGAACGTCAGCAAGACCAAGGAGCTGGTGGTGGACTTCAGAAGGGGTCAGCACAGAGACTACAAGCCCATCATCATCAATGGAGCTCCAGTGGAGAGGGTGCAGTCCTTCAAGTATCTTGGTGTCCACATCTCCTCAGACCTGACATGGGCTGCCCACATTCAGGTCCAGACCAAAAAGGCTAGGCAGCGCCTGTATCACCTACGACAACTGAGGAAGTTCAGGGTCTCTCCAAAGATCCTCAGGATTTTCTATACAGGCGCTGTGGAGAGCATCCTCACACAGAACATGACATCGTGGTTTGGGAACAGCTGTGTGAAGGACCAAAAAGCTCTCCAGAGAGTGATCCGTACAGCAGAACGCTGCTGCAGGATTGCTCTCCCCCCGCTTCAGGACACCTACACCAGGAGATGCCGGACTAGAGCAGCGCAGATACTGAAGGACCCGTCCCATCCTGGCAACAAACTGTTCCAACTTCTGCAATCTGGTAGAAGGTTCGCATCTTCCGGGCAAGGACAGAGAGACTCAAGAGGAGCTTCTATCCCCAAGCCATCCGTGCCCTAAACACACACACCCGCCCTCTCACATCATCTATAATTGACTGAGACAGGACTCTTCCAGACACCTAAACCAAGGCACAATGTACATTTCAATTCCTTTAATTTTAAATATGTTTATATTGTCTATCCTGTAAAATAGTCAGATGTCTATTCATATTAATGTACAGAATTCACCTGCTTGCTGCTACTACTGCACATTCACCCATGTATATACTATATGTTATATATATATATATATAATGTTCTTCCTCTACACCCCCCCCCCCAATTTTTGCACATGTCGAGGAGCGTGTCAGGCTACATTTCACTGTGTGTTATACTTGTATAATGCATGTGACAAATAAAGAACCTTGAACCTTGAATAGTTAAAGAATTTTAAAGTTCTTACTGTCATCATGGCAGCTACATCCTTTAGCTTTGTGCCCTGTTCCCCCGATCACTTTGCAAACACTTTCAGCAGACTGTCAGAGAGAAACTCAGCTCCGTCAGAAACCTTGACTGTAAAGGCATGGTTGGGATGCACTGGAATGCTGCATTTTATCTGAAATGACATAAAATTATTTTGAAATAACAGCAGGCACTGTGCTTGGTTAATCAGTAATGTTTTGTTGAATAAAAACTGTGTTTCCAGATCTTATGGGATTAAAAAAAATCCAAAGATGTTTGTTTCTGATTTGCAACCCAACAACCCACAAGTTAACAACCTCATTTTAGTTCAAGTGTGAGTCCAGTAATCACCTTTCTGGCAATACATACAGGTATAAGTTAAACCTATGGCAGATTTTGGATTTCTCAGTTGTATTAATAGGGTGGTCTATTTGAGTATGCATGCACCTAATAATTATAAAAAACCTATTATAATTAAGTTACAGAAACCTTAAGCGAAAATAGAATATACTTTCTTACCATAACACCTTGAACCCACAATCCATCAGCTGACTCCTGGTGAAATGCAGAATAGAGGTCGTCTCTCAATGTGCAGCAAAAAAAACAAAAACAAAAACAAAAGGACAGCAGGTGAGGGCAGGAGGGGTAGGGATGTAAGCTAGCATAATGCCGCTGATGATATTAGCTAAAGCTGTTCAATGTCCAAAATCTCACTAACACCACGGTGCAGTAAATACACAATGTAACTGAAGAGTCAGTTGGCAAATCTATTCACACAGAAAACCAAATTATGTTATGAGTGCCTCGTAATTAGGTTTAATGTGATATTACGGCTCTTGTGCCAAAGACAAATTCAAATGAAAAAGCGCCAATTCTTTGACAACAGATAAAACAGCAAATAAGCTAACGGCTCTTTTTTAGCATGTTACATGGCGACACTCTAGACGTTTAACTACATTTGGCTGAAATATGGTAAAAATTAATTCAAAAAATCAAGACATACCAAAAACGTAGAGTTGGCTGCTCGACTTGACTGAGATGGATGCCTTTTTTAAACCACGATCCAAAGCCCGCGAGATGAAATCACGCGTGGTTTCACGAGATTTAACGTTGCTATCTTATTGACTTACTTCACCTGAACATGATATGAACAATTTAATACACCCTTTCTGCATATCATGTAGTTTTTACACTATATAGTTACATTTAACTTTAAAACATGAGGCAATTGTGTTAAATACATGCAAGATGCTTACATAAATCCAAGAGATGGCCAGTCCCTTTTTTCAGTGTACTCCAGGCCAGAACTTTGATCAGTGGGGAGGGTTTATTGACTGGAAGTGGTGAAAGTCACATCTGTTCAGGGAATCCCCTAACTGGAAACACCCACATGCAGTGCTTACTTGAAAGGGCACATTTGCCCATTCCACGTAGTTTCCAGTCATGGAAAAATGTGATTATAATTCCCAGAATGGGATAAGCCGAGCATTCCTTGGTGTTTGAGCTGGTCTCACTTTAAGGTGCGTGCATGTGCTTGTGATCCTGTTGTAAAATTAATTCTGTCATGCTGCATCACAGTGTGAAAAGTGTCTCTGATGTGATAATAAACTTCACATGTAATTTTTCACCTACAAGAAATAGTAGAAACTGTATATTAGAGAACACCAAGCTCACATTTCAGTGCCACTTTATCTGCTATACCTGAACTAATAATAAAACTATTGCAAGCAGGCATTACAAGACAATCCACCAAATGGGGGCTCAAGCATGTGACCCTAACATTACTAAGTCAGAATCTAACTTACCGATCTTGCCAGTTTTAATATGAAATGTCACAGGCTCAGATTACCTTAATTATAAAGTCATAAGGAGGATCATCAGACACGTCTGTTCAGATCTGTATAAACAAGCTCTCACAATACAGATATATTACACAGGTACACTGCTGAAAATGTACATAAATGATATGAACATCTGTCATCCATCCATTCTCTTCTGCTTATCTTTAGCTTAAAGATTTGTAGCAATTTTCTTATGGCTGAAACACATTTAAATAACATAAACAAGAAAATGTGCCTAAACATGGGTGTTCATTTCTAATTTTGATCTACCGAGTGGCTTTTAGTGATATAGATTTCTATGTTACATCTACACCCCGTCAGCATTAACATGTGGTTGTTTTGTTCAGGTGAATGTGTAGCTTTTCAAGTCTGCCTGTTGAAGTAACAGTCGCACTGCTGTTGTTGTGACTGTTATGTAAGAATGGACCCCGGGCGGGTCTAACATGAGAGACGGGAAACAGGCTGGTGACGAAGCATGTGTGCATGAGAGAGAGAGAGAGTGAGAGAGACAGAAACAACCATACCGGCAGCATCGAGCTGATTACACTCCAGCGGCCAGCACACACACTTTTGTGAGGTAAGCAAACACTTTCATTACTACTAACAATTTTAACTTCCTTGCTTTAGGATATGCTAAGGTTCTAAATAGGTATACTCCAAGTTAAGTGACAGAAAGAAGAACTAGGGTGAGAAGATAACTTATAAACTTTATAAAGGCTTTACAGATCTGTTTACAGATCTTCTCAGATCTCTTCCATAGTTATTTCCACAGCATCTGGAAAACAGAACAGTTAAAGCTAGCAATTCTTTAAACTCATAGTGGATCGAATCAGTATTCAATTTGAATTATTCACGAATTATTATAAGACTTATTCAGGATTTTAACACTTTGATTTGATATGAGCTCAAGCTGCAAAATTAGAAACTTCCTGTTTAGAAGATATGATTCAAAGTGAAACTCGACTGAGCGGTTCCAAATATTGGTGAACATTTGTAGCAATTCTATGTGAACAGGCTCTCTACTGAAGATGAATGTGGTGTGTCTCTGTTGCTCTCAGACATGTTTAAAAACATGTCAGAGATGCTACAACTATACTCTTGACAGACAGATTGTTATACTGTTGGCACTGTAACACCATGTGACTTGTGTTCACTTTGTCCTTTTGCTGTTTTTTTAGCTGTTATTTCTTATTCAGCCACTGAGTCTGTCAAGGACATTGTGAGAAGTGTTGCACCGTGCAAAAAGTCCTTAAATGACAAGATGATTAAGTTTGATAACCAGGAATTATTTGATAACAATCTTCACAGGTAATCAGTGTCATATTCAATTTCATCTGAAACTTCTTCTGACAAGTTCCTGTGTTATCGGTCCACTGAAAGGCTTCTAAGTTGATAGCTTTCTCCAGCAACCAGCTGGCTCAAAACCAAAGGAAACATGCAAGCCTGAGAAAAACAAAACGCACAGCATTCTGTTCTTTTGAACAACCAGTGATGAGAGAGCAGCATTTTAACTGATTTCATAACTCAGTGATTCCTGAGATTAGGGACAAAACAGGTTTTAATTTTCTCGATGACACCATCAACCCTCGACTTGGGTGTCTTAAAGGGACACCACACCATAGTGGCTGTTGTCTTTTAGGCAGTTGGGTTAACACTTGTATGCATATTTTTAACAACAAAATTGGGTTTTATCTGCCGGATGTTTTGTCCCTTATCTCAAGAATCACTGAACTGTCACATTATTCGTGGAACAGACAGGGAGAAGCACTTTAAGCTGTTGAGGCCATGGTAAAAGCTTATGTGCAGGACTGACAGTGTATGAGTAAAGCAAGTCAAGTTAGTGTAATTAAATATGAAATATATCACATGATTCAGAACAGTGTGGTTTGGCTTTGAATGTCCTATCTCTCTCTCTCTCTCTCTCTCTCTCTCTCAGCTAATGGATGCTTTCCAGCTTCTCTTTCTTGTTGCAGTGGTGACATCCATATCAGAATGGAAATCAGGTGGTGTATACAGTATACGATTCATCTGCATGTGCTAAACCGCACATCTTACACCTTACAATGAAACCATGGTGAAGCAGCACACCCAGTATTAATCAGGCTCAAAAGGCCGCTGATGTGAAATGCATATCATGACAATTTTGAGCAAGTTGTAGAAAAACTTATATCAAAAGTTATCATTGATGGGTCAGCAAAACATCAAAGCCAAAATGTAGAAGGTAAAAATGTATGGGAAGACAGAAAGGCCATAAAAATAATTGAAAAACATTAAGGCAAAAAAGAAAAGGAACATTTCATAAACATTTTCATTTCATCGTACAGCATTGTAGCATCTGCAACACACCTTTCACATTTGCATTTGCACTTATCATCACCTCTATCTGCTTCTCCCTCAGTTTCAGATTCTGGCAAATCACAATGTGAGATCATGAATGAGGAGAGCATTACAGTGCTTGAAGGGGAGTCTCTTTTTTATGTACCTTTTATTTTAGAACCAAACTTCAACAATAAAAATTTTACATGGTACAAATATAGCACCCAAATTCAGAATATTTCCTCTGATAAGAAAGCCAGGGTGCATTACCAAGGCGAAGCACTGTTTCTCTTAAACCTCAACATTTCTGATTCTGGAGATTACGCTGCTTGGTAAGAATCATCTCTACGAAATATGTTACAAAATTTCTATCTAGCATCTAACATTAGTGATGGTCTGGGTTTTCTTGAACTCTAAAACAATTTTCTTCTTTTTTTGTCTCTTTTTTTGTTAATGTGCTTCCCACTCATTGATTCACTTTTAGGGAAATCAAGTCTTCAGGACAATGTTTTAACCACCCTGTGAAAATTGAAGTGTTCAATGCAAGTTACAGAGGAAGCAAGATGTTAAACTACGGAGAAATCAAAAACTCTGACCAGAGCAAAAAGGTCCCATGTCCAGAACGAGTCCAAAGCACATGTAGTGCATTCAAAGGAAACATCACCTGGTACAAGGTAGGCCAAAAAGCCCAGGTCAGCTTCCTGTTTGTTTGGCAAACTTGCAAACCTGCACCATTGCCTTAAATGCATCCAGGAAAGTCTACAGGTCATCCACCTCTGCCACTACACATATAAAGGCTAAGTGACATCATGGAGCCCTGCTTTCAAAAACGGATATAGATGTGTGGCTGTGAAGCTGGATTTAAGAAATACAGTTTTAAAAATCATGTTCAGTGTGATGATTCATGTCATCTTATGTCAGTATAGAAGTTGATACTTAGTTTATGTTAGCTAACTAGGGACAGAATCAAAACTCAGAGGAAAATAACTGCACTTGAACCAGTGTTGGTCAAGTTACTTGAAAAAAGTAATCAGTAACTAATTACTGATTACTTCCCCAAAAAAGTAATCCCGTTACTTTAC
>NW_024582515.1:1208135-1209415 GCF_018398535.1 Haplochromis burtoni | reverse complement strand
CAAACTCCAAAACACGTACAAACTCCCTATAAAGGTGTGTGTTTGCCAGTTGTTTGTTACGCTGAATGATTTGGTGCTTGGCCATTTTGAATACACGTTTTTTTGGGGGGGATTTTTCTGACTTTTCGGTAATCGTTTTTGGATCAAGGCCATTGGATTAATTGATGGTATGACCCTGCCTGGTTTATGACTCTGGATACTTTGCTAAAAAGGTGCAAGAGCTAGTTGCCAACCAGCATCAAGCTGCAAAGCTGAGAGGTGCCAGAACTGACTGCTGATGGTAATAAGTACCAGTACTAACCAGTGAAACCAGTGGGGCAAAAGATGATTCCACTGGCCCTGGAAGTTGATGACATTAAAATGTTGCTTGACTTCTGAACAAAGGAATTTTATTTAACTTTTTAAACATTGTCCATGTTAATACCAGTGTACATTTTTATGTAAGATAAAAGTGTTGGTTTCATTGCTATAGCAAGAACCTGATTGCAAGTTAATAAAAAGGGAGCTACTTTAAAAACCTCTAAACTTTTACAATACAACAATTACAAACTAAGCCACAATGATGTAATTGACAGGGCCATTGTGATGATTTACAAAACAGACCATGTTCATTGAAGTAAAATGTGTTGCTTTCCCTATTTGTGCCCTTCTCGGTGCAGGACTATACTCTTATTGAAGATCAGCATGAAGTTGAATTGAGAGTGCATAATGCTACCAAAGACCACGAGGGCCTCTACACCTGTATTTGTACCTGGGCATACAATAATAAGGTGTACAGTACGTCAGGTTCGAGGGAACTTATACTTCTAGGTGAAACTGCATTCTTTGGTGTTTAGTTCTGGATACCAACACAACACATTGCGACACCAACATAAACTTGACTTTATAAGTGAAATTGTAATGGCGTGTTGATTTAACATGTTTAATAATGAGCCAGAGCTAAAGATTTGTATGTATGTCACAGGTTTTCCTGATTTTTCAAAACAATACCCATATTATAGCATACCAAATGTCCTATTAGAGGATGAAAAATGTCTCACTCTTTTTGGTTGCTCGCAGAAAAAGCTGTGCACTACCTAGAAATTTTGACCCCAGCTGATGAGTCGCAGGAGCAGTTTGCTGATGAAGGTAATAAAATCTCATCTTCATGTTAACATGTTGCTGTCATAACAATTCAATTCAATTTTATTTATATAGCGCCAAATCACAACATAAGTCGCCTCAAGGCGCTTCATAGATACAGAGAAAAACCCAACAATCATATGACCCCCTATGAGCAA
>NW_024582515.1:1198461-1207099 GCF_018398535.1 Haplochromis burtoni | reverse complement strand
AACACTATATCGGATTCATATCGGTATCGGCAGATATCCAAATTTATGCTATCGGTATCGGTATCGGACATAAAAAAGTGGTATCGTGCCATCTCTAGTTAGAATGACTTGGGGGTGTTGATTTATTTAAACTAACATAATCATCCTGCTGCAACCAGGTTTCTGTAAGGCTGCAAACACTGCAAATACTTGGTTAATAACAGTGATCCTCTGAAAGTTACTCAGTTAGCACTTAGCAGGACTAAAGTTGCATCCATACAGGGAGTGACTGACTCATGACTTAAGAAGGGGGGAGGTGGAGCAGTGTGTTTTTGGGGACCAGTGCCTGATGATGAGGGTAGCACATCTGTCTAATTAACCTCTCCTCTGGCAGTAGGTGTGGGGGCCAGAAACAAGACAAAGCCAAAAACAGAAAGAGAGAAAGATTGTGTGTGTAACGCTTTGTGTGAATAAAATTGTTTGTAAAATGCATCCCTCTGCCCTTCCTGGGGAGAGCTCACAGTGGCAGGAGCAACTGCCACACTGGTGCCCAATGTACCCGGTGACCCAGGAAGGAGTGGCGGTTTCTCCAGCACTGTCACCTCCACTCTCTGAGGTGGACTTATTTAAAATGACGGAGGTGGATGACCTGTAGACTTTCCTGGATGCATTTAAGGCAATGGTGCAGGCTTGCAAGTTTGCCACCTTCCGTTTAAGTGTTGCTGCAATCAGGGCTTACAGGCATCCTAGTGCCAGTGGAAACTAAATACAGGAATAAACATAGAATTAGGGCTGTGTTGCACCCCCTGATGTTTGTTACCGATTGGCTGGGGTTTGATAAACTGGTGGAGGTGTTAAACGAGTGGCCATCGGGAAAGATTTTCAAGGCATCCTATTACTACTCCATAGCTGGTCACATGGAATATATAAAAACCCTGGAAAGAATAATGTCCCAGTTTTACTGACTGTGCATTCAGGGGAATGTGCGCCTTTGTCGTGCATCTTACCCTGTATTCCAGTGGGTTAACCCGTCCTCTTTCTTTCTTCATCCTTCCTTCTTTCCCTCCTTCTTCCCTTCCTTCTTTCCTTCCAGGCTCGGAGATTAAGCTGAATTGCTCAGTTTTGTGTGGGACTAATGTGAAACATGACTGTAATGCCAGCTGGTACATCAATGGAATTCCTTTCAAAAACAGGGATGGTTATAGTCAAACTACCAAAATGTAAGCCTCTTTTATACTTTACACAATGTACACTTAATGTTTTGCTAATCCTTTGAGTGGATTTCAACATGTAGTTTAAGGTGCTTCTAAGGTGTTTTACAGAATAAGTTAACATGACCTCTTTAAGTGCTATTGTTTAAGAGTCACACTTAAGAGAACCTCAAAGATCTGTTGAAAATATGTTAAATAGTAACTGTTATGTATTTCCTCTCATTTGTCTGCAGTGAACCTTTCTGCTGAACTTTGTCTTTGACCCTTTGTCTTCTTTAACAAAACAAACTCTTATCTTCTTTGTTAGAGCAACTGAGGAACCTTCAAAGAATACCATTGCCACTGCAATCCTCACCATTAAAAAAGTGTCTGCTAAGGATTTTCAACAGAAGTTTAAGTGTTTTGGCGAGGGCTATTACGTAACAAAGAATGCCACTTTAACTCTTAAGCGGAAAGGTCAGTCACAGGGCTATTGATTGTTTTTTGGCCTTGCTAACAAAAATGTCTGTTGACTTATAGCGAAGCATGGAAATGTTATTTTACACTATAATTTTGTGTTTCCTAGAATCCATAATTCCACTTGCCATTGGAGGAGTATGCATGTTATTCGTTGGTGTTTTTGTCGCTGTTTTGGTCAAATACTTTGCCATTGACTTAGCCCTGTTCTTCAGACCCTACTTCCCACTAAGCAGTAGCAATAAAGGTAAGAGAGTAAATATTTTTCTTGGGGGCTTTATTATCTTAGTTTTGTACCAACAGTAAAGGAATGAAGTACAATGCTAATTAGTCAGTTTCAGAGGATAGACCGAGCCAGTTTAGCTGCTACTCCTGCTCCCTGGCTTCAGTGCTATACTTTAAGGAAAAATGCACCAGTTTAACACATCCAAGACTTAAGAGAGGAAGATGTTGTGGTTATAGACCCTGAAATATTATGTCAAAACAAAAGTTACTTCCTAAAATATTCATCAGCTTGTTTGCTACAAAATAGTGGTATCCAGTGGTTTTCAATATGACAAATTAGAAATATAAGAAAAATGCAAGAGTAACCAAATTGAATAACAAATAAGTAAACCTGAAGTGTTTTGGTTCCTTCTGAAGGTTCAAACAACATATAAAAAATGCTGGTTCACTTTGGACACTTTGAACAAGTAAGCCAAATGCCTTTTGGAGAAAGCTTTTGAGATGGCATGACATAGACTCTATTAATCCCACACTGTGGCAATTCACATATTACAGCAACACAGGGGTCCATAAAGTGCAGTTGGAGCGATAATATATACACAGTTTTCAGCAGCCATTTATCATGTGTGCATATTCCACAGTCTCAAAACTGGTTTTGGAAAGGTTAAACCAGGCGAATATTAAGTTTCTACATTGGCCTTCCCAAAGCCTGACCTCAACCATATTGAAAATTTGTGAGTGACGCCCAAAAGTGAGATGATATCACAAATTTAAACCTACCAGTTCTGCCAAGTAGGGTGGTCAAACATCCATCCAGAATTGAGTCAGAAACTTTTTGGGGGCTGCTAAAAGCATCTGGTCAAGGGGCATCTTACCAAATATTAGTGGTAGTATTATCATATATTTGAGCCTGTATGCATAATCTTGACTCTGCATTTGTGGGATGAATTGAAACCTGTCCTCCCAATTGTTGTTGGGTTTTTTTTGTATGTTTCAACTCATTAAAGATGTATGCTGTACAATTGTTCCACACTGGAAAAAGAAAGGTTCAAAGAAGTTAAAAATTACACATTCATGTCAATGATGAGTGTTTGTAACTTCTGACCACAACTGTTCAAACACAAATGACTTATTGTGGTGACAGGGTCACTTTACATCACAATGAGCCGATAAGGAAGAAACATTAATAAAAAAAACTGAGAAAACCTTGTCAAAGAAAGTACACATAAATTTCCACTGATTTGTTTGTTTGTTTCCCAGACACAAGTTTATATGATGCCTATGTGGTCTACCAGACACCAATGGACAAGATCACTGAGGACACACTCTCTCAGTTTATCACACAGACTTTGCCCTCTGTCCTCGAGGATAAGTGCGGATATCGGCTCTTTATCCACGGGAGGGATGACATACCAGGGGAAGGTCAGTGTTTTATGTGCTTTAATTGTAATTTTGGACATCAACAACCAATATATTTTGTATTTGTGATTCAGGTATTTTATTGTCTGCAGTGTTCTTTGTAGCCCAGCTTAAGTGTTAAAGGGATACCAGTGTTGTGCTGCCTAATTTAAAGAGCCATCATGTACCTGTTTTTTTTTTTTGTTTTTTTGTTTTTTTCTTTTTGTTGTACCACAACAGATCGTCTGGAGTTGGTGGAGAAATGCATGAATCAGAGCAGGAGGCTCATGGTCATTCTCACACCAGATCTGGGATCAGGCTCCATGACGACAGAGCGATGGCCTGCCTCACCCCAAACCTCAGTGATGGGAGGGTTTGACTGGCAGGTGAGAACTGAGACAGGGACTGCCTGGGAGTATGCTCATTGGCCTAATGACCTGTGATTGACAAATCATTATTCAAGGACTTGTAAAGCACCCAAAGTGCTCATCCAAAGGCTTTAAAATTGGACTTCACAAACCAGTGAGTGGGGTCGAGGTAGCTATGTTCATCTTTTATGCAATCCACACATCAGAATTCTCTGGCTCACAGAAACCTGGCAGGTTTGCATACTAAGAGACTCACATAAATACGCTTATCCAGCGTTTCCCACTTTCTCTGTCTGTCTTTCTCTGCTTTGCAGGCAATGTGAGCAGGGGCCTTTGTAGCATCTTTTTTAAATGGGGGTGGGAGTTGTGGAACCAAGAACAAGGCACACAAGGAGGTCCACAAGAAATTGTAGGGCCTTGCAATATAAAGTGCGTTGAGGCAAGTGTTGTTGTGATTTAACGCTATATAAATAAAATGCAATTTAATTTCACTGAAACTGGAATATTTAGTCAGAGATCAATTCAGTGCAGAATAATTTGCTGTAGAAAGCATTAGACATGGAGTGAGGACCCTGCCAACTGCTTGGCTTTCCTCCTCCTGGCTTTGTAGGAGGCGAACAGGGTAGGAGGCAGGTCCTGAGAGGAAGTACACTTGTTCCCACTGGATAATGGTTTAAGAGGCTTGGTGCTAACATCCTCTCTATCTTCTCCACAGTAGGCAAATTTGTTTTGCTTAATTATCTTTCTTTAAAATATGACTGATTTAGCCACTTCACACTTCTTTTCAATTTCATTTAATTACATACATTTTTGTTCCTTTTATATTTGTCTGTTTGAAATTTTGAGCTGGCTAAAGACAAAAGTTTTCAGAATCCTGTGCAGCCCTGTGTCCCATTTCAGATTTATTACATGAAAAGTTGTGTTGCACAAGTATAATTTTGTGTTGGATAACTGTTTTGCAGTGTGGAAAAAAGTATTGAAAAGTTATACTTCTACTTAATTAGCTTAATGGTGCACAGGGTGTATAATCAATATAACTGCACAATATATTTTAAATACTTATAGTATATACCTATTGTGTGGAATTACACTTCAGATTCTTTTATCATTTTAAAAAATACCTACAAGTGGAATCCAAACTGTAATATTTGCATCCAAAATATAGTGGAGTAGAAGCAGAATATGGTACAGCACTTAAATAAAGTGCAAGTAAAGTAGTCAAGTAAATATAAGCTATATTCCTGTACTCTAATTTATTGGTATTGCATGATGTAAGATACTGGTACTCTAGTACAATACCGTCGGTGGGAAAAGTACAATATTTTTACAGCAAATCTAAGGAAACAAGTGCACATAGGGGGAAAGAAATCCTTGTGGAGAAATGTAGCACAACCTCCACACACTGTTACCATTACATTTTTATTCAATTACAACTTTTTGGTCCTTGCAAACTTTGTCAGATACAGAGATAAAGTGTCCATGCAAACATTTGCATCTATGCATGCATTCAGTAAGGTTCGGCCAATTAAGGATGCC
The DNA here is from genome assembly GCF_018398535.1 of Haplochromis burtoni. Taxonomy (NCBI): domain Eukaryota; kingdom Metazoa; phylum Chordata; class Actinopteri; order Cichliformes; family Cichlidae; genus Haplochromis; species Haplochromis burtoni. The sequence goes on along the minus strand of NW_024582515.1, from coordinate 1,201,926 downwards.
TGTCTATTAGACATGTCAGACAGACTGAAATATTGGAAATAAATAAACATAATGGTAAACGGGACAATGTGTGGCTGTTATACTATATTTCTCCACAAAGACACTATTTGAAGAAACAGACATTTGAAAAAAAATTAATGATCAGATAAAAAGGAGAGATGGAGGAGAGAGGGGAAAAATGAAACTGAGATGCAGCTAAATAAGTACCACTTGGGGACCAGGGCCATGTGCTACAAGTTCAATACATCCACTCCATATGGCTTTATACACGATGACCATCAACTTTATTTTGGTGTAGGTAAGCAAACAAGCAGTAATAGCAGTTACACATAGTTGAATAGTTGGTGCACAATTGAATATTTTGAATTTCATTTTGAATTTTTCCTTTCAGTTCCATTAATTTATGGTTAGTTTTTACTAATTTAATTGTTGGTTTGAACCTTTTTATTAACATAATGTGGGTGACATGTTAAGAAGTTTAGAAAAGGCATTGCAGTTATCAGGCGTCACTTACCTTGACACTAGCAAAGGTAAGTGACATATCATATCTTAATTTATTCATGTAAATAGGGAGGCTTCTTCACACACTAAGGTTAATTATGGAGTTCCACAGGGTTCTGTACTAGGACCATTTCTATTTACATTATACATGCTTCCCTTAGGCAGCATTATTAGAAAGCATAGCATACGTTTTCCTTATTATGCAGACGATACCCAGCTTTATGTATCCATGAAGCTCGATCACATACACAAACTAGTTAACCTGCAGGTTTAATTGAGATTATTTTACTGAGCCATAAAAATATAAGAAAAACAATTTTGTCCATATAACTACCCCTTTTTCACTCTCTGTGTGTTCATACACTGCTCTGCATTTAATCATCAGTTCTTATTAATCTGGCTCTTGTCACACCGTGTTTTTTCTCCTATCTCCCCTAACCCCCAAATGACTGCGCTTCCTTAATCCTGGTTCTGCTAGCAGTTTCTTCCTGCTAAAAAGAAGTTTTTCCTTCCCACTATCACAAAATCCTTGCTCATAGGAAATTTTCTGATTGTTGTGGTTTTCTCTCTATTGTCATAGGATCTTTACCTTAGAATATAAAGCGCCTTGAGGCATCTGTTGCTGTGTTAATAAGGAATAGATTGATTGTTGTGAAAACAAATGATTCTACTTATATGTGTATCATGGCATCATATTTTTATACTTAAGTTTATTCTATTTTTTCAATGTGCAGCACTACTAGATAGCATTTATGTAAATAAAAATACTAAGTGTACAGTGAAAGGGAGACTAAAGTGTTGTTGATCATTTACCAGGTGGGGCTCCACCATGCATTGGTCCAGAGGGAACTGAGTGTGATTTTGATCCAGCTAGGAGACACGGGGCCACAGCAATACACACACCTCCCCCCGGGCTTGCAGCACCTGATTCGTAAGAGTGCCCCTTTGAAGTGGCCAGAGGGCTCTGGAGGCGCTGCAGCATGGAACTCTCGCTTCTGGAAGAGAGTGAGATACCTGATGCCTGCCACACCTGTCAAAAAATGTGCACAGTCTACTATTATCTAATACATCTTTCAACACGTTTTGTTTAATGTTTTGTACATATATTGGGAAATGTAAGAAAAGGATGATCAGGATTTATCTTTTATAAATCCCAAGAAGCCATTTGTCATGGTCCGGAGTCTGTGAATCCGTGTTTATGTTTTGGTTTATTATTATTCTGTGGTTTTGTTTATTCTGGGTTTCTTGTACTCTCCATTTTCACGTTTCATGTTCCTATGTTCTGTGTCCCTCAGTCTGTGTTAAGTTTGTGTGTCGCGTCATTACGTGTATGTGTTTCCTGTTTTATTGTGAAGGTCTGCGTCTTATGTGAGTGTTTTCAGTTTGCCTCCCTGGTCTCGTCACGTTAATCACTCCCAGCTGTGTCCCCCAACTGTGTGTAATGTCCCTGTGTTTCTCTGAGTGTATTTTAGTCGTGTCTTCTGTCATAGTAGTTGCTGGTTCGTCTGTGTTGTTCCCCTCCACTTTCCTGTGCATTTTCCCCGCATCTCTGTTTCACGTCTCAAGGTTTCAGGTTTGTTTTTGCTTAGCTTTTCCCAGTTTAGTTTACTCTTAGGTTTTGGTTTTCGTCTACCTCGTCCCTGTTTGCTTCACCTTTTTGTTAATAAAGCTCACTCACAACTTAAGCAGTCTGCATCTTGGGTCCGTTAATAATTCACGCACGGCTTGCCCCGGCATTACTCGAAGCTTTTCAACGCAGTCCTCTCTGGTGACATCTGGTGGCCAAAAATATGAAGAGCTTTGCCCTGTGTTCACTTTTAAGAACACAGGGTAAAGAGATGGGGGGAGGGCACAATAGAATCATAAAAGGTGACTGCTGCATGCAAACCACAGAAGTCACGTAAGTCACATTGTGACTACGTTGCTGTTGCTAAATGTTTAATATTAGTGAACTTTTTGAAAACCACATATAATTTCATTAATGTTTATGTCAGGCTGGTGTTCATCGGCATAACTTTGTGCTGAACATCGGGGGGGTCAAGATCTCTGTCTAAATAAATAAATCTGGGTGAGTTCCCAGATGATTAAACATGCAACTATTTTGTTGGTAAAACCTGAAGTGAGTAAAGAAAATTAACAAGATAATGCAAGATAATAAATAATTTTATTAGGGGGGATTATATTGGTTGGGTCTGATTATTGGGGGGGTCATAACACCCCTAACCCCCCTGGAAATTACGCCTCTGCTGGTGTTGCATATTCTTAGTTTGTTGGTCTTTTCTTTCTTCCAAGGTTTTATTTTCTGCTTCTATTCCATTGTCTGCTCTTCTCCTCTAGTTGAAGCTTCTCTTCTTCAGTTTGTTTCATTTTGTTCTGTAAATGTTTCAAATGTTTCTCTGGTCGAACATTTGAAGGCTGAGAAAACAACTGCTGCGAACAAACCGACTAAAAATTGCTGCTTGATCTAAGATTCTAAAGGCGTCACTCACTAAGCCAATGCAATTGTCGATTGACATTTTTGAATGGGGATATTTGTTTTAGCTGGTTTTCAAATTTAAGGTAATATTTTAGTGTTTCTTAGTTTTAGATTAGTTGGTTAGTCTAGTTTTTTGCTTAATTTAATGAATAAAAATAACTGCAAGCAAACTAGTGACAAAGATGATGATGAATAATGAAGGGAACATGAATGTCTGCACCCGATGTAACTTGCAGATTCATTGAATGGTGTTAAAAATCAGGATTTAAAACCAAAACTGACCTGGGAAGAAAGAGAAATATATTTTTGTTTTATTTTTGTTTATTTTTTTTTAAATTTGTCTTCTTCTTCCTTCTGGGATTTGGATACAACGAGTAAAGAATATTATGCACAAAAATACACTATTACCCATTTCTTGTTTTTAAATCAAATTCAAATCAAATTCAAATTTTATTTGTCACATACACAGTCATACACAGTACGATATG
>NW_024582515.1:1122248-1182847 GCF_018398535.1 Haplochromis burtoni | reverse complement strand
CAGTGAAATGCTTACACAACTGCTCGTGACCTAAAGAAAAAAAAAAGCTATGAATAAGATAGGAAATAAATATGAAAATTAAAAAGGGTAAATTTAACTAGGAAGGAATAAAATAAAATATAAAAATTAAAGTTAAAAATGAAATAACTGTACAACACAAATTAGAATGAAGGGTAAATTTAACTGGGAAAGAATAAGATAAAATATATAAATTAAAGTTGAAAATAAAATAACTGTACAACAAAATACACAATACACAGTATAGAAATATATAAGAATGTATGAAGAAATATAAATATATATATACACAATAACAGCAGCTGTACAAGTATTAAATGGAAATGAAGAAATATAATGTCCAGTGTTGTGCAATCCACATTTGTAAGTGTCTTGTGCAGTGCAAATATGCTTAAAGTGATATAATTAAGATGAATTATTCTTGAATGAAGACACTGATCTGACACATGTTAAATTTAACAAATTATGTTTATTGTCCCCCCCATCTCCCTACCCTGTGTTCACTTTTTAAAACACAGGGTAGAGAGATGATGGAGGAAATGAAACGGGGGGGGGGAGCAAAAAGTAACAAGTAAATAAAGAAACAAGGTAAATGAAGTAAGAAAGTTAACAAGTAAATAAAGAAACAAGGTAGAGGAGAGAAAACCCCAACAATCCCCTCTGAGCACGCACTAGGCGACAGTGGGGAGGAAAAACTGCCTTTAAACGGGCAGAAACCTCCGGCAGAACCAGGCTCAGGAGGGGGCAGTCAACTGCCGGGACTGGTTGGGGGGTGAACAGAGGTGGAGCAAGACGAGGCTACATCAGTAATTGATGGAGAGGTGTTTGGAGAGAAGGGGACAGAGGGCAGAGGAGAGCTGAAAATTTAGATGGAATATAGGAATTGTGTGAATTGTGTATTGATCTTGAAAGACTGGATCATTTCTTTCTTTCAAGATTAAAAAAAGTTGGTGACTAAGTATTTGGTCTGAATGGCTTGGCGATGGCTCTGCCCAGTCCACAAAAGAACCTGACAATGGCAGAACGCTTCGCTTTTGGTTTTCCCAGACGATCTTTTAAACTAGCCAAAATGCATTTTGCAGTTTCACTTATTCACGTGTGTAAACATTAGCATTGAACACTGTGCTGATTTAGAATCGTTTTTTTTTTTTTTTTTTTTTTTTTGCCTGTCCCTTTAGGCTCTTTAGCTCATCAGAATTGTTGTAAGAGCAAAGAAGAGATAGCCCAAGGATTTACTTTCCAAATGGATCATCACGCCTTGCCGTATATGGTCCATTTGATTCACCTTGTTTTATTGTTTATTTTATTTTATCTTATCAGTTGTTAATACGGGACAGACATGACTGGGGAAAGGAAGGGGAGAAAGAAAGATGAGGAAAGAAAAACAAGCGGAAGAGGGACGGGGGAGAAGGGCAAAAACAAAAACCAACAGAATGGGCAGAAAAAAAAATGCATATATCAATCACCTGGATCACCTGTTGAGAAAGAAAAAAAAAACAAGCAGAAGAGAACAAGAGTAATAGAATAAACAACATCACAATGATATATGGAATATGACAGTAAATACTAAATATTAAACATTATTGTGCAGCACATAAGATCAACAGAACACAGTGTGCTTTGAGGTAGGAGCCAAAAAGGGTGTAGTTTGTGGGTGTGATCACCCGTGTGTACACCTGTGAGCATGGACGCGCTTGTTTTTTTTTTTTAAAAGGTTCCTTCATGTAATGATCTGCTAGAGGGTGTGGGGGGGCCACAGCCCCGTCCTCCAGGGCATGAAGCAGGTATGGAGGAGATCAAAACTCCAGACATCCAGAGGCCCCCAGAACACAAGAGACCAAGGAAGACCAACAGAGGGGCAGCCGCGCCACTGTCCCAGAAAGAGCTGAGGAGAGTCCCAGATGAGGGCTCACTCAGCAGCCGCGGAGCAGAAGCCAGGGGGAGTTGCAGTGACGTGCCCGTGAGCTCCGCCGGCAGCCAGCTGTGCCTGAGTGACCGAGCCCCAGGCCGAGAGGCCGGGGGCACCCCACCTCCGAAGTGGCCCGAGCGAGCCCCAGGCTCCAGGCCCCGATAAGCGGCCGCCAAGGAGTGAGCCGGTGTGTACCTGGACGCCCATCCCCGGACACAAAGAACCACCAACGCACCGATGTCTGAGGGAGTCCGCCACTGGCAGGGGAAGTGGTGGTAGGGGGAGATAGGCCTCCAAACCTTGGAGGGCCTAAGATGTCCCCAGAGAGGTGGCGCCTGACACCCAACCTGACATATAGACACAGACATACAGGCACACACATATACAAACATCCATTCCCACCCTCATGCTCTCATATGCACTTACTCCACACTCAACCAACGTGGAGACAGACATAAAGAGACGCTGTACACACGATCACACTCCCCAAGCGTACTCTACAAACCGGGTCTAGGTACCCTTGCCCCTGGAGGGGGGAACTGCACCCAGACCCAGGTGGTGTTACCCCTCTGGTCCGGGTCCCAGCCCAGAGACGGAGCGCCCCCAGAACCTCACGCCCATCCCGGACCCCACCCAGGGGCAGCCAGGCTACCAGGTCAGTAACCCACGTCCGTCAGCACAGACCCTCCCCTAGCCCCGCTGCACGCAGCCGCGAGGAAACAGTCACCTGAGAGCCAACAGAGCCCCTAACCGGACATGACCGCTACCCCGGGTTGAGCCCCCCAAGGAAGATGCCTCCGGGGAACCCCCCGACGCCCTAAGCCTGTCCCTACCCCCACACCAATCACAACAGTGAAGGCGGGACCAAACTATGACCCCCCACCCCCACTAGGTGATGGAGCTGATCAAAGGAGCCCAGAGCAATTGATCTGATGTGGTGGCAGAGGCTGTATCAAGACTAATGTAATCTAATAGATAATTTCTATATTGGTTAGAATTAAGATTATTTTTATTTTTCCAGTTCATGAGGACTGTTTTCTTGGCTATGCATAGGGCAGTGAAAACCATATGGGCGATATTCTTTTCTGAAGTGACATTATCTAAGCTGCCCAACAAACACACTAAGGGGGAAGTTGGAATGTTACATTTCAGACACTTCGATAAGTCTTCACATATCTCGCGCCAAAACTTCTGAACTGGTGGACAGAACCAAAGAGCGTGGATATAATTGTCCGGTGAATTGGTTTGGCAGTGTGAGCAGTTGTTGGTAGACGTAAAGCCCATCTTGAACATCCGATGACCTGTATAGTGCACTCTATGTAATATTTTGTATTGAATTAATTGAAGACTGGGATTTCTAATTAGATGAAAGGTTTTTAAGCAAATCTGAGACCAGAAGTTTAGGTCTAAGTTAACTGATAAATCCGCTTCCCATTTTGCAATAGGAAGTGATATTGATTCATCTGTTTTAGAAAGCATTCTGTATATTTTGGATAGTAATTTGGGGGGTTTAAGAGTAAGAAATTGAACCACACTTGGTGGTGTTTGTAGTTCAACTTGACCCGGTTCTTTACAACTAGCGCTACGACGTATACATACACAAACTTTATTAAAAGAGATAACATGACGTGTTTCCATCATGTAGTAATTGTTAGGTTTAAATGTACCAGGACAGTTAGACACTATGAAACACATACAGACTTCAAAATGTTTGATTAATATTTTTTATTGTGAATATTAATCAAGATTAAAGTTACAGTGTGCAAAATCTCAACACTAGATGTCAGTACATAGCAGACTGCATTCAACCGATTTCTGTTTTCGTACCCCTCCCAGTCCAAATACACAATCCCAACTAAGGTGGTTTCCATTTATCTGTAGTGAGTGTGTGCTGTCAGTCCGCTGTTTAGCTCAGCAGTAGCAATATGTATCGACATCTATGGAGGAAAACGCAAAACTTTGTGGTTGAGTCCAATATGAGTCGATGAGTCACTGTAGCTCATTTCTGTCTGAAAATGATACTGCAGTGTTGTTCAAGATATCCTGAACTTCTCTGTCAATAAGTGCTGCCCTTGTTAGTGACACTTTGAAGTGGAGCTAACTTTGTTAAATTCAGACTCTTAGCGAATAAACTCTCATACAATGTGAGAGTGTAATCAAATTGTTTATTGGAGGGAAAATGTGATTTTTAGGACACTTGAGTCTAACATTAGGTAATATAGCATTAGCTTATTGCTGCTGTGTTTTAGCCAGCTCGGTGTCAGCTGTCTGTAGGTAGTAGGGTCGCATGTTTAATCTGCTAACAATAAGTAATTGTGATGAAATCAGGAAAAAATGAACATGTTTTACACATTTCATGTGTTAGAGCTCTGACTTCAGTTCAGTAGATTTAGCTGAGGAGAAAGAGGATGACATCTTATCCAGTTATCGCCTTCCCTCGCATTTTTGCTTCTTTAATGAAGTAAACCAGATGATTAAACACGAGTATGAACCTTCCTGTCTTAAGTCTGTAGGTGCAGACACAAATTAAAATTTCTCTAGGCTAAATTATTACTATTTTATTATTTTAAATTTTGCTAACTTTCAGGGATTTCTCAGTTGAACAAACATGTTTTATAACTCATAAGATATTTTTTTTCCCCAATCTAATTTGCAGGGAATTATTTCTATGTTGTTGGAAACGGCATAGAAATACTGGACTGATACCGTTTTTAACCAAACACGTACATTTGGACAGTTGTGGATCCAATGTACCAAGCAAACTACCCACTAGCCAGTAAGCATTCATCTAGCGGCTCTAATCTGTCTCTCTTAATTCCAACCTGAGCTAACAGAATTATTCATTTAGAGAATGAATTGGTGGGTTTAAATACTTGGATAACACGTGGACCAAATAGACCTTTTTCTTTTTATTCTTGTACTGAAAATCTTGAGAGATGGTTTTTAATGGCATTTAACTTTAGTCAGAGACGTACAGTATAATATTACTCAGTGATATAAGATTTAAGACAGAACACACATAATACCTTAAAGGAGTGAGGCTCTAAGCGGTGAGGCCATTCAATTTCTCTTGGTGAATGACTGTAAAAATCTGTACAGCATATTTTACGTTGATATTTCTCTTTCTGCATTGTAAAGCATGGTAATTTTAGTGTTCAATAAACTTTCAGTCCAATGACCGGCTATGTGGGTTTTATTAATTGATTGAATGACAGATAGCAGTTGGGTTCATCAGAGTTCAAATCTGTCACATTTTACAGTAGAATATCCAGGCGATAGATGGATCATTTCATATGAAAAGCAACCAACTGCACCAGTTTAATGTTTCTGATGGAGAGGAATAGAAACAACCGTTAGTTTGATCTGTTCTCTGATTATTCTGTGGGGAAAAAACAACAACTTTTGAGTCCAACTTTTAAAGGATTTCATCACCATGTGAGATAAGCCAGAACAAGTTATGCCAAATAGGAGGTTTGATTTTTTTAAACCTAGTGTTTGATATTCCCACTGTAGCCTTAATTCATTCTGTCAAAAATAATTTTCCAGTAATCTACAATCCTTTTTAATTCTGTGGCTGTTAGGTGGAGACACTGGTTGATTTTACATATCAGTTTCAGTTCCAAACTTTTAGGAGCATTAAACTTTCTGTTGTTTGGTTTAATATAATGAATAAATCTAATTTTATTAAGCATGACAGACACAGACGTCTTCAGGGATACAGACCACCATGAAAAATGAAGTGGCTTTTGAGGGGCTTGGAAAGTTTAAAAAGTCTTGAAATTTGGCCCACAGATTCAATGTGATGAAGGCTTTGTTGTTATGTGATCACTTTCCTTGAATAGCGCAAAATGGCTCCACAGCGCCCCCTACAATATTTCAAAACATCAGCCCCTGCTCTGTGTTTTATCTATGAGTCTGAAACCTGGTAAGCTTATGTAAGATATCAAGATGTACAAAAAAGTCTCTTGGAGCAATATCCCAAATCCAACAGGAAGTCAGCCATTTTAAAATTAATGTGTAATTTTGGCAACATTTTCCCCTCTTTTCAGGCACCGTTCTTTGACGAACTCCTCCAAGGGATTTCATCAGATTGAACCAATCTCCAGTGTGTGGAATCTAAAGACCTTTGTGATGTTAAATTGCGAAGCTTTTTACGTTCAGGGAAACGGGGTGGTCATGGCGGCACGTGGAGTTTCAATCACTCGCCAAAAAGCAGTAATCTGCTGTCACTCAAAAACACAATGTCCAATCTCTCCCAAAGGTCGCAGGCGTGATGAGACTCGAGCTCGGAAATGTTTGTTATGCCATTTGTCAGTAATGGTTAGAGCGCCACCTAGTGGGACGACTATAATCATGATTGAATGAGATGAAATGTTAGCTGGTGGTTAAATGCATGAATTCCATCAATGTGACATCAGATCGGACGTGCTGGTTGTAGGTGTTGGGCGTGGCTCGACATGCCGGGGTGCGAGGGCCCTCATAACGCTGCTTGCAGCTTTAATTCTGTTTTGTATTTTCTTATTTAATGCAAATGCTAATATAATACAAATATTACAAAGATTGTAAATGATTTCTTCTGCTTTGTCCTTGTCCATGTTATTAACATGTAGAAAATTATACATGTTTTTGGTCCCCGTGGTAATCGGAGCACTAGGTGCGGTGACTCCCAAGCTAGGCGAGTGGCTCCAGCAGATCCCGGGAACAACATCGGAGATCTCTGTCCAGAAGAGCGCAGTCCTGGGAACAGCTAAGATACTGCGCAGGACCCTCAAGCTCCCAGGCCTCTGGTAGAGGACCCGAGCTTGAAGGATAAACCGCCCGCAGGGGCGTGCTGGGTGTTGTTTATATATAGAGTCTTATTTACAAATTCCCAAGGGAACTCACAAGTGCAGATTTGTAGCAATGGTGTGGAAATTGAAAGAGTTTCTTAGTGTGATAATAGATGATCAAAATAAGCTAGAAGTCTCATATAAGTCATACACATAACAAAGTTTCAAGTTTTGTATATCTTTTGATGTGTTACTGAGGTTATAAAATAAATAAATAAATAAATAATGCATGTAACAAATTGCAATGAACAATTTATGATAAACAGCACATAAACAGGAAGAAAAAGTGTAGGCTGATAGTTGCTAAGTAGTGGAAAGAGGGTGGGATTAAATAACCTTATGCTTCTTCCTACTCCTTTTTGAACATGTAAGACATTTATAATTAATTATTATTGATTTGTTTTCCTTTTGTTTTCCTTTTTTGTTTGTCTCTTTTTCTCAGTTTTTGTTGTTATACTTTTTTAACTTGTTCAAAATAAACATTGTATTCACTTCAGTTATATGGACTTGATTGTCTAAATGGTGGATTCAATAATGAAGTCTTCTGTTTTAAATGAAGAAATTAAATTAAACTAACCTCAAACTTTAGATACCTTGTGTTTTATTCTTCTAAACACAGATACTCTGCATTAGGACGCATCTCCTTACTTAGTACCAATGACTGTTGTGGAATTCTTCATCTTATTGTTCCTGTATTTTGCTTTGAGCATTTAAACATCACAGAATCTGTTCAAAGGAATACGTTTCCACTTCCTTTTGTCTCTGAGCCAGAGAGAGGAGGTTAATGGCGCCATGTAAAAATAATTTGAAATTCTAACAGTTTTGATAATAAATTTTGAAAACTTATAATTGGTGCATATTTGTCTTCTCTCTCATAAAAAAACCCTAAACATTGCAATTTTAACCTCTCAAAACAAAGCTTTCATAACATGTATGAGAAAACTGAAAACAGAAAATGAGAAATTGAAAGCTCAAATACGTGAGCGAAATAATCGTATAGAAATTAGAAAAGCTTTAAGCGCACTGGAAAATGAAGAAAAAGTCCTGCAGGCATGCAGCAGAAGGCTTTATAAAAGGCATGCTGATATCTCCAAACAGGTTGTTCTTGATGAAGATTGGAGGCAAACATAATAAACCATAATAAACTGAAAGAAAGAAGAAAATAACAATGTGTCTAAAGAAATTGATACTGTTCATGAAAATGGATGGATTATACGATCTAAAGGCTGTTAAGGCAAATTATAATACTCTGTATCGGTATCTTGGCTGGTAGGAGACTTTTTCTGTGCTTTCACAGCTTGAGGGGCTGCGGTCAAAGCTTGTTAAGGAACAGACTTTGCATCAGCAGAATAGTGAACTTAGAGCAGAGATCGACAGCCTCAGGATTTTAACTTCTGCTCCCCAAGCTGAAAAAAAAAAGAAAAAAAAAGAACATTACACAGCACAACAACATCCTGCAAAAAGAAGTGAATAAACCAAAAACGAAAATGAGAGGCTCTGCAAGAGCAATGCGAGAATGTATGCAGACAATGAGATGCTCTAAAAACAGAACTCAGCAATTTCACAGACTCAGTAAGCACAGGGTGGGTAATCTCAGACTCAGAAAGCACCTTTTATGAGCAACTACTCAAAGAAATCACATAGATCTCTGATTTTGAATCTGGGCAACATGGTAACGAACCTAAACTTCGTGAAAGAAGGTTAGCACGTCAGTGTACTGTGTGAAGTCTGGCTTTATTATGTTGCATCTGCTTTACACCAGGTGCTCTATTTTACCCCTAATCTCAAAAATTAGCTTAAATTGGCATCCATCCATCCATTCGCTTCCGCTTATCCTTTTCAGGGTCGCGGGGGGCGCTGGAGCCTATCCCAGCTGTCATAGGGCGAGAGGCGGGGTACACCCTGGACAGGTCGCCAGTCTGTCGCAGGGCCAACACACAGGGACAAACAACCATTTGCACTCACATTCGCACCTAGTGACAATTTGGATTATCCAATTAACCTATCCCCACAAGCTGCATGTCTTTGGACGGTGGGAGGAAGCCGGAGTAGCCGGAGAGAACCCACGCATACGCGGGGAGAACATGCAAACTCCACACAGAAAGACCCCGGCCTGGTGTTGGAATTGAACTCAGGACCTTCTTGCTGTGCGGCAACAGTGCTAACCACCGTGCCACCGTGCTTAAATTGGCATTTAATTCAAATTACAGTTACTCAAAATCTCAACCAGTCCTGGCAGATGGCTGCCCCAAACTGAGCATTGTTCTGCTGGAAGTTTCCTTTTAAACCAGTTTTTTCTTCCCACTGTTGCCAAGTGCTTGGTCACATTCGATCGTTGGGTTTTGCTTTTTTTTCTTTCTTTTTTTTTTTTCCTTTTTCAGTTTTATATTTTTTGTGGATTGTTTTTTTCTTTTGTTTTTGTGCTTTGTTTAATATTGTCGTGTCTTTATCTTACAATATTAGACAGTTCAATTAAATTTTTTTAGCTTTCCATTTCAAAAATTGCTTGTATGCAATATATGTGCTACCTTTAGTACCTATAGTATTAGGGGGGAAACGTAGTCATGTTTCCAGAATTTAGATATTGAAAGGTTTTCCAAATAATGGTTGAAGTCAAGTCTGTCTGAAACTCCTTCATAGACTATCCCTGTAAGGAGTGTTGTTTTTCTTTTTGTCTGTGGTAAATTAAAGAAGAAATTCAAACATTTTGCCCATTTTTTTCAAGAACACACTTTACATGTAATAACAAAGCAGTTCAAAATTTTAAGCACTTAATATTGAGATCATCACTGAAAAGTACAACACATTGTCACTAAGAATAGACTTAAGTAGGCTTTGATGTGCAAATAGTGTGAAATCATTCAATGCACAAACTGGAGCATAAAGTGACATATTTTGTGAATATGCTTTCACAATAGACTGTGAGGCGTAGCAATATCGTCTCTGGAGCAAAGTGCAAGAAACAGATTTCATGCAGATGCAGATCATGGCCGCTAGGTGGAGACTCTCAGGCAGTCACAAGGAAACGCTCACTGCTCGGCTGTTCTGTAGATTTCCTCTCTGACAACCACGAGATCCCGAGAGCAGCAGCGTCAGCATGCAAACTTTGCACTACCATGAGAGTTTTTACAAGGACACTTGTCGTAACATGTGATGGAGAATGAATTCAACACGGGAGGATGCTACGATAAAGTAAGTGGACATTATTTTGTTTTCAACAAGATATACAGTAATGAATAGTCATCATTAACAACATGCATAAGAAATGAAATACTATATCATGAAATACTACATATAATAGGGATCATATATGAATCTTTTCACACTGCCTGAACAAAAATGCACCAAAAGATTCCTTACTGATTCTCGGTTTACATTTAGGGAAAAGAGAAGATATCAGTAAAGTAAAACATTATAAAAACTGGAACCAAGAATACAGTATGCACAGGAAATATTTTAACTTTAGTAAAATCAATATGAAGTCGGTGTAGCATCACAGACATGTCCAAAGATTGTTAATAGATATATGGGACAGGTGTATAGTTATTCTATGTTGGGTTTTTTTTTTAAAACAAATAAATATTTCTTTAAAGTGATAGTGCTGAATGAACTCATGGTCAGTGCAGCTTATAGTCTGCAGACATAAGTGCAGTATACAATATAATTAGCTAATGTTGGGATAAAATTTACTTACTAAAATAATTCCTCATTAAGTATATTCAGTTTCCTTGTTCGTGAACACATACAAACACACTGCCACTCACTTTCTCACTAAGCCCTTTGTGCTCAAACATGTCATCTAAGCTGGGAGCTTGATGAATTGAGCAGGAACAGGAAAAACTGATCTGTGACACAGTGGCACAAAGGCAAATGGTTGTGAAGAGGTCATGGATTTTCTACACAATTTGTGACATAATTTTAAGAGTCTTGTAGTTGTTGATTTGAGGTATAATCATGTTGGGCATTTGCACCATACACTGCAGATGGGCACAGCAAACGTTAATAAACGAATGAAGGAAGGAAGCCTGAATTATTAGGTTCTGGTGAGTGCTGTGTTTTGCGACAAATGGCCATCTTTAGACATTATCAGCTTATAATGTCAGCCATAAACTGCATGAGTGCAACATATGTGTAAAATATTAGAATTTAAAAAGCAACTGAAGCACAAACTTCATGAGTGGGATGTACCACACAGCAGACCATAACTTTTTCAAGTATTGCAGTTAAAAATGCTCCAGAAGGCACCAACACCACAAGTAAAGAGATGTAGCTCAGTGATTTGAATTAGCTGCTTGTGTTGTAGTTTTAAAAAAAAACAACAAAAAAAACAACTGTGCATGAGATGATTTTATGAAGGGGGGAATAGACTATAGAGAGTTTTACATCAAACCGTTAAGCATAGCTGATGCTGAATTATGAAGACTGGCTCATTTTTGGAGGCAGACTCGTGTGACTTTTAGAGAAACGTCTTTTTTTTTTTTGCACTTCAGTGATGTCTTCACTTTTTCCAGCCATAGAGATTTACACTTGATTTGCACCCATACATCCTCTGCATATGTCCCCAAATGACCTTTTACCTCCTTCGCCTGCTGCACTGAGCTCCAGACATGACTGTGGCCCGCCAGGCAGAGCATGTGTGTGTCTGTGTGTGTGTAAATATGCATGTGTTAGCAGAAGTAGGACCACGGCACGCTCCCATTGAAAAGAAAGGGTGATGGTAAGGCCAGAGGTCTCTGTGGATGACGTTTGGCCTGGCAGCTGCTGGAGCTGCTCCATGCTTTTGTTTCTCTGTGACCCTTCTGACCCGGCACTCGCCCTGATGTCAAACACACACACACACACTTTCGCACACCTGCACATAGTCAGACACATGACCCCGCATACACACACACACACACACATGCAAGGATGTGCAGGCATATATGTAAATTTGATTATTTGCTAAAGCGCCCTGTAGACACATACACACACAACGGTGCTCAATAGGCCAGGCCCTGTGGGGACGATCCATCATGACTTAATCACAGAGCTGTGAATTTATGTGTGAAACACCGTGTACATGTGCCTGATTCACTTTATGTAGCATTAAGAAATTTGTTTTGCTTCAGATCATTCCCATATTTTTTCTTCTAATTCTCACAGAGTCCTCGAAAAAAGTGAAAAAGAACTCCTCAAAATCCCGCTAGCATTACCATAAACATCAAAAGACTTGGAACACTGAAGTAGGTCTGCAGGTAGCAGCTTGAAAATTGCCACAGGTAATTGGCAATACAGAAATATGGATGTTGTAGCACTCTTATCACTTTTCAGTTCTTTAGAAACAGGGGTGCACTGACAGGTCACCGCTGTCGACTGTTTGACTGATATTAGCCTGCAGGCAAAAAGGACCTGTATCAGTGTCAGTTGCTGATATTTCTCTGTCGAGTCCTGGCGAGCTTTGCTGGTAGCCAAGTCGTGTGTTGTGTGCCATTATAATTTGGTTTGTAATTTCCCAGCAAACAGTTCAATCTGATGCAGTAATATATTGCCAGTGTATGTTTCAGTCTTTAACCGCTTTCTGACAAACCAACAGTGAAAATTATCCTCAGTTACGGCCCTAATGTGCTTTTTAAAACTACAATTCCAAAGATGCTAGCCAAGTTGCCATGGAGGTTTTATTGGCCTCAGCTATGTGGTAAATCTCAGTAATGTGTGGCTGCAGAATCACTCCATCTCCATTACACCAAATACAAGCCTGCAGGAAACAGCAGGTGGTGTGTGTGCGCACTAACATGTTTTCATGCTGCCTCCTTAAGTGACCCAGAGGGCACTGGCCTGAAGGCCAACCTATTGTTCTTTCAAAGTCCTGAGTGACCCCATCCCATTCGCCCCCTCCACCACACACACACACACACACACACACACACACACACACACACACACACACACACACAACCACACACACAAACCCCACACACACACCCGACACACACTGGTTTGTTTGACTTCCCTCTTCATAGGTAGCAGCATGTGTAGAGCCTGTTAGCATAGTATTGTGTGTGTGCGCGTGTGTGTCATTGATACCAGCTGGACTACCTCTTCCCCTGCCTGTTTCCACCCCTCAGGCCTTGTTAAAGGGCTGGAGTAATCCTTGCAGCCTGGATCAGTGTTTATCCAGTGTACTGTTTGAAGATCTGCTGCAGACCCTGCTCCTGGCACTTACTCAGCCCTCAGCATGGATTACCTTTACACCCACACTTATTTCTATCCTTTTTGCTCTGTCCTTATTTGTTTTGATTACTTAGATCATTAATTTTAGAGTAAAAAGGACTCAACTGGATATTCACTGTTCAAGGACATTAAAATAATTTTTTAATGGAGGTACTCAGGGTGGTGTAGACAGGTTAAAGGTTATTTAAAGTAATCTGCAATCAGAGCTCCAGAACTCTGAAGTGAAACGCACACGACGCAGACCAGCATGTTTGGTGCAGCATCAAAGATTATAACAGACATCTCTAAAAGTTTCAAGTTTAAATTTACCCAGGTTGAAGTTTTAATTTTCCTGTTGGAACTCATTCGATACTGCAGAATGCTTAAAAAAAGGAGTAAAATGTGTTTTAATACAGTCCTAGTCTTACAAAAAAGTAGTTTTGAATAGTAAAGGTGTGGGATATGATGGTGCAGAATTAGGTGAATTAGATCGGAAATGTGTACTTGTGAAATGCAGGCCACTTTTGATATTGATTCAATCACCGGTTGTTGTTATTCATCCAGATATAGGTTGGGACATGTATTAACCCATAGTTATATCATCCAGTTGCGCTGTTTTACATGGTGGTTTTCAGTGTAGAGTTCATATGTTCTCTTCTTGTCTGTATTTCCTTATCTGAATTTTAAACTTAACAAGACTCAGTGCAAACTAACCATAGAAATCCTTTGTAGAGGAACCACTTTGTAGTGACCCACTATCACACATGAGTGAGATCCTGTTCCAAAGCTGGGTAGAATATAGACGAACAACATAAAAATATGGATTTTCTGGATTATGGACACAATATAGAAATCGCTTATTAAAACACAAAACCCCAATTTTCAAAATGCTTTTAAGAACAGATGCATCAACCAAACAACTCTGACTCAGACGTGCAGTAACAGGCTTTACTGTCATGGCTGTGATCTTTATGTCAGATTAGGTAGCGCTTCCATATGCTTCCTCCTTTGTCTGAGGCAGAAATGCTGCTCAGGTCAAACAAAACTACTCGGATTTATCTTGTGTACACAGTGGCGGCGGCGGCTACTACACGGCAGTGTAGCACGGCACAACACTGTGCCGTGCTGCACTTCGACAGGGTTGGTAAGGTGCAGGCAGGCGGCCGGGAGCAGGACACCTGTTCATCCTGCGACTTGAAGCAGATGGTCCACATGGCGCCTGCTCCCCCGAGGGGAAAAACTGTCAGCTGAGCCCCAATTAAGGAGTCACTGCAAGTCATAGGGGAGCGGGGAGTGGGGGTGGATGATAGAGAGAGAGAGGAAAATCAGTCTGATAATCAAATAACTGTGACGTGATAATTGAACAAATCAGACTGTGGAATTAAAAGGCATGATACTGCTGGTTAAGTTAGGAGCCGTTCTTTACTTTACTAATTACTAACCCCCGACATGTGAGTCATCCAATCAGCATACACAGATATATGATATACTTAGCTATGCTTTTGTTACTTGAAACTAAGCAGTTTGTTTTTCCAAGTAAAAAAAAAAGTTTCAGATAATTTAATCGGACGTTTTTCTTTATGGTGAATTTTTTCACCATAAAGAAAAACGTCCGATTAAATTATCTGAAACTTTTCTCTTAAATTATCTGAAACTTTTCTCACATAAGTCTTTGCAGACTTATGTGAGAAAAGTGTGCCATATTGAAAAGATGCATCCTTTTAAGTAAATCTGTGCAGTCACTTTCAAACATTTTGTGTGCAAAGGTTTAAAAGGGAAAAACCAAAATGTGTAGTCACAGTGTATTCATATCTGCAGTAAATAGTCACACAAAGTTCTGCTTTTGATTGCTTTTCTCTTAGCCCGTTTGAGTCGGTTGTTTTTGCTGGCGCATATCAGACTTAAATTCCCTTCTCAAACAGTTTCACATAATCCAGGTCAAAGTTGTGTTGCCTTTTGTTCAGATGCAGCATCTTTTTATCTGAAGGGATGTTTGTTGTGCTTTTTAAAAATGCTTCTTTAGTTTTCTGTGAAGGTTAGAGTTCGCCAACTGTCCCCAAGTGTCTAAACAGAGCTTTGCAGAGCCACACCTACATGCTGTAGCTGTGTGAACTGTCACTTGTTTCAGAAATGGGTGGAACAGCCGGTCTCCTCTGCTCTTGGTTTTTAAGCTTGGCACTTGTTGCAGGGAACACAGAAGCAATAACAGACAAAAAACTTTGCTGAAGTGAAACCTTGTTTAAAACAATTAAACCATTGTCATCTGTGGAGGTTTCTTTCTTTACGTATGCTTGGCCTCTTTTCCCCCTTGCAAACATCTTGTTTGCAAGATGTTTGCAAGGGCCAAGCTTAGGCCCTTGCAAACATCTTGTTTGCAAGGGCCTAAGCTACGATCCAGTTTAGGCATAAAGTTAATCCTGTCAGGGAATGTTCTTTTGGAGGGCGGAACATATCAGTAGCCTCTGGATTGGTTGAATTATTATTTTCCCTTAAAGATGTGGGAGGATAAATCTCAGATTTCAATTTAGTTTTATTTTAAAGCTCCAAATCACAACAACAGTCAACTCCAAGGTGCTTAAAGTTACAATAACGCAGAGATTTCACGGCGTAGGGGCTGTTGACATCCCCAGACTAGCTGTACTTTAAGACAAGTTGCCTTTGTGATACTTTTTCTCTCTTCTAAAGGTCATCGCCAATCATCTGTGCTGGTGAATCATGATGGCTAACGCTGCATACGATCCTTGCTGTCATTCAGGGCCTTTGAATTTCCCATCATCCAGGAACCATGCAAAGGGACTGGGGCTCTCTTTGACAGAGTTTTTTTGTTTTTTGAGGAAATGAGTGTGTTCAAAGCGTGTACACAGTAGACAGTACAGTAACAATTCACACCATAAGGGAACCAACGGCTTAGACAATGGATAATACAATGAAGCATTTCTTTAGCAGAAGAAGTCCACATTTCACACTATAACTACCAGATATGTAGATGCCAGCACATAACACACCTTTATCCATCTGAGGTTTCAGTCATCATCGGTGATGACTCCAACTCAAATCAGTCAAAGAAAAAAAAAAATCAGTCTAACTGACACACATTTAAAAAATAAAATTAAAAAAAATTATTTAAGGGACAGATTCAGAGTTAACGCCTGTGATGACTCAGAGGGTTCTTTGTTTGAAACTTTCACAAACTCTGCACCTACATCTTTTTAAAGTCTTCCCTGTAGAGGGAGTGACACCATTATGCTGCCTGTGTTTATCATGGGCGTACACAGAACAGGTATTACTGCTTGATGTGGTCAGATTTGCATTTAAAGAACCAGTGATGCCTACTGTAAAAACATAGCGAGTGCTCAACCCTGAGGGATAAATTCTGAGGCTTTAGACAACAATGGGAGCAGGCCAACAGTTTTGCATAGCCTGGACTTTCCAGGTGAGCCAGGTTTGGCCGCTTTTCATGTTAAGTAATTTAAAGTAATTTTCCTGGATTAAGAACCATGTTTACCACATTTAAAGTTGTTTAGCATGGGTTTTTCCTAAGCAAGCAAAGGGGGCCTTACCGGTATATATTTTTTCTCTTTTTGTTTTTGGAAGACAAAAGACAGAAGATTAACTGGCCAACCGAAAAGTAAAACAAAAAATAAGGGTCACTTAGAGAAGTTGAGACAAAGAATGAGGGGGATGCACGTTGTGGATGGTGTTGGGAAGAAGTATGTGAGATGGGGGAAGACAGACGAACTAGAAACAGCTACGGGAAAGCATCGTCTTTGTAATAATTGTCGTTATTTTATTTATTAAGAGAATTAAGAAAATGAAAGGAGACCTATTCATTTTTACTTTTGGGCTCTAATAAAGTAAAGTTCAATGTAATCTTTATATATCTTGTATTGGTGGAGCGTGGGTGTCGAACATAAGGTCCGGGGTCCAGAATTGGTGTTGGCCAGGCAAAGACTTGAATCTGTTGCATTTGACACTTTGGAAAATGTGAAGGAGGGCATAAAGTTTTGGACTTTTTTAACATATTTTAGTTACATTTTTCAGCATTTTCTGCTTACAGAGACATGATCATTCATATTGCACCACAGTAATTAAGCAAGACAAAAAATTAAATAACAGAAAAGTTCCAGTTTTTTCACTGTTGACTATAGACAATTTTTTCACAATGGGTCTCCAAATAACAACATTTTCTGTGAATTAATGGAAACTTTGTGTTTTATAGTTACGGGACAATCTGCACAATGAGCTACTGTAATTTCTTCTGTAATTTTTCACATCTCTTAAAAACGTCATTGAAAATTTCTTATATTATGTGGAAAACTAGGACATACTGTTGGAGTTGCACTTCCTTTTCTTATATTAAGCTGTGTCAAAGATTTAATATGTGGTTAAACTTCTTCACACTGATAGAAGTGGGAAGTTCAGTGGTCCAGCGCCTTGAAGATCAAGGTGGACTGTATTTGACCCCTAATATGAAATTTGACATTCCCAGTGTAGAGGTTGAAGCCCTTCAGTATTAACGCCCCACCCTTTGAGCCAGCTTTCTTCTAATTGGCTGCCCCACAAAAACAGACGGTTTGAACAGCAGGTGGCTGCTGTGCATCCACAAAATTAGCCAAAGGGCTACTTTTCATTTTTAGTCCCCGATCAGACAAAAACAACAACTAAGAACACAGACGTACACATCAGGGGCCCGTTCTTCGTACCGCGCTAAGTGAGTTAGCTGGATGAGATTGTTGACGATTTCGCGTGATCCAGGATCGTTCGGTTCCCCGAAGCCCATCCGGGACTTGCTGTCATAGCAACAGAGCCGTAAGCGTAAACCTGCTGGGGAGCAGGTTTACTTTATGTAAACAGGATTAGATCGCGGCCACGCAGGTATGCCCGCGTCATTTATACGAAAGCAACAGCGATATTCCACCACTGTTTCACCATAAATAAATAACATCAATGTAACTAAAGACAATGCAGCACCTGATCCATTTATTGATTTCACACAGATACATACAGGTCATTTCCTAAAAAAGGGAAATGTACTATTAACATACTATTACATGTATGTGATTATTACAGATGTAATTCATATTTCAGAGTAGCAATTGCAAATTACTTCGTGTAATCAAGATGAGAGACCACGGCTATAAAAGCGAAGGTGGATTTGGGAAGCCTGTCGCAGCCATGTCCTGCGGAAGGTGCAAGATTGATAAGGAGAGTTTTCAGAATTCAGCGTATATTGCGGGACAGACAGGATCCTTTAGCTCAGCGCGACAGTGTGCTCATAGAGAGATATCGATTTTCCCGTGAGGGTATTATTTACTTAACCAACTTGTTGACGAGGGGGTGCAGGACCACCACCTGTCTTTTTTTGCTCTGCCCTTTTCTTGGTTGCTGTTATAAACAAACAGATTATTTCAGGGTCTCTTTCCAAGAGACGAAAAGCAATATAAGTGATAAATATTACCATTCTGTAGAATATTCCTATATTTCACTTTTACCTGTTCCCATGTTCTAGTGGGTCCTGTTGTGGCTCTAATGTGAAAGGGGATATAATATAACATATTATAATATAATGTAATATAATATTGGATAATATAGTGTAATATAATAAATCTACCCTACCGCCTACTGGTGTTGGCCAGAGGGGCCGATGGCGCGATATGGCAGCCTGGCTTCTGTCAGTCTGCCCCAGGGCAGCTGTGGCTACAACCGTAGCTGCCTCCACCAGTGTGTGAATGTGAGAGTGACTGAATAGTGGCATTGTAAAGCGCTTTGGGTGCCTTGAAAAGCGCTATATCAATCCACTCCATTATTATTGTTCTTATTAAATTACTTACGAGTTTAATTTGTCAGCAACTTTCTGCCAGCCCTCTCTCCTTGCTTTTGCAGCCTTTGCAGTGTTCCCTTGCGTTTTAATTAAACTCTGAAACTCCTGAAATCCCTCACTCAAGAGTTCTTGCTCTGCTGCCGAAAAATACCGAGCCGAGCGCGCTCCGTCGACATTTTCGCCGACCAATCAGAGGGTTGCCGATCAATGTTTCTACTATCGATGCGTAGCCCCTTTTACGACACCCAGTGATGTCACATTACTGCGTCCAGCTGTACTAATCGTCAACAGCAGGTGTGTTCGGGGAACCGGATTAGCGCGCTCACGGTTAGCGCGATGGTTTGGTCTTGGATGTTTCATTTGATCTTGGATGTAGTGAGCGACGTACGAAGCACAGGGCCCAGATTGCAATTCAGTAGCGCACTTCTATATTTCCCACATTCCCACACACATTTGACAAGAATTCAATTTGCAGAGTCATGAAAAATTTATGAAGTTCTCAGAGCAAAATACGATCAAACCTGGGACTAGTAGTATGCACCTAACCGAGTGTCTTGTTAGTGTAGCTTTATGAGTGGCACGCCACATAAATGACTTTCCACTGAGACTGTGTGGGCTTAGCTGGAACATCTTCCTGACTGTCGTCTGCTGGCAATATTGACTGCATTTCAAATGGAAACATGCCACATATGACTCTACACGAGACAAGACAGATTTGATCAAAGAGCCATTAAAGGTCAAAGCTCCACTACGTGAGGTTCAATTTGAATTTAAAGACCTGAGATTTGGTATTGAGATTTTTTTATCAAAGAATTTCAGAAATTCGATTATGAAACGTCTCAAATCTCAACAACAAAGCTACTTTCAGCTGCTCCCTTATTTACAAGGGCTTGCCACAGCAGGTAGCTCCACCATGTTTGATTTGGCAGAGTTTTTTATATCGGATGAAATCCTGTCTACTCCCAGGACCTAACTGAGATCTTTTGCTTTTTGCTAGCCAGATGTGTATAGATGATGTGCACGTGTAAAAAGTGTGATGTGAAAATAGCACTTGAGCCCATAAAATGATCAGGAATGTTTGAACCATGGTCGCTGATGAAAGGAGCTGAGGGGTCTTTTTTCTAACCTAGACTTCTACACAATTGGAAGTCTTTTTGCAACTAAAGCAGTCGCCCCCTGCTGGTCATTAAGGATACCTCCGGTTGGCTTAACTTTTCAGATTTTGACTCTAGTATATAGTCTGTCATTTATATGTCAATCAACATTCCCTCGCTGACATCTACATTTAGATTAAAGAAATTTAATCTGCTCAGGAACGTGGAGCACAATCTTCCCCTTAGGTGTTTGCAAACCTCACACAGAAATTGTTAAAGATTACGTTTGTTCATGGGATGTTTTAAAATGTGTTTTTATTATTCTCTGGAAAAATAAAATCATAAATCTTTTTCTATCTAAATGTGAAATGACTGGTTAACTTGAGCTGTTCAAGTCCAGCCCGACCTCCTTTGAGACTGAAAAATTCCTCCTGATTGTAATGGCTGGGGTTTTTTTGTTTTTGTTTTTTTACTGCGTTAGTTTGGTGTCTTTTGCTCACTGCAGCTTCCTTCCCCACCTGCTAACTTTCCATAAGAGAGATGCATACGCACTCGTAGGCGATCACACTCCTGACACCCATTTTGGGAAGCACACACTACTTTTAACATAATTGTGTCATTGTCTGAGTCAAGCCAGTCCTCCCACCATGAAACAAAGATGTAGAAGGCAACAGCCGTCTCCACCGAGCCAGGTGTTACGCAGGGCTCCATTCTGGGTGCTGTTTTTTCTTTCTTTCCTTTTTTTTTTTACTCATTCTTTCTTGTTGTGTATCTGTTTGTGTGTGTGTGTTTGTGAGTGCATGTGCGTGTGTGTCTGGGTGTAATAGCTCTAAGGACGGTGTGTCTGTGTGCAGCTGCCCGCTGAGGGCCCTCCTTTGTGTCCCCCTCCCCTCTATTGTCAACTCATGCCTTCTCGTCCATTCATGGCTGATGGTCGGTGGATGGTCTGGTGATGTGTGCGTGTGTCTGTGAGGGGTTGGGAAGGGGTGGAGTTACCCTACTACATCTCACAGTCCCTTTTTTATTGGTGGAGAGGGGGGTGATTGGCGTGTGTACAGAAAGAGATTTGGTGAAGAGAGGAAAGTGAGCTGTGCGAGGAGATTTCTGTGCTCGTATTGGTGGGCAGAATCACAGTGAGGAGGGGACGGTAGGTGCCTTAAACTCCATCTGCTGTCAGTAACACTGCTAGCCCTGCAGCTTCAGGACACATCACTCTGCTTTGCAACAACAAAAAGAAAAAAAAAGGAGAACTTCATGGTTGATCACTTAAGACTGCTGCCAGACTCGACCAGGAAACTCATTTTTTGCTCAGCCCCACTTGGACTGGCAGCTTTCTCCAGTTCTCTAGTGGATACAAGACATTTAACTTCCTTTTTTTCCATTAAAAGAAAATCGGGCCATACTCCTGGGCTTAGTCCTCACCACTTTACTGGGTCATTTTCTTTTTTTAAATCTTTCCCACTTTGTGCTTTGTTGCTGATATGATCCAGAGTAGCATGTCAGGAGACACTTTGTAGGAGTTCTTGGTTCTTCTGTGCTTTACTGCCTTGCTGTTTCTCGTGGAACTGTTCGGTAAGTCTTACTAATTTACTTTTGTGCGTTTAGCTTGGATTCGTGTTGGCCCGTTAAAGACGCTGATAACACTGCTGTCATACTTCATCCTGGATTATCTGCAGTATTTTGATGGTTTTTTTTCACTCTTTTTTTATCATGAAATCTCTGTAACCATATAACCTAATGATAAACATATGTGACCAGTGAACAGACGTGCTGTAATACTACAACAGTTAAAGCTGCACAGTCTTTGTTGCTGTAATGCTCAAATGGGGACATTTATAGACTAGTAATACCTGTTAGTTACTGAGTGTGATTTTTAGGACAGCGCAGTTCACTCTGGAAGGTTGTCGTATACATAAGCATCGCAGTCTGAGCTCACAAGTGAAATTAAGACAAGGCCGTTTGTGGTTTTAAATCAGGGCTCTTTGGGGGATTCCTTGGGTTTCCCCCTCAACGGGTCATTGGTTAGGTTTCACTTCAATTAAATTAATGTAAACAAATTATAGATTATCATATGTGCTGACGAACGTTAGCAGGGTCTGGACCACTAAATGTCTCCGTATGATGGCCTTTAGTTGAGCAGCGAGGGAGGCAGAATCAGACTCTGCACAGCTTAGAGGTGAAACCGAGTGCTGCCCGCTACCAGAAAAAGCCACATGACAGACAGTGGTGATATGTATCAATGAGGATGAATCTGGACACCACCAGTTGCAGTCAGGGAGGGTGTAGGAACAGGATGCTTTCAGGGAGGTCCCCTGTGGCTTCAGCAGGCATCTGTTGTCCCCACCACCACTCCCCCCAATCCTATATGCACCCCCACCCCCACTCTCCGCACCCTCTTTGTCCCCCTCCCAGCCGGTCGCTGGCGTGGCAGACTGGGTCACTGCTGTACTCAGCCGGCAAATGGCAGCCATGCGGTGGCCCTGAGGGACTGGTCGGGGTCTTTCCTCAGGGGAGCTCATCCTTCCACCCCACACCCAAGGGGGCTAACCCGGGATCACAACACATATAATGATACGCACAGACCACTGTCAGGATGGGCAGGGTAGGTCAACGAAGTGCAGACTGCAGCATCTGCTCAGTATGGAAAGACTCTCAGCTTGCCCTCGTTGAAACACTGACTCACCGAAGTTTGGTAGACAAGTTATTCTTTCCAATAAAATACACACTCAAAATTAAAACTCACGGTAGCTGGCAGTTTGTGACACTCTTTCTTTCTTTATTTTATCCAAAGGGACTTAAAGGATCGTTACAGTTCTTCAAGATTTTGATGCATGTAATTAAGTTTTTTAAGATACTAATCAACGGCTATGCATGCTCAGCTAAATGGTTTAAGCCAATCTGTCACTGCAGCTCATCTTGTAATATATGGCTGCTCAACAAAAACAGTATTCACCAGGAATTGCATTTTTTTTTTCACCTGTCTCTGATATTTCATACTGAAAAGAACAAAAAGGTTGGTGATTTGACACTGTGTGGTGGCAGAAGCTAAAAAACTCACCCTGTAACTAAATATAAAAACTATGTAAACTCTCTCCGTGTATATTAACACTATACAGTCATCTGATAGGCTGAGTTTCCTCCCTACAACCAAGTCCACGTTTAACCAGGAGACAATTGCTTGTTTTCTGTACTTCAAGATGGGCTATTCCGGATAGACAGCAGTGAACAGAAAGTTCATTCAAAACTAAAGTTTAGCATGTGTAGGGATCACGCCAGCTCTGAAACCACTAAGCTGTTGGAAGGCACCCACTCTTATTTTCATGTCGGCTGCACACCTGTGAATTACCGCGACTGCATCTTGCATTGTGGTGACGCTGTCATGTTACCAAAGACTGACAGATATACAAACACCTTCCAACGTACTCAAAAGTCTCCTTTGTAGCACTTCTTGCTGCTGTACAGGACTCTTGAACTGCATTCTTGGTTTATGATCCACACCCACAGCATCAACAGTTATAAAACTAAATGAAGCAATAGATGCTGCTGTTCAGTGCTTCAAAGTTTAACTGGACATTTTCAGATATTGTACAAATCCACCAGCGATATTATTTATTTATGTATTTAGTATGTTTGAAACACAAACTATAATAGCTTAATTGTCATCCAGGTCTTTGTGTAGTATTAAGTAACATTAAAATGGAACTGAAATATTATAAGAAATACTACAAGGAACAGCTAATGGCATTCCTCGTGAGTTATTGGAGTTTTTTTTTTTTCCTCTTGGTTTTCCCAAAAACTTCCATGCAAATACATTTGTGTATTCACACTCCTTCATACGGCACACGTATATAGTGCAGAGATCACACCACATGTCACCGGACTGCCTTATGAGTGGGTTTTCACACTTGCTGTGTCACTCTCACATTTCTGCTGACTCCTCAGATTCCGTCTGGCATCCTGCGACTGAAGTCCGCGCGGCTGATGCATAAGCAGGCATGCTTTGCATGTTGATGTGTTGGTGTGGGGGGTGAATGGGTTTAAAAAAAAAAAAAAAAGCCCCAGCCTCCGTCTGTGCATGCTGCTCGGGCCGAGAGAACAATACTCCCATCACAGGAGGACAGATTGTGTGGCAGCTGCATTGTTGAAGGACGGCACGCCAGACACACTTCTTCCCCCCCGACACACACACAAACTCACTCTCGCTCTCTTCCCCTTTGTGCCTCTTTTGTTTTTTTTCCTGTTTTTTTTTTTTTTTTTTTGCTGGACTAAATTATTCCGGCTCTCTTGTGGCATTCAGGATGAAAAACAGCGGCGGTGCAGCTTAGACGTCGGGGGTCGGGACATTAAGAGGCCCCTGCTTTCCGGTGCTTTAGCGTGCGATCTGAGAAATTCTTCTTTAAACTATAACCATAAATAGGAGCGCATACAGAGTGCAGAAGTAGCTCTTTTGAAGTGATTTGCAAACAACTGGTGAAAAAATTTATCTTTTGAAATAAATGTTCAGTCTTGTATGAGGAGCAGCTTCATGAAGTGAACTGAAGTCTTCCAATGCTACCAGACAGTATTTGTTCACCTTGTGTCAGCACATAAAAAAAAAATCAGCATTATTTGTCCAGAGCAGCATAACAGAGTATTTTTCTTTCACAGAAATCTTTTTTTTTTTTTTTGACATCGTACTTTGGTGCATCTTCTTCAAATGTTGTTCTTCAAACTTGTAAATAACATTCCCGTTCACTTCTCACAGATCTCAGGGCAGTTTCATGCACTGGAAGTACCCTCCGTGGGTATTTCCACAGATAAACAACCTTACATGCAAACACACAGTTGTTGGTATTTGTTTGTGATGTGAACCGTTGTCACTAAAAACTGAAGCAGGCCCACTCTGTCCACATCATACCAGTTACAGGTGGGGTGTTGAGGCAAGTCATCATATGACTGGTTTTCAACTGTCACTTCCTTTTTCTATGCCTCTGTTTGAAGATAATTTTTTTTGTACCTTTGAGGTACCCTCAAAGGAGGATCTTGGCTCTGTCTGTTTTTTTATGCATGAAGCCAACAAGACTAAACTAGGTTAATGGGTAATTTGTATACAATGCTTTTTCTTGCTTTCCTTCATATATATTCTGCTAGAACAGTGGATGTTCATGTTCAATATGAACCAAACATGAGGCTTCACGCTCTGATTCACAGAATTTTTATCTACTCTTGGATCTGTATGTCAGTGAGAGTGGATATTATATGAAATAGTCATCTCTGGCAATCAGCTTGGGCTGAAGAAGCCCCACCCACCTGGTGTACAAACCTGCTGTTTATGAAGGGCAGGAGCTAGGCCGAGCGTAAATAGTTGATTTTATTTTTCTTGGCTGGTTCAGTTGTACAATTTTTGTGATCTGCTGATACAAACAAACAAACAGCATTTTTTTTAATGTAAAATATTAAACTTCACTGGATATAACTTATTTCCCCCCAAACTTGAGTAAGTTAGAGGATATTTTTCTTGCTTAAATATCTAAAAACTACATGCTATGTGCAAAAATGAAAGAGTTGCTTTAAACCACCTTTATCCAACATATTTTACCTTACCAAACAAAAGCTGGTGCAGCAGATTTACTTAAGAAAACTAATGTCAGGTGCTTACACTATTTTTCAGTATCTTTATATATTTATAACTTTTCTCTTTTTCACTCATCTCCATAATGTTTCCCTTGCCTCCGTTGCTCATACCGAGGCTGCTAGCAGCTAGCTGGTGGCTTGCTCTGAGCGCTGGACAGCTTTATTTCTTTTTTTTTTTTTTTTTTTTTTTCAAATGTTCATGTTTAGCTGTGTGAGGGTGATGTAAGTGTGATTTAAGAATATTAAATATCCAGCACTATCAAATAAAGGTACTATTTTGAACTTTAAAATATGCCAGGCTTATTTAGTATGCTAAATAAAAATATGCAACCAGACATATAGTATTTCTCCCCACACCCTCTAGCAGATCATTACATGAAGGAACCTTTTAAAAACAAGCGCGCTCATGCTCACAGGTGTACACACGGGTGCTCACACACACAAACTACACCCTTTTTGGCTCCTACCTCAAAGCACACTGTGCGCTGTCGATCTTACAATAATGTTTAATATTTAGTATTTACTGTTATATTCCCATAGATCATTGTGATGTTGTTTATTGTATTGCTCTCATTTTCTTCTGCTTGTTTTCTTTTTTCTTTCTCAACAGGTGATCCAGGTGATTGATATATGTATTTTTTTTGTCTGCTTATTTAGTTGGTTTTTGTTTTTTTGCCCTTTATCCCCGTCCCTCTTCTCCGTTGTTTTTCCCCCTCTTCCTTTCTCCCCTTTCTTTTCCTCATTCAAGTCTGTCCCATATCTAGCAAGTGAAAATAAAAAATAAATAAAATAAACAATAAAAGGTGAATCAAATGGACCATTACGGCAAGGCTGGGATGGTCCATTTGGTAAAGTAAATCCGTTGGGCATCTTTGTTGGCCTTTAGACAATAATTCTGATGGCAAAGGAACCAAACGGGACAGGCAAAAAAAAAAAAGACATAGTATTTCTGAGGAAATGAGCAACATTTAAAGTCAACTCAAAATGAGGTTATAGCTACCAAAAGCATCGGTAATTTAGTGGATGTTTTGTGTGAATACACTGGAAGTAAACAAAGACATTTAATTTCTGTTTTTAAAGTGGTCACTGAACAATTTACAGATCACTCTTTGTTTCAGCCAGTCTGTGCACCCCCACACAACCAGCAGGCCACACTCAGAGGCTCTGAGCAGCATTAGGGGTTTCTCTCATTTGCTACCACAGATGGAACTGAGAAACATTCAGGAAGGCCACATAAACACAAACACTGACTGCAGTGTTAGCTGGTGTATCACTGACTGAATTTCATAAACATTACTTAAGATTTTATGTTGTGGATTTAAATAGAAGTACAGCTTTATGTAATGTAGTTTGTGTCCAACTGTGAGGATTTCTTCTGGGCTTTCGGTGATCAGTAAACTAACTGGAAAACATAAAACATGTACTGTGTTTGTGTTAATGGGCAGTTTGTAATTTTTCTTTGTCATGGTAGCTCACACAGCTGTAACGGTAACGTTTGTTTGTGTCAGAAAGAGCCCTCTTTGTATGATTTTGATACGCCCCACCTAGATAGTGGCCGGAGATTTGAAATAAGTGGAAAATGTTGTGTTTTTTGACTTGTGTCACGGCCAGCACCTCCTGCCTCTTAACATTAGCTTTGTCCAGTCAAAATGGATTTAATTTATCATACATATATCCATGGCTTTTTTCATAAATTATTCTTAATTATAGTTAATCTCCTGTTGGCTGCTCATGTTTGTAAATTTTGGCTGTACCTTTTCTTGCTGCACGTTTAGATTTTGAATGTGCAAAATGTGCCAAGCAGTTAAAAATGCGTTTGATTCTGTATGACAGCTTATTCTTACCTTTACTCTGAGGACACAGATGTGCCAAACAGGGCTGCTAACAATAAAATCATGTTGGTTTTCTCACTTACTCAGTGAGACAGAAAAGTTAACGCACTCTGTTGAGTTATCACACAAAACGTGTCCGATGACTTGCCACAAACTTTGCAGATCTTTGTAATTACTGTAACGTCACGTCGTCACGTTCATTTCGGTTTCCATTAGTGAATGCAATCACTAAACGCATATGAATGAATTTTGCTCATATTTGTTTTGAAATGATCTATCAAGAAGAAGCGCTTTTCTATGTTTGAGTATGAAGTCACCACAATATGAGGAGACAAACAATGTCAATCCCATTTTAGAAGTTACAGCTAGTGCATGCATTGATTAGGTAAGCGGAGAATCTGCCTGTTGGCCAAAAAATCTTCAAAAAGGCTTTTATTTTATTTTATTTTATTTATATTACTGGTGTGAAGCAGCAATGAAGTGTTTCATATGGCAAGATCGTTGGCCTATTTCTCACTGAGCTGTTGTTTCAAAATGTAATGTATTTCACAAAATAAAATGCATATGTCAATAAGAATAAGAATGCCTGCATATGACAGAGTCAGGTTTTGTACTCTGTACATATAAATGAGGTGCTTTAAATCGTAAAGTATCAAACTGAAGAATTAAAAATGCCTTAAGCAGAGAGCTGGATATGATTCAACAGTGTTTCTGACAGTGCTGCTGTTCTTTAGCAGATGAAAATTGCCCGTGCTGCACAGTTATTACGTCTGTGCTGGCTTCCCCTCATTTGCTCGGTACTCGGGTGTTTAGCGTTTTGTCCCAGAGCTGTTATTTGTTTGACAACACAGCTCATCACTGTTAAAATGCAAATCAGTAGAAGTTGGTAAAGATAGTTTTCAGCCTGCATGTTTTAAGCATCATAACGCGTGTACCATCAGCAGCTTTTCATTTGAATCTTGCAGTCAGAACTTAATATGCAAATTAGCTATTGAAGCAGACAGACTCTGTCAAGACGCATCCCAGGGCAGAGGAGGTGTTGCTGCTTTGGGCCCTGCGTTTTTTTTTTCCTTTTGATGAAGAAGAGGCGTGCTTGAGATGGGAGGAAGAAGCAGAATAAAATACCCTTACAGCTGCTGGGGAGAATTTTTATTATCATTGGGCCATACTTTAGATAAACAGATTTTTTGGTTTTTAATGTTAATGACATTTCAATTGTTTTTTATGTAGAAGTTAATGGAGTACTGACCACGAGTGTTTCTGTATTTGATCATAAATGCAGTGTAGTGCCCTGTGTCCTCATGTGATGGTATCACATGACAAGTGAGTATATACTGAGAATTTAACCAGTTCCTTTTTATGTTTTAATTCCCAGGTACCCTCACAGGACTAGTTAGTAAGTGAGTTAAGTATCAGTAGTAACAGTGGGGTCAGTCAGGTGTTTGGGAGGTCACGGAGGTAGTGGAGCTGGATGTATGAGAAGGATTCATGGGCCTGAAGGACCATCTGGAGGATGGGACAGGCCACATCCTCAGCCCAGGGCTGGATCTGGACTACCTACACGTGGAAGGTGCTGAACGGCAGGCTGGGAATTTAGGAGCGGGTGTCACTGTTAAAAGCAGCAATACTGCTGGTAGCAGAGGCATTAGCTCTATCATTCATTCAAGCAGCAGTAGCAGTTGCAGTAACTTTTCTGAAGAGAGTGCTATCTCTGACAGTGAAGATGAAAGGCTCCAGACTGGGTCTAGTTCTGACTCTAAAACACCGCACCACGATCAGCTTCACCTACACCAAAGGGAGGAGTCCTCAGTCTTTCAGCCAGTCAGGCTGGACCTGGCACCAAATACATCTCCTGGAGACCCCCCGGAAACATCTCTGACTGACCCCATCACACACTGCCGCACGAAGGTGGAGTTCGCTCTCAAACTAGGCTACCCCGAAGAGCTAGTGTTGCTGGTCCTGAGGAAACTAGGCCCTGACGCACTTATCAATGATATACTGGGAGAGCTGGTTAAACTGGGAACCAAAATAGAGATGGATCAGCAAGGAGGTCAAGCTGTCTCACAGTCTCCCTCGTCCTCTTTGTCCTCCACCTCCAACTCCTCTCTGGATTCTTCTCGGCTACTGTGCCGGTCCCACCTGCTAGAAGACAAAGAAAACCTGCGACCTGTTGTTGTGGATGGAAGCAATGTAGCCATGAGGTGAGGAGGAGAAGCTTTGGAATATACTAGGGTTTTGTTCTCCTTTCATGTATCTACCTCTTTACCTCACAAAGAGTGTAGCTTTATTACTTTATATTAGCTATTATCTGGCTTAAGAGCCTAACATATATAGCTAAGCTGAAAGCCATATAACACACATTTAGAGAAATGCTTATTTGTTGAAAACGTGCATTGTTTAGTTTTCTGAATTTTTGTAAATCCAGTTTTTACCAAAACCATTTAAGAAGATATCAGTTTAAAACTATTAATGTTAGTTACATGTTACATACTATACATGCTGAGACAAGCAGCAAGACTCCGGCATGCAATAGAGGAGACATCGGTGAAAACAGATGTAAGATTGATTTAATCAGATTTACTAAGAAACGAGTTGGAATACAGATGGGTTGCAAAGTGGCTTGCAGTGCTTTATATTGCCAATTCGAGAAGGGTATCAGCTAATTCTAGCTGAGCTTGAGATTGTGGCCTGTGTGAACTAATGCTATGCCTTTCTAGTTTGTATCACTGGTTTGTAATTAGTGACACAAAGTGAAACAATTGTTCATTGTGGGAAAATGTAATACATTATGTAATTTTTGTTTTTGCTAAATTGTTTTTCAAAGTCTTAGCAGTCAGGGAAAACAACTATTTAAAAAACTGTTCTTTCTCTGAGGGTTGGATTTACAACCTTAAACCTCAGATGGTTACAATCATTAGTAAAATGCAAAAACACATCTTTATCAACAATATCAACCTGAGGATACTCTACATTCAGATGCCTAATTCAAGAGTTTGACTTCTAAGCTTTTTTTGTGTTACTTGATTATAATTCAAAAAACATGAAAAACCTGCCGTACTGACAGTATGACTATGACAAGCAAACAGGCAAAGTTTAATCTTAGCTGTGTGGCTGATGCTTGCCTTCTGTTTGTGTAGTCATGGGAACAAGGAAGTTTTTTCCTGCCAAGGTATCAAGCTAGCAGTTGATTGGTTCTTGGAGCGAGGCCACCGTGACATCACAGTGTTTGTCCCTGCTTGGAGAAAGGAGCAGTCGCGACCTGATGCTCTTATCACAGGTAAAAATTACAGTCGTTGTCACAGTTGAAAGTCCCAGAATAACAACAGTGTGAAGGATGTGATTTAATATCCTGCTCTTGGAAGCATTTCCTATTATCCATTAACTCTAGTCTTTCTCTCTATATTTAACTATTGCACCTCTCCTTGTTCAGACCAAGAGATCCTGCGGCGTCTGGAGAAAGAAAAGATCTTGGTTTTCACTCCATCGCGACGCGTTCAGGGACGTCGTGTGGTTTGCTACGATGACAGATTCATCGTCAAACTGGCCTACGAGTCAGATGGTATAATTGTTTCAAACGACAACTACCGTGACTTAGCAAATGAGAAGCCAGAGTGGAAGAAATTTATAGATGAGCGCCTGCTGATGTACTCGTTTGTAAATGACAAGTAAGCATATCGCACCAGCACAAGAAGCAAATCTGTTGGATTTCCTTTTAACGCCATTGTTTCCCTGCACCTTTGAACATACTAAATAACATGCTGTCTTTGTGTTACTCTAACCAATTTGTTGTTTAAAAAAAAAGGAGAATTTCAACTTATGTCTGTGTTTGAAAGAACTCAATATTTGCATCTAATTTCAGTCTGTTAACTGTATATTTAGATTCATGCCACCTGATGACCCGCTGGGACGCCATGGACCTAGTCTTGAGAATTTCTTGAGAAAGAGGCCTGTTATTCCTGAACATAGAAAGCAGCCATGTCCTTATGGTAATAAAAAAAATGTTTAGTTATGTTTCTTATCAAATGCATGCTTATCAGCTATGCTGCAGAAGATGTCTGCTCTTGCATAGTGGAATTAGATAAAAAATTGTACGAGAATAAATGCTTTTTATTTCAGTACAATGACAAAAAAAACTTCATATTCTTTCTTCCATTAGGAAAAAAGTGCACATATGGCCACAAGTGCAAGTTTTATCACCCTGAAAGGGGTAGTCAGCCCCAGCGAGCTGTGGCAGATGAACTCCGTGCCAGTGCCAAAATTTCATCAGTAGCTTCAAGAGGCCTGCTGGAACATGCCCTGATGGCGAAGAGCCAAAAAAATGGTCAATCAGAAGGAATGGCTGAGGCCCCGCTGATTCGGGATACCGGAAAGAAACAGCCAAATCGGAGCCTTCAGAGCTCCTTCAGTGAGCTCTCAGAGGACAAAACTCAAGTCAGTTCCAAAGTGGAGGAACAGAGGAGAAACAGCAGTCTTAGTGGCAGCTGTAGCAATAACATTGTAGCACATCCTGCTCCAGGGGGACCGCCTTCATCTGGACATCTGGAAAGATGGGAACACCCTGCTGGAAGTACTGGATGCAGCTCCGGTATTGCCGGGGCTTCAGGACCAAACAAAGCTGAATCTTATTACAGATGCAGTTCTCCAGTGGTGGGCTACAACTCTGTGGTAAAGGCTTATTCCGGACTCAGTCTTGTAGTGCCACAGACTCCTGAATGCTTCTTTCCAGGTGAGCTCGGCACAAGTTCACTGGCTTCAGATTGTAGCAGTGAAAGCAGTGTCAGCTCAGATTCTTTCTCTCCTGACCCCGTGTTAGATGATAGCCCCAAGTGCCATCACCATCATCCCCACCACCACCATCATCATCACTACTCTGGCCAGTACCCTCACCAGGCAAGCCGTGTTTCTCCTAGTCTGAGCCAGCATTCTCCTCGTGGCTATGTCCATCCTCAAGGTCTTTGGAGACAACGTGATTTTGGCATAGAAGATACTCCAGCATCTGTCGCCTCTCGCATTTCGCCACATCACGTCAACACCGCTTCTGTCTACATCCAACCCCAGCAACAGCTTCAGCTGCTCGCCAATTTTCCAGGGGAACCACCTCATCCACAACATCCACCCCAAACACCCACTACTCACGCCCGGTCTCAGAGCTTCCCTCGAGGCCACAATATGGTGGGCTCCCTTTGGCCGGAACATGGGCTTCAGGACAGAGTGTGTGAAGGCTCACCAGTTCATTCTAGAAGAAACTACTCTGTGCGAACCCAACAATCTCAGCACCAGCAGAACTGGGACCCTAATTATGAGCCACCCCCTAAGCCTTACTATGATCTGTTTTCCTATAAGAGTTTTCCACAAGTCCATGGACACTCTCCTTGGGGCCAGCAAGTTCATTCATCACCACATGGCCTTTTAATACCAGGTCTTCCATCGCTTCCACAGCAGTCTCTTCCATCTGTCCCTACCCACAAGAGCCACATGCCCTCAGCAACCCAGCACGCAAAGCCAACTGCCTTGGGTCGATACCAGGACCTTAGGGAGAGGGTGTTTGTTAACTTGTGCGGCATCTTCCCTCCAGATTTGGTGAGGATGGTAATGACCAGGAACCCACATGTGACGGATGCTCAGGAGCTTGCAGCTGCCATTTTAATGGAGAAGTCACAGCACAGCTCTTGAATAAACACAGTGAAGTTTTCATCTTAACTAACTCATATTTGCGGGGATATCCTCTGTAAGCTTAATAAAAAAAGTCAAGTTGGGCATACAGAAACCAAAATCACAAGATACGAGACTCCTTCAGCTGTTAACACGCTGCCTTTTTAATGCTATTATTATACAGAGAAATACCAAAATTGCCATACTTTTTTTCTAGAAATATGCCTGCTACTTCTGAACGTAACATAGGAAAAGGTAGGGGTGCATCTGCATGTTTCATCTTTTTTGGTTATGAGTCAAAACAGCACTGTATTTAGGGAAGCTTTTAAGGTGTTTCAAGGGTGGCAGTATTGTTGATTTTAAACTTATTTATTTGTTACATTTAAGTTATTTATATAATTTTAAAATTATTTTAGTTTTATTGCACTTTTTGTTTTTTTGTTTTTCTTCAGATCATTTCTTTTGGCAATCATATCAGGGTATAATTATAGCCGTTTGCGCTGTTTCTCTGTTTCTAATTTTTTTAGTCACGGAGATGACAACATCGGGTATGTAGCTCTAACATTTTCAGCATTAACGTGGCACGCACGTATTTGCCACATTGCAAATACAGCCCGACCATAGTTGATGCTCAAGTAAGCCCAACAAACGGCTTTCTTTCTGTGCTGACAGGTGGCAGATCAGTTGTTGCGAGATTTTGTGGATTTCCCCCAACAAGGAAGTGAAACTTAACCAGCACCCACAAAAGAAGATAGCAAAAACTCCACTTGAAAACCCCAAGCTGTTGTTCACTTTTGAATGAGAGTTATTTCCTCTGTTAGGATAGCCCTGTCAGCTGACTTCACGGTTCATCACGCGCTGTTCCTTTCCATCGCTAAACAATATCAGTGTGCTAAATCAGGTTCAAAGTGTGGCAACTGGAAATGTTTATGGGGAACAGATTGTTGGTATTGTTTTAATTTAAATTATGTGTTAATTTATTATACTTAATGTGTGTGAATGTGAGACACGGGGTCTCGTTTATCAGTGGTGGAGGGTTTATCTGCCTCTAATGCTTTGCATACGGTTGTGTTAACTGCACAGATCCACAGTTTTTTTAGTTTTTTTTTTTTTAGTTTATGAGACATTGAATAAAAAAACAAAACAGGCACCGGGTGAGAATCATAACCTTAAAATCACTACATCACCACTGAACTACATGGTGGACCATGGTAGTTTTTTACTTTGCAGGGTTTTTTTCTCAGGAGATATTCATGTTTGGTTTCAAAGTCTGTGGTTCTGTTAAAAAAAGACAATAAAAATAGTTTTTAATAACTTCAACTGATCCTGACCATCACAGACCTCCTTAAATGCCAGCAGGGCTCGTATAGGTTTCCAGTTATCCTTACTTTTTTAACCATATTTTTTTTTATTTATATATTTATATTCATAATAATTTTGCAGTGCCCAAGGTGACTTCTGTGAATTGCCTGTTTTCTCCCAAAAATCGGGGGGGGGGGGGGGGGATTTAAAATATATTTTTAGTGTTTTAAAATTATTTTTAAGTTGTGTCTTCTTAATGCAGCTTGCTTGGAGCTGTGTGTTTTTGAATGAAATTATGATAATTTATTTTTACTATCTCTGCCAGTGAGGTTATTTTTATTGCCCGAGGAACTGTTTGGAAAGCTAACTCTCTCGCCTGGTTAGCTTAATTTCAAGTAGCCCGATGACACCTCTCTTAGTTGATACAAATTGTATCATATATGGTGAAAATAAACATTGTTTTATATGAAAATGTGAGAACAAGTTTTCAGTTGAATATTTTTATGTGGCAAAATATGTCGCCCCTGATAGTTCGGCTTTTATGTAAGGGGGATTCTTGTTCCCCGTTTCCGGGTGCAGTAAAGTCTCAAGTGCACTTTTTGGATATAGTTGTGTGTATTGTCGGTGAACGGAAAGCAAGGTGGAGTCTAGCTCAGAAATGGTGAAACCTCTAACACTGGTTAGCTAGAGGCTAAGTGGGCACACGCTCATAAAACAGTAAAAGTGATCAGGGTTAAAAGTTTTATAACAGAAAGAGCTTGTTAAAGTTGTTTTGTGATGTGATTGGCTGTTATTAAAGTTTCCTGGCATCACACTCCATGGGAGCAGCAAGCGCTGTAGCTAGCTTGACTGTTCCAAATGTTTCTTAAACACTTTCCAGAAAATGTATTTCTTTATTTCTGTGGAGCTTTCTAACATCAAAAAACTTTATTCTCAAACCCTGGAGAGTTGTATGCAAGGCATGAACAAATGTGAGTAACAGTCTGTCAGGTTTTTGGGGGTTTTTTTACACATTTTTTCTCTTATCATTACATTGTTATCCGCTATGATGCTAAAGGCTAAGTCTGTGGTAACCCTGCTAGTCTGGCACTATGTGCTAGTGTTTGCTAAATGGGTTAAGACACCCTACAGTATAATTTAACAAACTTCTAAAGTTATTGTGTTTACATTCTGATAAATATTAACAACTTTATTCAGTGTACAAATACATATTTTTCTATTATTACAAACGTTTTAAAAAGGTATTTTTCTAAATGTGTGTATTTTTTTTCTCAAAAAAAAAAAAAAATCCCTAGAAAGTGTGTGTTAAATCATGTCCTGACATCATGCTGTGAATGGATTTCTTCATAGCTGTTGCTTGAAAAAGTGAATTCCGACTGAACATGAAGCAAATTTCTGTCTTGAATTATATACTTAAATTTAAGTATAGCTAATGTGCTGACTACACAGATGTAAATGTTCTTTAGCTAGCAACATACAGGCCACATTTGGAATGACTACAGTTAAATCTCTTCTTTTTTCTGTCCTATGCATATGTCCATTTAATATTCTGTCTCTTTAGCTAGCAGTGATCAAAAAGAAGAACCTGGCTCTCAAGAATCCTGGATTTAAATATGTTGGAGAATTCTGCAACAACTAAGATGGTTCATATCAGTTCATGGGGAAAAGATCTGAAATGATAGACAGTATCAGAGATGGACCTAGTCACCGTGACGTCAAGCATTGAGTAGCAAAACCCCATTGAAAAGCACAAGCGTTTTCTTGCACCATCTTAGTGTTTTGAATCTGGACTCGGCAACTAGCATATCCTGGATTATCATTACTGTAATAAAGTACTTTAAGCTGCCCTTTTATTTCTGAAAGGGTCATCTATATATGACAATCATGGAGACAATTTTACCATCAATTATAGCCATGATTAGTCCCAATTTTGGCTCTCTAGGGATGGTCACACAGTCCTTGGAACTGGTCTGCAACTTCTGGTTGTGTGGGAGCAATGAGTAGTCTTTGACCAGTTTGCAAGTAGCTTCTGAAGGAGGATGCAAATGGATTGCTAAAGCCAGGGCATAATAAATATTCCACCACCGGCTGGCAAAAACCTCCTTGCGACTGCTTTGGTTGCTAGCAGGTTGGTAGCAGTAAGCATGGAACACACCAACTTCGGTTGCAGTTTTTCTATCCCATAGGTGGTAGTTAGCATTTTCCCTGCAAACTACAGACGATGGTAGCAATCTGCTGACAACCAAAGCAATAATAGGAGATTTGTATGTGTGTAGTGAACTCAGATTTGCCTCCTGTTCAGTCTGAATGCGCTTTATTTGCATTTTGAATTTGCATGTGGGGTTTGTATTAACCGATGACGAGCAACTTGTCATTTGTTGCTCATTTGACTAAAATCATGATGTGTGTTTGTATTTTATTAGGTGTTTTATCGATAGAAAAAATGTAAAATGCCGACAGTCCCTGTTTAGCACAGTTTATTCACATGTTTATTTTTAGTGTGCTTTAATACAGCTTCATTTCTGCTACAGAAATAAGTAAGCGCCATCTCTTCAGGGACCACAGCCAAGGAAAAGGCTGTTTGTTGCTCATCTCTCGGGCTAGTGGTGCTTTTATTAAACCAAAATTAAAAAGGAAAAAAAGTGTTAGACCATTGCTGCTGTTTCACTGTATATTCTGCTAGGGAATAAAGTGGTTCTTTCTATAATGTGATCCAGGATTATGGTGGTAAATCACAGTATTGATTCATACATAGAGTTAACAAATTAAAAGGAAAACCTAAAAGGAGGGGAGGAGGGAATTTCTGGGTTGCATTTGTCCCCTTGGAGGGAAGCGTCAGTTGTTCTGGGGCGTCATATTTATCCTGTGACAAAACATTTCAGTTCAGATGGCATTGATGAGTTGATCACCTGACTCCAACCCCACCTGCATGTTAAACAATGCTTCCCACCACCATCATCAAAACACTAAATGCGGGAATATCTGATAGAAGATATCCAGATGAGTGTCAGAGACGTGGAAAATTGACATTGAAGCCGTTTTGTTTGTATTTGGTGGACCAGCGCTGTATGTTGTCACTCATCACTATATTGATTAAGGTGATTAAAATTGTGCTTCACAACAACTTTTTTGATTTTTGGTTTAATGTACAGTACTTTCACTTTTTCGCCCCTGTATGAGTTTAACTTTTTATTCTATAAAACCACCATTCCAGAGTCTGTTTCAC
The DNA here is from genome assembly GCF_018398535.1 of Haplochromis burtoni. NCBI lineage: Eukaryota > Metazoa > Chordata > Actinopteri > Cichliformes > Cichlidae > Haplochromis > Haplochromis burtoni. The sequence goes on along the minus strand of NW_024582515.1, from coordinate 1,145,362 downwards.
CAAACATTTGTTGTACTCTATTAAGCTTTAGAGATTGAAACCCAAAACAAGAGCACATAAAACAAATGTGACATACCTACAGGATCAGGGAAAATGTGGCTGAATGAGACATGTTGACTGTTCTTGTGAGTGATGTAAAAGTGACCAATAAAAGCCTCACTTAAAGCTTTCCCGTCCTGCCTGGTCTGTGTACATGCTGTATTTTGGTATAGTGTGATTTGAAATAAGAGTCTTTTAATTTTCCTTCATGAACATTTTTATTTGTATTAAATGTAATGTGCCTACACTGAACCACAGATGCCACAGAAACCTGCATGATCGCTTTTGGATGGACCTTATCACACCGATTTTAGAAGAGAGTTTTTCTTTTGGGTATTTTGGACACAGCAAGAGAAGTGACATCACTGCTCTACTGCAGTTGTGTTTACTTGCATCACTCTTCCTGTTTTTTGACGATCTATCAGCTGTGGCAGGAAACAATGAAAAGTGCTGTGAAATGTTTCCATTAAGTGAAAATGAAACTTTCCACTTTGCGACCCCGTGAAAAAATTAAGTAAATTCCATGATTCAGTAGCTGTAAAACCACCTGTAGTAGCAATAACTGATCTGTTTTCTGTATAAATTTCTGTCATATTGTGGAGGATTTCTTTACAGCTTCAGTCCATTGAGGTTTGCAGGCATTAGTTTACTCATATTTTTGCCATTCTGTTACAGATTTGCTGGTGTGCTTTGGATCATTGTCTTGATGACCTAGTTTGACTTCATGATTCATGACTGACTCTATGCCTGCGAGGTGTTCAGCTCCTGTAGCTGCAAAGCAAACCCAAATCATGACACCTCCACCACCGTGCTTGACAGCTGGCATGAGGTGTTTATGGTAATATGATATGAACTATATTTGGCTTTCACTTTGCTGGGACATCCACTCATGGGAAGATTATGGTACTGTGTTAAACCACAGCTAAATGCACCACAGCAGCGAACTCCCAACACTTCTGCTTCTATAGAGGTGCTCAGGCCACATCCTGCAAATCTGAGACTCATTCTGTTTGACAGAAGAGTCAGGACCAAGATCATACCATAGGTGTATTATTGGAAATATAAATTCATTCTTTATTGTGAGACAAAATATATATTGAAACAACTGCCTCAATGGAAAGAGAACGCCAAGCAAATCTAGTTTGCTTATCTGCCTGCTAACGGCTCTCTGTGAGCACACAAGCTGTTAAAGAACAAGTTAACTGCTGAATGTGGACGACAGCGTAACTGTACCAAAACAAAATGACAGCAGTGAAAGGGAAAGAAATGACACGAGTAAAGCAGTTTTAAAAAAAAATTTAAATTGTTCTGCTGAAGACAAAATAAAGGTACAGATTAAAGCGAACTCCCAACATCAATAAGCTATAGCTACAAATGATCCTTTTATTTTGTTGAATAAAAGAAACCATTTCGGAACAGTCACGTTTTGTCTAAAGGTTGCGATATTGTTTAATTATCAAACATGCAAGCATTTTAAATTGCTAGTAATGTACAGGGAGACGACACGTTGCTTGCTATTTGTCCAGATTTATTAAAAGACGTGTGCTTCATCGAGGCGAGGGCAGAGCTCTAAAAAGCAGAAAGCTGAGTATGTGGCTGGCCAGCCGCTGCTAGGCAGAGCTTTGGCGAGGTTGAAGCTACGAAGCCCGCTATCCCATCTTTCTCCGGGGTAGAGAAAAGGTAAGCTATCCTGCAGTGGCAGCAGGTTTTGGGCTTTACAAGGAGAGTGAGGCGTTGACATGGCAATGAGACCAAACAGTCTCTTTTCAGTGTCGTGTCCATCCACGTTTCTGGCTCACATGGACTCAAACTCATCTATACGCTGCTTGGTGTTGCCCTGGCGGATCTGCCGTAGGGTTTTGTACTTGTCTCTGCCCGCTTTGACGTTCTCGGCATGTAGCATGTCGTTCTGCGTTTTCTTGGTGTCGTCCCGAGCCTCCGCCAACTCCGAACTCAAAGCCTGGACGGAAGACAAAGGGAGGGAGGTGGTGAGACACAATTCACTTAAGATCGACTCCATTGTTGCTTGAATGAAATATTTGCTTAAATTTATATCAACTCCTACAGGGAGTTGATATATACAGGGAATTTTGGCTTTTGTTTATTCAGTCAAGTTTTAAAGACCAGAAACACAAAGACACATTGTTGTAAAGATCAACAAACGGCCAAGAAATGCTGAATTCTGACAGCCGGCAGCTTGTGGTTGCTCCCATATCATAATAAGGATGAAAAGCTTTTAACAGCTGCCGTTCAACAGGACATCGGTACATCTGACTGATAAAAGAAAACAACCTGCCAGGCTGGCTTATGCGCCACCTGATTTGCAGATAAAAGGCAGTGTTAATGTATTTTCACAGCTGCTCTGGATTCAGACAATCCGCCGCTGTAACCGAAGCTGCAATCAAATCTGTCGTATATTCTAATGTGCAGCAGGAAAACTTACGAGCTTTTCACTGCACAGGCTACTTTCTGCGGATTAAACTACAAAATTCAGACCCAGATCTTTTTTAGCAGCTTTACCGGAAAATAACTTTGCCACAGTGTCTACGCAGCAGTGGTTTCAGAAAGGATGCAGTCCTTCCACCAACGCTTCACCTTAAGATGTACAGATTGTACGATAGTGCCAATGAGGACAGAAAATTAGTGCAATCTTTGTTTTTCCAATGATTGCATGTGTTGAGAAACATCAAAAACTCGACCGACTGATACACAGTACTTCCTCACTTTGTTCACCACACTGAATAAAGAAGTCCATTCAAAGTTTTGCAGAAATTTATTAATAACAACAAAAAAACCCATCAAATTGTACGATTCTTGGCTTTTGTCTAATAAACTGAAAGAAGCATTATTTATTTAGTCCTTTCAGCTTTGTAACAGTCCTGAAGTTGCAAATGATGCCAGATACACAGATTGCGTTGAAAAGTGGGATTAGAGGCTTTGCATTTGCACTGACAAACTCGACTGTGCCGGTCTTGCAGAAACCCGTTTTCTCAGGTGGTGTTTCTGTTGTAGCAAACTGGCAGCAAGTGTGTACGTGTCTGCCAGCTTGGATGTTTGATAAAAGGAGTTCTCATTAATGCAGAGAAAACACACACATACAGTTTTTGTTGTGTGCATCTAAAACAGCTTACGGGACACTTTATTAGGTACATCTACTCAACTACTACGTGCAAATAGCTAATCAGCTAACCACATCTCAGCAACTCAGTGCATTTAGGCATGATCAAGATGACCTGCCTAAATTTAAGCTGAGCATCAGAATGGGAGAGAAAAGGGACTTTGAGTGACTTTGAACATTAAACGGTTGTTGGTGGGCTGTCTGCCTTTCAGAAACTGCTGATCTACTGGGATTTTCCCCACACACCCATCTCTAGGGTTTACAGAAAATATTTTCTCTTCTTAAAAGCAAAAACGAAAATATCAAGTGAGCGGCATTTTCTCTGGGTGAAAACAGCTTGTTGATGCCTGCAGACAATGGCCTGCTGCTGGAAACTGCTAGAAAGGCAACAGTAACTCAAATAACCTCTTGTTACAATCAAGGTATGCACAAGAGCATCTCTGAACACAGCCAACTCACACCTTGAAGCAGATGGGCTACACCACACCGGGTGACACTCCTGTCAGCTAAGATCAGGAAACTAACAATGACCACGACAAGAAGATATCTGAGATCAAATGGTCACCAGCTGCTCTCAATCCAACTGGGCACCTTTGGGACGTTGTGGAACAGGAGACGCACATCATTAATGCATGCAGCAACTGTCTCGTCGATATGGACAGAAATCTCTGAGCATTTTTCGAGGTCTTTGTTTAATCTTTGCCGTGCAGGATTAAAGCAGTTGCCCAGCAAGTGGGACCTAACAAAGTAACCAGTGAGTGTGTACCTTTGGAAGAATCCCTCCCCCAGAAACTCAGGCTCATTTCTACCTGTAGCTGTTTCTTAACACGTTCGTTCTTCTGCGCCTCAGTGATTCGTTCCTCCTCGCTGCGGTGGCTGGTGACGCCGTCGCTGAGAAGCTCGGCACTGGCCTCGGCGTTCGTTTCATCCTGCTCGTCGTTTTCTGGCGCCGGTGGAGATGTCATGGCCGTCTTAAGTTCTTCCCTGGTCTTCTCCAGGTCCTCTTGTGCTGACAGAGCCTGGAAAGAAGATACATGCATACTTAGAAAGAGTAATGACAACCACACAAACACACAAACACACAAACACAGGCATTACTTTGTGTTGCCATTCTGTTGCTTCCTCTTCTTTTTTTCTCTTTGCGTCCTCAAGCAGAGCAATTTTGGCAGTGAATTCTGCTAACTCAGCAGCCTGTGGAAAATAATAACACATCCAAGCAAAAACTTATCACAAACATAACTGACATTTCAAGCACACAATGCTATTTGCAATGCAAAATAATATGAAGCAGAAATAATGATGCAATTCTCATATTTTAGGGAAAGGATGGTTCTGGTGGAGAAACACAGCCTTTGCTACATGGTTACAATTTTTTTTTTACATTATGTATTTATTTATAAAAAAAAAAATTCTAAATGTGAATAAAAGAGGAAAATGATGAATAATCACTGAACTGGTCAAACATGAATCTATAACAAAAAACTGTTATGTGGTTTTTCACAGATCTGGTGGCATCTACACCTGCACCACAGCACCAGTATAAATGAATGAATATCCACGTGCGTGTGCAGGTACCAGTTGTTCCTGGGTCTTCATCTGGTCAGCGGCCTGCTGAGCCAGCGCTGTCTTGGCCTCCTCCGCCACCTGCCTCTCCCTCTCCAGCCGCTCTGCTTCTTCCTTCGCCCGCTTCCTCTCCTGCTCCAACTCTAGTGCTCTGCGGGTCTGCTCCTCCAGCTCTGCAGGCACACGCATATCACCGTCTCAATATGCATCGCTAACATGCAGTGACCACAGTTTCAGATTTGTTTTTTAGAGTTTTTGTTTTCTATTCAGTTCAGTTTCCAGAGTAGATTTGATCGTGTCAGTTTAGCCCCTTTTTGCTCTCAGATTATTTCGTTTTTATGTGGTCCAGGGTTAGTTATAGTGTTTTAAATGGAGTCACCTCTCAGCTTATGCAGGCATCTAAAGTCTTAATACAGAAATCCATTTATTTAAAAAAAAAAAAAAAAACTGAAGTCAACATGAGTTAACTAAAATGTTTCTCACATCTACTTTTAAGCTTTACTTGCAACCCTGGATGTAAAGTCGTCAACAAATATAAAGTTTTTTAAATAACATGTATTTTTAATGATGAACCGAAAACATTTTATGTTTACCCGGTAAAAAAAAAAAAAATCCAAGTTAAAGAACTGCAGCAGACCAATATTTTCAAACGTCACGAGTTCTTTAAAATATGTTTATTTTTCATTTTTTAAACTTCCACATTTGTACCTGTACAGTCCAGATACAGAGTGGTGAATCCAACGCTTCAAGCATTTCTTAGATTAAAAACACTCCAGGTGTGAATTGTTCTTAATCTTCTGGGATCGGCGCCAGTACAGCCTGCTGCTGCCTGCGGTCTGCACTGCAGCTTCTATGTTATGCAAATTCAGAAAATTAGTAATAAGATGATGAACCACAGATGCTGATCCGTCTTAGATAGCAGTTCCCAAATGTTAAACATCAGCCAAGTAACGCAAACTTGTGGGTAGGTGTGCAGATTATCAGATTAGATACACTTCACAATAACCCTCACTTCAGGATGGGAAACTGCATTTGACCTCCAAGGAATGAAAAACAGCTCCCTGTTCAGTGATTAAAACATTATTACCAAATGTCTCTTATCAGTTCAGTACTGAAACCACAATTAAAGTTATGTGTGAAATGACATAAATAAATATAAATTATGTCACTATAAAAGACTTGTGGCTACAAACATGTAATGACTCCCAGGACTAAAGGAAATATCTACGTCTCACAGGCTGACGAACAGAGGACGTGCAGTACGAGGTGAGAGTGACCGGTCGGTTTGTTTTTATCTGGCTACATCAGATGATCTGATATCGTCGAGTTGGTGTTGTTCCCACATCATCATAATAAATATTGTTCCAGGTTCAACACTGCAAGTGACCAATCACATTGTTGTGACGTAATACTAAGGAAATGTCCAAATATAATTATACTCGACTCTAATCTGCTACTATGTGTCTTTTACACAGCTGGAACTGCAGCTGCTAGACCACAGCTTAGAAAGTTGATCAGACTGTCACCAAGAGTACCTGTTAAATCAATCAAATTAATTTCACTTTGATGTTCCAACAAACTCTCCTCTGACTGTGGGTCAGCAAGCTTTATAGTTTAAATGCATACACTTTTTTACGTTATGTTATCTAAGTTCTCTGTGATCTAAATCACCAGATCTTTTGCCTGATCTGCAGCAGTCTGAAATTTTAGTGTTTTCTGTTCTCTAAAGTTTTTTAATCACCATTTTACCATCTTCATCTGTGATCAGTGTAGGAGGTGAAAGGCCCCCTTTAATGCGAGCGTGCACAGAGCCTGAGACAGAGAGCTAAACAGAGAAAGCTGATAACCATCACCATGACAGCAGTTATCTCCGAGTGGGGCTTAGGTTTTGCTGAGCCAGCTAAAGCAAACAAAGCCCAGCCGTAATACTTCCTTGAGCTTCGTTTGTAGTACACCCCACTGTCACACACGCGCACGCACACACTAGTGAAGTGGGTGGAGACGTACCTTTCTGAGCTCTCTGAGTTTGCTCTTCGATCTGCCTCAGCCTCTCGATCAGCTCTTCCTTCTCTCGCTCTATTCGCTCCTTCTCTTTCTCTGCAAGCTCTCGCTTTTTCTTCTCATTCTCCAGCTGTGCCCTGTCCAGACCACAAAGAAAGCAAACGTCACATGATTGTGTACCGACAAAACTCAAGAGGAAGGTTTTAAAGGTTTGTGTTGAGTCTGGCTCCCTGCTGCTGTGTCTCCAGCTTCATATCAATTAACCATTTAACCCAGTTTCCCACAGAAAGCTGTGGTTCCTTTGTTCATGTGAACCCGCTGACACACACAAAAAAACATGTTTTTTCAGGCACTGCGTGCACACTCAGTTCGACTGACTACTCAGCTTACATCATTCTTGCAATATTATGCCAAATTTACCTGTTTATCCATAACAACCACATAATATTGGCACACACAGACTGAAGATGATAAAACAATATGTTTTAGAATCACTTACAAAAAAAAACAAACAAAAAAAAAACAAAACCCTTATGTAGTCAATAAAAGACACTTTTACCAATTTGTTAAGTAAAATTAAATTACCCACACACACAAAAATTCAGCACAAAGTGAAACCAATGCTGGACACATTGATGGCATTTATAAAAATCGCCACATCACCTGCTACCAAATAGAAATATGTGGAAATTTACAGTTAACAGAAAAAAGTAAAGTTCAGCCTTATGATTTTCTACAAAGCAACACTGCCCCCTAGTGGCCAGAAAGGGTTACTAGCGTACTGTCACTTATGTAGTTGTCATACAAAGCGTGCAGTACTAGGAGAAATACAGGATAGACTGGTGGGAAATGACTACCATTTAAAACTGCTGGTATGTATTTAGATATAAACTTCATGCAATAAATCCATTAATAGGTCTTTTTGCGCCGTACCTCTCCATCTGCTTGTGGTGCTTCTCCTCCCTGGCCTGAGCCTTCATCTGCTGCACCTCAATAGTATCAGGCTTCCTTCTCCTCATGTACAGCTCGTGGTTTCCCATACACAACGCCAGGATACGCTTGTTGATCCTCAACCGTGGGGCATAGAACACAAAGTCCTTGAGGAAGCCAGCATAAGAAAGGTTAGTAAGTAAAAATTTTATTCTTCTGTGGGGGGGAAAAAAACAAAACATTAAACCGTGTATGAATTCATCAGCACTTACTGGAGCCTTCTTGTCAATGGGCTTGATGACAAACTTCTTGTCATTGAAGGAAATGTTTCTGATCTCGCTCCAGGGGAAACCGATCTTTGGTGACAACCTGAGGCAGCAGAGAGAGATTTTACTCCACTTAAGATAAACGCACGAGCTGGTAAACATAAAACTTCAAAACAACAGTGGCTTTCAGACGATGGGTGCCCATTAAAATCCTGGTTTTGATTCAACAATCAGTTGTGTACCACTGTTCACAACCATTAGAGGGAAATAATGTCAGTGCATCCCAGGCCTCATTTACATACTCGGACTAAATATCAAAAAAGTGTTAGAAGGTGGATTTAACGATTTAAACAAACGACTGAATCAAGTTTTCTTGTGTAATTAAGTTCTAAACCAGCAGTCCCCAACCGTTTTTGTGCCACGGACCGGTTTATGCCCGACAATATTTTCACGGACCGGCCTTTAAGGTGTCGCGGATAAATGCAACAAAATAAAACTAGTACCGGTACTGAAAAAAAAGAAGATTTATTCATAACACACGTGAAAAGACCCAGGAAAACTGAGTTAACGATAACAAAATAACGCTGAAAACCGATAAAAAACCCTGAAAATCATACATTTCACACCTGAGCCTCAACTCTCGCGGCCCGGTACCAAACGACTCACGGACCAGTGCCGGTCCAAGGCCCGGGGGTTGGGGACCGCTGTTCTAAACCGCATTAGTGTATGTATGCCAGCCATCAATCTCTGTTCCACTTTTTCCCCAAATGAAACCGAGCAGCTGTCTAACAAAACGTCTCTTTTTGTTCCATTTTGCTCCTTCTTTGGTTAAAATGACGTATTGGTTTTCATCCGCTACATGAATGATTTCGGCAAACAAATACTGAGCTGAGTCACTGATCACAAGAAACAATGATGATATCCACGAATAACACAACAAGTATACATCCATGCAAATGTGTAGATTTATTACTTGTCTTCATGCTCGTAGATGTTGAGTCCCAGGGCGTCGACCCCGAGCCACAGCTCTGTGCCCTTCTTGTTTTTAATTTCAAAGTAGTTGACGCCATACATCTCCAAGTCCTGGGCGATCTTCAGATACTCCATCATCGCGTCCTCCCTGCACACACAATAGGAGAAAACAGTTAGCAGAGAAACATGCAGGAGCCAGTGAATGAAACTTTCCATGCAAAATAATATGAAACCATAACCATGAAACTTTCACAATACACTCACCTGAGCATGCTTCTGTGCTCCTCATGCCACGTCTGTATTCTGTCCTCCCACTGCTCCTTTGTCAACTTGTGCTGCTCCAGAACTCTACAGGACACGCCGAGGAGAAAAGGACACAAGAGACACAACACAAGAGTTAACAGTGAAAACAATAACACAAGAAGCACTCCTGGGCTTTTAATCATGCTAAAATGTACACATTTTTACTCTTAACAAAGAGAGACTCTGGAATCAGATATTTCAATGTGGGTCTTCATTAGACCCACGTGGAGTAGCATATTATGTCTACTGATTTTACCTCTGTGGCAGTAGCCGGTCAGATGCCAGGTAGCCAGGCTTGTGAATATCGTTGTTATAGTCTCCGTATTTGGCCTGAACAGCATACGAGGCCAGCAGCACGGCTGTCTCTGGAGGACAGTAGTTCTCATCATTCAGAATGGCCTCCTTTACCTGCTCAGAGGACACATATAAGCAAAAACACACAAGCGTCAAGATCTTCTGACTCCATGATTCATGGGTAAAAAAGAAAATTCTGTTTTTCCAGCAGAACTGAGTTGAACTAAAATAGTAATGCAGTCCAAAGATGTTTTAAAATACATTTATATCATTAATTAGGAATTCCTTTCACACTCTGGCTTTCTCCCATCTGTCTTGTCCCTCTCTGTTTAACCCCAACAGATGGCTACGCCTCCCTGAGCCTGGTTCTGCTGGAGGTTTTGTCCTGTTAAAGGGGAGTTTTTCCTTCCCGCTGTTGCCAAGGGCTTGTTCATATGGGGTCATCTGATTGTTAGGGTGTCTCGTAGGGTTTGTAACCTACAACATAAAGCGCCTTGAGCAGACTGCTGTTGTGTTTTGGCGCTACAAGCCAAATCATCTTTGGCAGATGTAAGCCAATGCAAAGCATTCCATCTTAAGTCCAAAGAAGGAATTTCTGAGTTAGTCGGACTTCCAACTCAGAAGTTGGTGATCCCCCACCAACCCTAACTTAACAGTCCAAATGGCGGCAGTGTATGTAAACATTTGTGACTTGTAACCTGCACTACTACATATGTGTGTTTGAGACATAAGCCAAAATAAATAAATAAATTAAATAAGCCATATGCAGAACACTGGCCATGCATGTGCCTCATTAATGGCTCTACCTTTACCTTTGCTAAGCACTGAAACAAACCTTGTTTATTCTTGCTTTTCTGACATTCCTAATGGAATGTGCTGAACTTGGGAGTAATGTCACTTCCCAGTTCCGCCTTCCAACTTACGATGCAAATGGAACACAGGACTCTGTTGCGGACACGGAAACATCACAGCTGAGTAATCATTCCTGTTTCACCTGGATGGAAGCACACTGCCTAGGCTGCATGAACAGTTGGTGCATTGTAAAGTGTAGTCTCGAAAAACTGGCAGGCAAGTGCACCTCAGGTGGCGGACTACAAGGACGTTTCAAAGAAGCATAACGGGAATCACTGCTCACCCGTGGTGTCTCCAGCTGTCCGCGCCCACAACAGAGTATAATTGAGGCCTTTTACTCATATATCAGAAAACTGGAGGTGACAACAGTCAGTGGGTGGGCTATAGTTAAATGAATGTAGAGGAATTACAGGGATTTTCACTAAACAGCAGGATTCAGAGAATAGTGTTTCTGTCAATATTATTCAGCAGCGGGGGATGCACATTAAACATGGTTATTAAAACAAAAACAAAACCCCCCAATTTAGCTGACAGACATTGGCAATGCAGATAGGGAAATAAATAATGATTTAAAACTCCAGGAAAACAAAGAAATCATATCTGAAACGTTCCAAGTATTTCAGCTCGTCATCAAACCACCTTTCAATATTATATTTAATAAATGTAAGCCAGCGGCAACCATACGTACTCATTTATTTGCTGATATGTTGATCCATCTACTGCCAATAATTGATGTAGAAAGCAAATATACCGGTAAGCATGATCTATACTAACCACAATAGCCACATTATATGACACCAGCTCAAAAAAGGTGTAATTATTGTCTTAGATAAGAAAGGCTCTTTACAGCTGTAAATCCAGCTCAGTTTTCATGCAGGTTTAACCTGTACATGAGCTTGGCAGCCTGAGCAGTTCACAGTACCTGCAGGAAGAAAAGTTTCTGTGTGATCTCCTGGATGAGCTCCTCAGAAACATCCTCAGGGAAGAACTTTGCTCTGAACTTGAACTGCAGCGGATTCTCCTTCTTGACATCCTGCTGGGTCACCTGGAAGGAACACCCGAACACAAGCCTTCATCATCTGCCCTTTACAAAGTGCATGTGACATGAAAGTCCTGAGAAAACTAAACTGAAAATACATTAAAAACAGATCTCAGTGTTCATGGTTCATCCTCTATGTCGTTTTATAAAGTATTAACAACAGGATGGTGAATGTTTACCATTTACAAGGAGTCATAAGATTAAAATGTTTTCTTAATGTGAGAATAAATTCAGTTGTTACAAAGAATATAAACATAAGCATGCTTAAGCTACGCTGAGGGATGGAGTTCTTCCTGTGTTTTGAGCAGCCTCTCTTAGGGCCTCTCACCTTCTTATTGAGCTTGAGCCACGTCACGTAGCCTTTGCTGTCTGTGTACTGCAGGCCGAAGAACCAGACCTCCCTCAGACCGACTGTTTTCACCACCTGAAACCACAAATATATCTTATGTTTTCCACTTCCTCTTCAAAAAGTCTCAAAATTTCCCCGACACCTGTAGTCAGTATGACTGTTGTCTGTACTTGCAGTTTCAGTTCTTTCAGGATTTGAGACCACAAATTGTACGCACTGCGTCAGATAAAGTAAAAGTGCTCTGTCATCTCACTGGTATCGTGTACTGACAGCAATCTTACCAAATCGATGCATCATTAAAAAGTGAAACTGAATATTTTCCCCTCGTCTTTCCTCCCTGTTCTCAAACACAATTCTCTGTTTGTCATTCACAAACTATTGTCTCACATACACACACAGAGAGGAAGCGTGAGAAAGAGACACAGATGATCCCAGAGGGGATTGTAGACACTCTCTCAGATGTTAAGGTGATTTACACAGTCAATACCACGCCACTTCTACCATGTAATTAACTCTTTCTCACGCACAGAGAATAATAGAGATGCTGACATAAACAAGCTAAATACCCATGTCGCATGCACGCACAACTGCGAAAGCCCCCACAAACGCCCATCCAAAAAAAAAACCAAAAAAAAAAACCCCACACCGTTGCGATGGTAACGGTACAATCAATTACATTTGCAAACACACACACATACGCCTACACAGAGCAGGCCTCCAGTGGGACTGCGGTACGAGGAGACAGCTATGTGGATAAGAGACTTCAGGATGAGAGGGGAGGAATGATGAGTGTAGCAGAGACGGGGAAAGACGATCAAGCTGCCTGGACCTCTGAGCAGGACTCTCATACTTTCAGGCTAGATAAAAACATTTGCTCACACGGGCAGTTTTACAAGCGAGTGTGATCATCACCCATCACAGGCTTACATGTTTGGGTTAGTTTGTCTGAAAAGCTTTTCCATCATGCTGTGGCCTTTTATCATCCTGTGTGTGTGTTTGAGTGAGCCATTTATAGTGAGCTCTGCAGCCTCTTTATCAATGAAGCCCTCACTTCATTCATGCGAATCTGGACCACTGCGAATGAATCAGGACATGCAGCACAGTTTTTCCCTGTGCTGCATGTCATTTGCCTTTGCCTCCGTTTGCCTTCTGGACATGTGACTTCCTGTACTGTAGGTAACATAGCCACGCTGCATTTAAGGGATCACAGGATTATAAAGGATGCAGAAGAAATATAGCTCCTGAAGCACGTCAGTTGTTGCTATGCATATCAATCACACTTTATATGACGGACGGTTTAAAAAGAACTACATCCGAGTCCTACAAAAAGACAACCATGTCAGCATCTCCATGACCGAGGTTGGTACAGACAATCTTTATCAGCTGATCGCCTCTGACAGTTCTGCTGCTTGCAGCGAGGACTATAATACTACACAGTACTACAGTGTGTAGACTGGTGTGCTTCATGGAGCACTGTAGTGAGATGTTGCCACACTCCTGGACCACAGTGTGGCTTCAGGACTTCTTGTGGATGTTAATTTGAAATGTGGAGGGACTGTACTAGCTGTAATTGAGAGGTGGTCTAACATGAAGTAATGTCCTTTTAGATGTTGGAATGCATTCATATCCTCATGAGGGAATTTGCCGTCATTATGGGTCCAATCCAGTCTGAATCATCACACTGTTTGGATTCCTCTGTGGAATGACTGTGGCTGTGGATATTTAGTGGATCCAGACCACGCTCTGCACCATTTACAACAAGCAGCTGAACACTTTGTCTAACATTCATTTCAGCTCCGCTGCCACAGCAACAGATACAAAGTCTTTTCCACTTTAAACCTGTTTTTTTTTTTTGAAGATCACAAAAAGGCTCATTTTTAATAGTTTAAAAAAAACAACAAAAAAAACAAAACATTTTTAGTACCAGTTGAGGTTTGGTTTTCTTTTTATTGTGCAAAGTTGTTTTTCCACACTTTGGTTACTGTAACACTGTAATTTTCAAACTTTTGGGATATTTCTTCTTATTAACAAAAAAAAAAAAAAAAAAAGTTTAGAAATATAACCAAAACAAATCCATCAAATAAAGATTAAGGTAGTTTCCTACATATAGCAAAGTTACAGCAGGAATTGGGCATCTCTGGACTGAACAAACCTATTTTATCAAACTAGCAGAATTCTTTCTAGGAATTCTGACTGTACATTGGCTAAATCCATACATCTGTAATACCTTGGCTGCCTGCGTAACAGCTTTGCCCTTAATGATGGGAATTACCAGAACAGACAACACGGCGATAACAAGCCTTGAAATAATAAAGGGAGGAAAACAAAGAGAAAAGACAGGAGCTATCTTCATTTTGGAACAATTAAGATTTGTATTTTCATGTAACATAATCACAATAATTACTCCAAATATCCACCATCGTATCTATTTCTAGCTGAATAAATGCTATAATATGTGAAGGGTAGAATTTTCACTGATATTAAGAATTCGGTTCAGGTAAATAACTGATTTTTAAAGCTTTTTTAAGTGTGTACTAATAAGAATTAGCCGATGTTGGTTCGAAGCCTTCTCAAGTAGCTCTAGTGAAATGCTCAAAATCACCACAAGGTGGTGCTACCTCCTTTTTTAGAGTTGAAAGGCACACAGACAACAAGGAGCTCATCTGTATGGCTACTGAATGTAGCCCTGTGGAGACCTGTCATTGTTTGGTCTCTGTTGAGTCCTGTAGAACAAAGAATCAGTGTCTTCATTCACATGTCTGAAACCTGTCAAAATATCCCACACCAATGCTATATAAGCCACTCACATGCTACAAGATCTCATCATTCAATACTTTATCCCCACTGGCTTGTTCATTTATAAGCTGCAAGGCATCCCATCTATTGCTTACTTTCGGTCGCTTTTAAAACCAAAATAATCTCAAACAAATGAATATTTGGTATTCTTTTTATGAGCGTGAATATAACACAAACACACTGAACACACATATCACTGTACGCTGACTGTAAACAAGCATCCTTTGGCAGATTCAGTACTATGCAGCACAAGTGCACGCACACACACAAATCACTGGGCATTTGACAGTTGGTTGCTATGGTGATGCATAGGCACAGGCAGCTGAAACGTTCAGATTTGGTGCGTCTGTGTGTTTCATAGAAAGAAAAGCGATATTAGAGAGTAATGGATGCAGAGACTTTGTGAAGTCACCAAAAAAAAAAAAAAAAGAGCCAATTCATGTTAACTACAAAATTAACTAATGTGTTAATATTCCAGTGTCACGCAGTTTTACACCTGCATTTCCTGCAAGATTAAAATGTTTAGTGTCAACAGAAGCTGGCATCTTTCTCTGTGGTTTCCACGAGTCAGCTACAACCACCAACTGTCATCATCCTTTCAAACAATCAGATGAGCTGATCAGTGTCAGAATATGAATGAGAAAAAAATAACTGTATAACAAATGTTAGGAAAATCCGTTTACGAGTCACAGAAGCAAGTCATTAAGTGAGTCTGATTTCTCTATGGATCCTGGTACCCAAAGGTCAAAGGCACGTTCATAGACAGCTCTGAAACAGAACGTGGTTGCTCAGCTATCCACAGCAGGAAGCAGAACACACAAATACAAAAACAAAACCACAGTTTCACTGGGTGTGTATATTGCACAAATACTACAGATATGATCTGCAGCTTTAGACTGCAACAAGTCCTGATTTCTGCTGTTAAAACAGATCTATTACAAACACACAGCCTTACTCCCCTCATGCTGTACAGAACATGAAAACAAAAGCGACAACAAAAGCAGAAAACAAATGTGTCTCTCTCGCATTTTGTCTTCACAGTATTCCACCACAACCTCAACAACCCTTTGTAGTCTGACATGAAACGACACTGAAAGCTGCCCTTTTACTTCCCAGACAGCGTACACACGTACACAGTTATGCACACCATCCACACAATACTTCCACCCATCTGCTGACTCCTGAAAGCTCCTCTTTTGAACAAAGAGTGCTTTATATGTTTTCTTTGTACAGAACCAGTACCAACCCGAACCCAGCCAAGCACGCCCTGGTACACGCACCAGCACTTAGTTTCAGTGTTGCATTTCATTAGTAATCAATGAGTCTTTCAGTAGGTCACATAGTCTAAAATACCTGTAGTGTCTATTCTAACAGTAGAAGTCATTTTGAACCCTTCTAGCTGCAGAAGAAGATTTGGTCCTCACAATCTGAGATCAAAACGGAATAAATTAAAAATAAGACACTTACATCTTTGTGTTTACAGTATGCGACTCTTACCTGATCGAAGAGCTGTTTGCCTGTTGTGTTGGGCTGGATGGCAAACTCCAGCTCAGCGTCCATGGTGGTGACGCGCACATTGATCTGTGAAACACAAGTAATGGATCAGTAAATGGTTTACTTAATTCTACTTGTTGAACATGGACGATATATAAAAGACAGACATACTCAGTGGGATGTTACCCTCAGGGATATCGTTTTCGAGCATCTAGCCATGCAGTCAGCCTTTACGAACATTTTTGAAAGATTGGGTCGTTTTCAGGAGCTCACAGAGCTCGAGTGTGGTACTGTAATAGGATGCTAGCATTGCAACAAGTCAGTTTGTGAAATTTCCTCCCTTTCAGATATTCCACTGTAAGTGGTGTTATTGCAAAGTGGAAGTGTTTAGGAACCACAATAACTCAGATATGACGCGGTAGACCACGTGAAGTTGCATAGTGACATTGCCAAGTGCTGAAGTGTGTATTGCACTTAACAACTGCAATGGTCCAAAACTCTTTTGGCATTAACATCAGCAGAAAAAACGTGCACCAGAAGCTTCATTTGGGTTTCTATAGCTGTGCAGCTTGCCAGCATGCTCTGCGAGTGTCAGCTGAAGACTTATACTGTAGAAAATGTAAAACCTGATTTATGTGGTTTGAATGTTTCCCACAGACGACCATGATGCAGCATAAAGGCAGTGATGGCCACTGTATTTGGTCAAAGATGATCCACACCTTGTAACCATTGTGACACTGACAGCAATGCAGAGTGTTGGAAAACCCCTTCAGTAAATTCTAATTTGAGATCACTGAGTTGAAATAAGAGGTGGCAAAGGAGATCTAGAAACTGTCGAGAGGTCACTCTACAGAATCTGTGATTTTAAATAACCAACACAAGTGCTGGACTGGTCATGCAACACAGAGCACCTGTATAAAAAAGCCCAAAGCCGACTGTACTTCCTCAGGAGGCTGAGGTCTTTTAACATCTGCAGGAAGCTCCTGAGGATGTTTTACCAGTCGGTGGTTGCTGGAGTACTTTTCTATGCTGTGGTGTGCTGGGGGAGCAGCACAGCAAAGAAGGACTCATCCAGGCTGGAGAAACTGATCAGGAGGCTAGCTCTGTGGTCGGCATGAAGCTGGACACTCTGGTGACAGTGGCAGAGAAAAGGACATTAAAGAAACTGCTGGACATTATGGACAATGCCAGGCATCCTCTGCACACGGCCATTAACAACCAGAAGAGTCTGTTCAGTGACAGGTTGCTTCTCCCCAAGACAAGAACTAACAGACTTAAAAACTCCTTTGTCCCACACGCCATCAGACTGTTTAACTCCTCTCTGGAGGGGAGAGGGAGGGGAAACAGGAGGACAAAGGAGGGGGGAACAACTAAGCTGTAGTGCCTCTTCACCTCACTGTGCAATACTTTTGTAAATAGTCAACAGTGCAATAGACTCAATACTTGAAATGTGCAATTCACTTGTATTTTTATTTTTTATTCCTATTTATTCTATTTATCCCCTTTGTATATTTTATTTATATTGTCTCTGTATTTGTTGTGTGTGTGTTGTATGTATATATATATTATGTGTATGTAGTGTATTTAGAGATGGACCGATCCGATATTAAGTATCGGTATCGGTCCGATACTGACCTAAATTACTGGATCGGATATCGGAGAAAAATAAAAAATGTAATCCGATCCATTAAATATCACGAAAGCACCTCACATACGCCGTAACTCACCTCAGAACGTTAGCACGTCGGAGCAGTATGCATCACGTGATAGAGCGGCTGTGGCATGCGGGACCTGTCGGTGGTCTGGATAGCATTTGGAGCTTCGCTAGCAACCCTGGCATTTCATCTCCGACAAAGTTATCCCCGAGAGAAGTAAACAAGTGTGTAAGTCCATCTCTGAATCTTTGTAAAGCATTCCTGCGTTAAGCTTAACGAGCGACTGCCTCTCGCTCTCCGGCTGCTACTTCAATCGTGAAACTGCTAATGATCAGCTGATCGGCTTTTCTGTCGCGAGTCTCTCTTGTTTGTTTTTGGTCCACTTTGCGCCAGAAAGAGGAAACCAGCGGCTGAACAACAGCAGCACGTTTAAGCTTGATCAGCTGTTGTTAAATTTATTTAATATTACTTTCTACACCAGGATCTTTTCTACGTAGCTGACGCTGGTAACTGTGCAGGGGCGGATCTAGCAAAGTTTAGCCAGGGGGGCCGATAGGGCATTAACAGGGAAAAGGGGGCACAAAGACATACTTTTCTTTCTTATTCTCATTTAAAATGTCTAGCTTTTAATAAATAATTATCTGACACCCAAAGTTTTAATTTGATGTAAAATGTATAGAAGTCAATTACTGTATATAGTAACTATTAAGTCTATATATATACCCTAGTAAGCTATAGTACTTTTTCCTTTGGGAAGGTACCATCTGTGCAGTCTGCAATTTTGTTGAAGAAAGATGTTGAATCTATTTAATATTTCTTGAAAAATAATTGATTTCTGTGCATTTTTTTTCACACTGCATCAAATTAAGGTTGATTACGTCGATTAAGCATCATGAGGTGGAGCGTGAGGGGTGGTTCCCTATTTTTTATTTATTTATTTTTGTTGTTGCTGGGAGTTGGAACCCTATTAGTTAGGTTGCTTAATATTTATGCTAAGTACTCTTTAAAATACCAGAATAGGGAGGATGGTGTAGGTTTAAGTTTATTAGATTGATCAGTATTGCTGAACTATGAAATATTTTTTTTGCATACAGGTATAACAGAATAGCTTTAGTGTAGTTGTTGTTTTAAACTTGAGTATGAACTTCAGATCAAAATGCAGCAAGATATTTAAAAAACAGTTTTGTTGATTAAAAAACACTATATCGGATTCATATCGGTATCGGCAGATATCCAAATTTATGATATCGGTATCGGTATCGGACATAAAAAAGTGGTATCGTGCCATCTCTAGTACTGATGTATGTTGCTATTATGTATTATGTTTATGTATCTACGTATTATATGTTGTATCTGATATATATATAAAATATCTGTAACTTCTGTCGGTGCTGTGCTTTTTTGGAAATCGAATTCCCAGAGGAACCCACCCGAGGGATTAATAAAGTTCTATCTAATCTAATCTAATACTAATCTATGAGAGAACTTAAGAAGTCAACAATTTAATCAGTCTAAATCTAATGTAATAGGATAATATATTACATTTAGAAAAAAAGGGAACCCTAAGTCTAAATTAAAAAAAAACCAATATATATATAAATAAATGTGTGGAGGAAGCAGAACTGCTAAAAACAGGATGTGAAAGTTCCTAACAACGTGTGAAAATCTAAAGACTGTATTGAAAGAAAGCAAATATAAGCAGCTTGGAAAAAAGTAAACTGGACTGATCTGAGGCTCCACAGTCTGCCGGTGGGACTGCCTGTGCAGCTGTGTGCGAGTCCCTGTCAGACTTCTATAAATATTCCCAACCACATATGACCACACACACACACACACACACACACACACACACACACACACACACACACAGAGTCACAGCCAGCTTCCATATTAGGTGCAGCCTGTTTACGCTGCTTATCCTTCTTCCCGTAAACTGAATATAGGAAGTTTTCACTCCACTTTTACCAAGACCTGTCACTAGGTGTCCGATTTAACTGTAATGTAAATAAGAATAAAAAAGGGGGGTACTCAGTGAAAACTACAATGACTCAAACTAAAATAAGAACCATTTCTCCTGGATCTTTGGGGTTCACTGGACATCTGTGCTTCCACATAGAAGAGTGGAAGTTTGCACAAGAAACAACCATAATAATTTGGAGAATGCGTCACTTCCTCAATGAGTTATGATGTAGTGCTATTCATAAGAAAAGCCCAGACAGATATCTCAGGAAAACACGCCGTCTCTGCGTGAATTCAGGAAATTTCACCTCATTTTAAATTTTAACACAGTAACATGTTTTAAAAGACTAAGAAATCCAGAGATCAGATCAGCCTTCAAAACCACACCACTGCCCTACAGTAATCCTTTCCAGACACTTTTAACTCATTCACTGCCAGCCATTCGCAGTGAATGAGTTAAACCCATTGACTCATGCACTGCAATTGACGGCTATAGACGTCAATGGCAGTGAATGACTTAATAGTAATGAACTCATACTCATATGCAGTACATAAATATGCAATCGCACATTTCTCTTGGTGTGCATCTATTCCTCTCTTCCCACTCGAGGTGCAATACATTATAATGCCCTGTGCCGCAGTATGAAACCCTCTCTGCAGTGAAACCAACCACCAACTGGCACTGTCCTCAAGTAACCCTGGCAGAAAGTGAGAGGGGAGTGAGAGAGGCACAGAGGAGATGAGAAATAACAATGATACAGTAAAAACTACCAGTCTTATGCAGTTTTATACTACTATAAGAAATCTATGCAATCGCTTAACTTATACCTTCCCAGAAATGCAAACACTGCAGCCACCTTAACAACTCTCTGCTTTGCAGTAACCCCTGTGAAACTACATGTAATAGAATGTAACTGTATCTAGCTTGCTCACTATGCTATCCAATAACTCCTACTGTAATCTGCCAGTGTGGACATATGGAGTTTTTCTTATTGTCATAGTTCTGTCAATCCTGCATCAGCTCTGAAGTATAAATGCATACAACGAAAGCAATAAAATGCACTTCAAGTACAAAATTGCTGCATAAGGAACTAGTAAGGTGTGTGTGTGTGTGTGTGTGTGTGTGTGTGTGTGTGTGTGTGTGTAATATTTAGAGACACACAAAGACAAAGAGATGATGCCTACGGTGAACTGAGTGCATCAATCATAAGAAATCACAGACAGCTCTACTGACCTGAAAAATATACGACAGACAGTGGGTACACACACACACACACACACACACACACTATAAAGTGTGTTCTCAATAAAACCAAAAGCAACTCTACCCAACCTCTCACTCTCACTCACACCACTCACTCACACACACACACACACACACACACACACACACTATAAAGTGTGTATATTATACTCTATATTTTCCCTCTCGTCCTGTAATGTGTTGCATCTTTTTGTCTGCAAAGATACTAATAAATTCCCAATAAGTTCCACACCAAAGTGAGGTCCTCTCTTGTAAAAAACAAAAAACCCCACACTGTGCTAAACTACATACCACTCAGCTGCAGTCCACACTTTTTAGGCGACTCCTCTAAGACAGTACGGACTATACTCATAACATACTAGGACAGAATGAGCAGCTGCTTCACTGTATGGATTTATTTTATTTTATTTTTTTATTTAATTACTCACTATTTACACACTCCATTTCTGACTCTACAATGTCTCAGCTACAAGCATGATAAATAACCCAATAGCCTCTGTGCACTTCTGGCATCTGAACAACTGAATTACTTTTCTTGTCGATGGCAACACTCCCACCAAAACCAGGAGAATCCTTTGCATCAGCATGTTGCACAGTCACAGCAGCTAACACTCCCATAAGCCTTGTCCACATGCCAGAACTATGTCCCAACCACACTGCTGATGGATCAGAAACTGTGAAAGTGCCAGTTTGAAAGCAGTACACACAAAGACTTGGCGTGGGTTACTGACTCTTAATGTCAATGAATTTCCTATCACATGCAGAAAGAAATAAAAAAAAATAATAAAAAAAAAAAAGGTCCCAATTCAAGTAATTTTGAAAATGAGGGCATCATTTAATGTTCTTGGTCTGACATTGCATCCAAGGTTGATCTTACGAGACTCGTTACCCAACAGCTCCTAGGGGGCTGTTCCTACGCACACAGCTGCAACACATAACCAGCTACCTCATTTTTGTCAGGCTGACCGCAGCACAAGATTGTGGATGTTTGCTACACTGACTGGGCCTCAGTTTTAACACCAAACCCTTACTCAACTATTATTGATCACCACAATCATTTTTGATCAAGTTTCTGTCATTAAACTGGATAAGCAGGAATTCAGACCCAAATAGCTTTTCACACTGTTACTGTGTAGCTGTTACTTTAAATATAATTACTCATGTTAATGTATTGATAATGTGCTTGTGAAAAATGAAGTGTGTTTGAAGTCTGAAGAGGGAACAGTGTTTGTGCAGTAGATGCGGGGAAAGCATGGGAACACTACCATATGGTGGTGTGTATATGTGTGTGTGTGTGCATGCGTTTAACAACAAGACTGACATCTGTGCGCATGTATGAGAGTGCAGCCATATGGGGCATATGACGTGCACACACTGTACACCGTGTATTCCACATGATAATACCTCACAGCAACATCCCAGTGGCACATTTTAATGTAATTTTCTAAAAAGCCATGTGGGCATCCTAATGAGGGATTTTAACACTTGACAGGGTGGCCTAGAAAGGATCGTCCTCTCTTGAGATGAAAGAAAAGCTCATCGGTTCAACAGACAGGCAACAGTAAAAGAAGAAAACGCTAAACCGACGTTAAACAAGCGAGGCTAAAATGATTGTTTGTGTTATTTCTCCCACATGTTTTAGTTCAGAAAATGCATTGTGCAGATATCGACTTCAAGTTATCACTGACTAATATGTTTTTTTTTTAAGTTGTGTCTGACCAGTAGTCCAAAGACATGAAGTTACAGTAAAAAACAAAACAACAACAAACAGCCCAACACCACCACATTCTAACAGGCTGACTTGTAGAGAAATCGCTACGATGTATGTTTTGCCATTTTTAGTTGCAAAGAAAAAAAAACAAAAAACCTGAAACAACTCTTTATATAAAGTGTTCACTATATTGTACATGAGACTCCAGCTGTAGATTTGTGTGTATGCATGTGAGCAAGAGCTGTTTTAACATTTGTATTTGTGTGTGTCTGTGTGTGACAGAGAGAGAGTGGGACAAACTGATGAAGAACCATGCTATGTCTTCTTGCTGATAGCTGTTAACAGAAAGCAGGCGGTCTCAGCCGTTTACTGACCACAGTCTATTCTGTTACTGTTGACTCACTCCAGCTGATAAAACTTAGAGAAACACATAACATCTTTTTGTTCCACATACACGCAGAAACAACAACGCTCAGGTCATGGCATCAAAATTAGATTTATGCAATCAG